>NC_041398.2:6517736-6888427 GCF_900747795.2 Erpetoichthys calabaricus
TGCATGTTTGTCACACAAAATGTTTCTGATCATCAAACACATTTAACCATTAGTCAAATATAACACAAGTAAACACAAAATGCAGTTTTTAAATGATGGTGTTTATTATTTAGGGAGAAAAAAAATCCAAACCTACATGGCCCTGTGTGAAAAAGTAATTGCCCCCTTGTTAAAAAAAAACTAACTGTGGTGTATCACACCTGAGTTCAATTTCCGTAGCCACCCCCAGGCCTGATTACTGCCACACCTGTTTCAATCAAGAAATCACTTAAATAGGAGCTGCCTGACACAGAGAAGTAGACCAAAAGCACCTCAAAAGCTAGACATCATGCCAAGATCCAAAGAAATTCAGGAACAAATGAGAACAGAAGTAATTGAGATCTATCAGTCTGGTAAAGGTTATAAAGCCATTTCTAAAGCTTTGGGACTCCAGCGAACCACAGTGAGAGCCATTATCCACAAATGGCAAATACATGGAACAGTGGTGAACCTTCCCAGGAGTGGCCGGCCGACCAAAATTACCCCAAGAGCGCAGAGACGACTCATCCGAGAGGTCACAAAAGACCCCAGGACAACGTCTAAAGAACTGCAGGCCTCACTTGCCTCAATTAAGGTCAGTGTTCACGACTCCACCATAAGAAAGAGACTGGGCAAAAACGGCCTGCATGGCAGATTTCCAAGACGCAAACCACTGTTAAGCAAAAAGAACATTAGGGCTCGTCTCAATTTTGCTAAGAAACATCTCAATGATTGCCAAGACTTTTGGGAAAATACCTTGTGGACTGATGAGTCAAAAGTTGAACTTTTTGGAAGGCAAATGTCCCGTTACATCTGGCGTAAAAGAAACACAGCATTTCAGAAAAAGAACATCATACCAACAGTAAAATATGGTGGTGGTAGTGTGATGGTCTGGGGTTGTTTTGCTGCTTCAGGACCTGGAAGGCTTGCTGTGATAGATGGAACCATGAATTCTACTGTCTACCAAAAAATCCTGAAGGAGAATGTCCGGCCATCTGTTCGTCAACTCAAGCTGAAGCGATCTTGGGTGCTGCAACAGGACAATGACCCAAAACACACCAGCAAATCCACCTCTGAATGGCTGAAGAAAAACAAAATGAAGACTTTGGAGTGGCCTAGTCAAAGTCCTGACCTGAATCCAATTGAGATGCTATGGCATGACCTTAAAAAGGCGGTTCATGCTAGAAAACCCTCAAATAAAGCTGAATTACAACAATTTTGCAAAGATGAGTGGGCCAAAATTCCTCCAGAGCGCTGTAAAAGACTCATTGCAAGTTATCGCAAACGCTTGATTGCAGTTATTGCTGCTAAGGGTGGCCCAACCAGTTATTAGGTTCAGGGGGCAATTACTTTTTCACACAGGGCCATGTAGGTTTGGATTTTTTTTTCTCCCTAAATAATAAAAACCACCATTTAAAAACTGCATTTTGTGTTTACTTGTGTTATATTTGACTAATGGTTAAATGTGTTTGATGATCAGAAACATTTTGTGTGACAAACATGCAAAAGAATAAGAAATCAGGAAGGGGGCAAATAGTTTTTCACACCACTGTATATATATATATATATATATATATATATATATATATATATATATACTTTTAAATCTAAGCATTATCCTCTGATGAAGACCCCTGACAGGGGTTGACAGCTCAGGAATAAAACTATTTTATGATACGTGATTCGTTTTTTCTCCCTTTGTGGATCTCCAACTGCAAATATGCAAACCGTATCACAGACCTTCTCTTCCATATATATATATATATATATATATATATATATATATATATATACACACATATACATATACATATATACACATCCACACACACAAGTTAAGCACGTTGCATTTCGAAATTCTACACATAACGGTCGACAACGTCCACCATGTTAAACTTTCTTATTTATGGCCTCATCTTCACGAAATTTGGTAGGCGGCTTCCCTGCGCTAACCGAAACCGATGTACGTACTTATTTCGGTGGTATGACACCACTGTCGGCTGCCATATTGAACTTTCCAACGGTCTTTGTTACTTAATGGGCCCATCTTAGAGAAATTTGGTACACGGGTTCCCAACGCTAACTGAATCCTACTTACGTACATATATATGTCCATAGCCTGCAGCTCGGTCCACACTCTGAATCCTCCAGGCACTCCTGAGCATAATTTAATTTTGAAGGTTAGGGCACCAATAATGTTACTGAGAAACTTACAGCCACCAAAACTTTGTAACGGCACGAGACTTCAGGTCACGTGTCTGCAAAAGAACCTAATTGAGGCAACTATTTTTACTGGCGGTGGCTCAGGGGAGAGAGTTTTTATTCCTCACATCCCCGTTATACCCCCTGATCTCCCATTTCAATTCAAACGCCTCCAATTTCCAGCAAGGCTCTGCTTCACAATGACAATTAATAAGTCTCAGGGACAGACCCTACAAAAGGTTGGCATTGCTTTGAGGCAAGATTGCTTTTCACATGGCCAACTATACATTGCATGCTCAAGAGTAAGCTCAGCGCACAGCTTGGTCATATTACAACCGGTGGGGCAAACTGACAACATGGTATAAAAAGAGATCCTTAACAAATAATTATTGGTACATTTTCCCTCAGTTTATTATTTAAAATTTTAAAGCAGTACTTCACCGCTGCGAAGCGCGGGTATTTTGCTAGTTAATGAATATTCTAATTAAATGAAAGTGGGTCTTGGCCAGATGAGGGATGCCAGTCCTGACAGTGGTGTTCACCTAAGAGTGGCACATGGGGTGACCCACACAGCCTGGTTGGGTCTATAATGATAAAGTCACATATATAAATAGCCAAATGGACTTTAACTTCCACTTCACCACCGTGGTCCAGTGCAAAACAAACACAAATAGAAGTTATTGGGTGTATAGGAAGAAAACCAGAGTACCTGTAGAGGGCAGTAGCCAGCTATAGACCACCATAGAGTCCACTCACATTCAAGTCCACAAACACACCAAAAGTAGTTAGATTTGCCAGACCACTAAACCTGAGCATCTTTAGAGAAGTGGAGAAAATAAGAATAAAAGAGCAAATATGGAATCTGCATAGAGACTTGAAAAACAGGTTGAGATTCAAATTCAGTCTGCTAGAATTGTAAGGCAGTAACACAAACCACACATCTCTATTAACTTCTCTAATGCTCACTAACAGGCATTAGTGGTTTAGCTCTAGCAATGAAACATGAGAGTTTGTCACATTTCATAACAATTAAAAGAAAAAAAAAACTTATATACATTGATTCCTCGCTATATCGCGCTTCATCTTTCGCGGCTTCACTCCATCGCGGATTTTAAACGTAAGTATATGTGAATATATATCGCAGATTTTTCACACTGCTTCGCAGATGTCTGCGGTCTACAGTACGTGTGCTTCCTCAGTTGATTTGCCCATTTGAATTCAAACAAGGGACGCTATTGGCGAATGGCTGAGAAGCTACCCAATCAGAGCACGCGATTAAGCTCCTGGGTGCTGTGCTAACTCTCGAGCATCTCGCGACCATTCTACGAATGGCAAAAGATCTCCAGACATCAGTTGAAGAATGGGACCCGCAAATGATTTGTTCTTTGCAATTTAAAAATGCTCTTGACGGCGCCACGGAAGTGTATAGGAACCTCTTTACACAAATGAAAAAGCAGCGCCAGCAACTTCCCATCACGATGTTCCTTACACGCAAAACACTGCCTAGTACGCCTTCAGTGGAAGAAGACGACGGCGGTGCTACACAGTCACCTGAAGAGGCTCCTTTAGAACAGCTGTAACAGTGCAGTAAATGTCATCATTATCTGACAAGTTGGTGAGTAACCAAAACTATTTTTCTACGTACTTAGTACATGTATGTATGTTTATTGTAACTGTGCACACATTTTATACAATTTTTTCCTTGCATTGTTGGTATTTATTGCCGGTGGCCTGTCTATCGTAATGGCTGTAACAAATGTGATATCGGAGACGCTCTACAGTGTCTTTAATCTTTTTTTTTGGTTTTATGTACAACATTTACATGTTATAGATTTTTCGCTTATTTTTATATTACCTACTCAATTACAATATGTTTAAAACTGTATTACGTATTAAATAAAACTCCTCAATGATATACGATACGTATGTTTGTGAGTAGTACAGTGATCCCTCGCTATATCACGCTTCGACTTTCGCGGCTTCACTCTATCGCGATTTTTTCTCATACACGCTTATGTGACTACGCACGCGCTTTCTGAGAACTTTTATCTAAGCCCCACGATGGCTCCTAAATGTGCTGCTTTTTTTAAGCCTTCTGACAATAAAACTAAGCGCCGGAGGAAGATGCTTACTATCCAGGAGAAGGTGAAACTCTTGGATATGATCAAAGATTGCAACACCCTACAAAAGCCTCCTCACGCATATGAAAAGACAGCGCCAGCAACTGCCTATCAAGATGTTCTCCAGACACCCACTGCCTACTCCTAGTACTCCTTCAGCGGAAGAAGACAACAACGCACCTGCTGAAGATACTGCACCACCTGAAGACTCTTCTACTGAGGTCGTGCCTTCATAGGTTAGTGGTTGTGTGTAAGAACTGTGTGTGTGTGAAATTAAATGTACAGTACAATAATCTACTATATAAAAGCGGTCAGGATTGTCCTTCCGTCCCGTGATTGCAAAGCGTAGCGGTACTCCGCTTATCACAGACTTACTACTTGTGGCTTGCGGTACGAAGCGACGCGATGTGAGCAGAGTTCTGGCGCTCCCATCGTTCCCTTGCTTTTGTGCACGATGCGCTGGAAAAATAGACAAAATTATGTCTCTGAAAATAATTAATGTTGATGGAGTACAAATGCTTCACCGCGTAGTAAATATCAGGGGAGATGGTGCTAGCTTATTCTCATCTATAGCTTATTTAGTGCATGAAACTCCGTCTTTAGCAGTACAGATTCGGGCTGACATTGTACGACTTTGGACAGGCACTCGAGGGGATAAAAAAAACTTAGGTTTTCGGGAGATGTTATGAATGGGCACTTTGATGTTCTCATTCCCTACACTTACATGCCTGATGTACACATGGAGTGCACACAAATTGAGAATAAAAGTCGGTTGCCTTAAAAGGCGGGTGAGCCTAGTAATAATATATTTGTAACGTCTAATATGTCTTATTTTCTCTTATTTTGTCTAATATATTGGGTAATACGAGTGCAATGGTGACTAAATGGTGTTATTTCATGTCTAGAGAGCTCTAATAATGTTAAAAAATGTATTTAGAAGGTCGTAAACAGGTTTTCTATACTCTAACTGCGAAAATATTCGATTTATAAATAAAGAATACTACTTCGCGAAAATTCATTTATCATGGTCGAGTCTGGAATGGATTAACTGTGATAAACAAGGGTTCACTGTATATAAATTATGTTTACATACATAATTTCAATGAATCTTACCTAATAACTAAGAGAATATAAAGGGTTTATGCTGTATAACTGTACGGGGAATATTTATAAACCATGTGGGAGAGTTTGTAAGGACTTAAAATATATAAAAATAACCATATAAACATATGGTTTCTACTTCGTGGATTTTCTCATTTCACGGGAGGATCTGGAACGCAACCCCCGCGATGGAGGAGGGATTACTGTAGTGGTCAATTTAAACAATGCATGGATTTTAAAAAGCAACATCCAGTGCTGCCACAATAGGCCATGTTTAAGAGCAGCACCCGTATTTGGTTTTCTTTGTTGTTATTTCTTTTTTTTTTTTCTGGAGAACCGACGTGGTGAGGAAGGTTTGACTCGCCTACCTGCAACAGCAACTGTCGGACCTGCACCCTTGGTCTCCCAGAGTGTCTGATCTAATCGCTGGGCTCCCAGCAAAGCTACAGAGTGGACGCCGAGGTAAAGAGAGCAAGGGTCCAAATCCACAACAAGAGATGAAGGCACAGACCGTAGCTGCCTTCTGTCATCATGGGCAATGTAAAATCAAATGCTGGTCAGGAGCCCAAGGGAGTACAAACTCAGCAGTCTCATGTGCTTCAGTGAGACGAGGCTTAGAGCTGAAACACCGGACTCTGTGGGCGCACTGAATGGATTTAAAATTGTGAGTAAGGACAGCAGCAGGAATAAAAGTGATAGGAAGAAAGAAGGTGGACTTGCCATTGTTGTGAATGAAAAATGGTGCAACACCGGACACATTACTATTAAAGCACCGGACCAGAATGTAGTGCCTGAGGGTAGGGGCTTACAATCTTATTATATGCTGAGACAGTTTTCACACGCCATTGTGCTGATAGTTTTCTTATTACAGAATATACTGTACTGTGTCTGTTGTGATTGCCGCATCTGCCGAGGGGAGATATAAACTATCTACTGACCATCCCCATGCTTTCATCACAATTTCAGGGGTGTTTGACCCTGTTTCACTTTCCTGCTCCCTCACTGATTTTAAACTAGTTTGTGGACTGTACAGCAAAGGAAAACAAGACCCTGGACTTGCTGTGCGCCAATGTTAAAGAGGCATGTAACTCTGGTGCTTTGCCACCTTTATGCCGATCAGACCATAATTTGTTACAGCTCATACCCACATATAAACTCATTGTCAAGCAGCTACCAATCACCAGCAGGACCATTCAGAAATGAACAACAAAGGCGGAGGATGATCTGAAGGAGGCCTTTGAGAACGCTGAGTGGGATATGCTTTCTGAGTCACACAGCCAGGACACTGAGGGTGTCAGCCACTGTATCACAGACTACATCAAGCTTTGTGTGGATAGCACAGTCCTCACAAAGGCAGTGTGTGGTTTCCCCAAAAACAAACGATGGATCACAAAAAACCTGAAAGCCTACTGAATATAAAGAAGAAAGCCTGTAGGTCTGGAGATAAGGATGAAATCAAGGTGGTGCAGTCAGAGGTGAAGCAACAGCTCCGTGAGGAGAAAGTCCACTACAGAGACAAACGTGACCACAAATTACAACAAAACAACATGAAGGAAGTGTGGAATAGGGAGACGGTCATCACTGGCAGCTGTAAAACATGCAGAGGAAGGGAACTAGAGCAGAGACAATGTACTGAAGCAGATCTTCAACAGGTTTGACTCATTCTTGCCAGTCCAGTCCTCCCCAAACACTGCAGGCCTCTGTGTGCTCTGCAACTCAACATCAGCAAAACAAAAGAGCTCAAATAAAAAAAAATCAAAAACCACAATTTATTTATAAAGCACAATTTAAAAAACACTAAGTGTAAACCAATTTGCTGTACAATAAAATCAGAAAATATCAATAGTAAATCAATAAACAAACAAAAAACAAACAAACAAAAATTACATAAATACTAAAACAACTAAGTTAAAAGGAACCACTTAGCAGATAAACTATTAACAGAAAAACACTGAATATAAAAAATAAATGGATACCAGAGTTACTCATATACAGTTAAAAGCAATCGAAAACAGGTGTGTTTTCAGTCTTGATCTAAACATTTGAGTTGATGGTGCTGACCTAATGTCAATTGGCAGAGCATTCCAAAACTTTGGAGCTAGAACTACAGAGCTGGAGGTGGCAGAGTTAAAGCTGCTAAGATTTGCACTGGGTATGACGAGGATGGACAGGATTAGAAATGAGGACATTAGAGGGTCAGCTCACATTGGACAGTTGGGAGACAAAGTCAGAGAGGCGAGATTGCGTTGGTGTGGACATGTGCAGAGGAGAGATGCTGGGTATATTGGGAGGAGGATGCTAAAGATAGAGCTGCCAGGGAAGAGAAAAAGAGGAAGGCCTAAGAGAAGGTTTGTGGATGTGGTGAGAGAGGACATGCAGGTGATGGGTGTAACAGAACAAGATGACGAGGACAGAAAGATATGGAAGAAGATGGTCTGCTGTAGCAACCCCTAATGGGAACAGCCAAAAGAAGAAGAATTTTGCAAAACCCAGCTAATGAGCTGAACGGATCCCTGACAGCCCCATCAGAAGCTATTGGTCCAAATACAATAACCTCAGTCTTACTCTGATTGAGATTCAAAAAATTTACGGCCATCCAATGTTTGACATCTTCATAACATTTATGTAGTGAATTTAAGGACTCCTTAGTCATAGTAAAAATCAGCGTGAAAATGAAATGAAATGCCATATTTGCGAAATTTGAACACAAGAGGTATTAAATACAAAGAAAACAACAAAGGACCCAGAATAGACCCCTGTGTAACACCAAATTTCAAACAAGCAGTAGAGGAAAAGACAGACTTGTTACCAACTAAAAAAGTCCTACTAGTGAAATAAGATTTGAACCAACTAGTGCACCCCCTCGGATTCCTAGCCACTTATCCAGCCTTGACGATATGTTGTGATCAATGGTATCAAAGGCTGCAGTTAAATCCAATAGCACTAAAACTGTCAAGACCCCAGAGTCAGCTGAAAGTAAAATATCATTAACAACCCTGAGTAAAGCTGTTTCAGTGCTGTGATAAGTTTTAAAACCAGACTGAAATATTTCTTGACCACCATTACAATCCAAAAAAGATCTGAAGCTGCTGCAAAACAACTTTCTCAAGTATTATAGATAGGAAAGGTAGTCGAGAAATCGATCTAAAATTATTTATGTCATCCTTATTAAGGTTAGGTTTTTTTTTCCCGAAAGGGCTTAACCACTGCATGTTTAAAATAGACAGGCACAGTTCCAGTGGTATGAGAGAAATGAATAATATGTAATATATATGGTGCTAGTGTATTTAATGATCCTCTCCATAACCGTATTAGAATAATGTCTGCACAAAAAGTAACCTTAAATCCCTTTATAATGTTTATAAACGAAGGAGACACTGGTTCAAACTGGTCTAACACGGCATTACAGACAGGAGGAGCTGCTGGTGGACTTCAGGCCTGCCAAAGACCCTCCGAGACCAATCGCCATTAGGGAGGAGAATACAGAAATGTGCAGAACTACGAGTACCTGGGGGTTCACATCAACAACAAACCGGACTGGTCTGATAAGGGCCACAGTACACCGAACATCCTAAAGAGACTCCGGGCTTTTGATGTATGAAGCAAGTTGCTTCTGGGTGCTTTAAAGTAAAAATGACACGTTAAGTGAATCGGAGACACAAACAGCAATGAACGGCAACAGCACCAGGGTTGGCGTTCACGGGATGATTCACAAAGTTCGCTGTTGGCCTGAAGAACACTAACGAGCCGCGAGCCTCACTCTCAAGTCGCGAGCGGTAGTCCAAGTGGAGCGAATTAAAACTCGCACATCAGTAAAGTGCGCCCCCAAACCTGGAGCACTTACCCTCTGTCTGTCGGTGATGGAAAACTTTCTAACCTCGTTGAAACTTCGGCCTAACTCCACAACAGTCTTCCTCTCGCGCGGCTGTCAGATGTGAGGAGGCAGCGTGGCTTCAGTAGCCGTCGCCCTGGATGACGTCAGCCGAACGCGACCCTTGTTACACGTGACAGTTTGCTAGGCAGTTGATGGAGAAATTAAAATGTCGACTATGTGCCGGGAAACTTACCAGCTATTCTATCTAATTACGCAATTTGTAGAGGAGGTCAGTCTAGGATTACAGTGCATGTACACAACCTTTTGATTACGAATACTTAGGGATGGGCGGAGGGTTAAAAGACTTGTGATTTCTGCGTGTGCGTACAACTTTCATCTGTCTCAGAGCGCTCAGGACTCTGATCGCGAGTTCACAGCATGGAAGCACAAATAAATTAGTAAAGGAGCCGCAGCGAATCCCCCGAGTCACGTTAATGCGCCGATAACTGTTCAAACAGAACTGACGACGGCCGTCTAGTCGTTAAATGAAAATATCGCAAATGTTAAAGTTAAACTTATAAAAATGGTCAGATTAAATTTTTAACTACAGTAGCAAACGGCATTTGCAAAACTAAATAATTCGAGAAAATGCATTTATACATAATACATATATACAAACATGCTGGACATTCTCCGCGACTTGGCTTACTGCCCTGCGCTCTCGTGTCTGTCTGTCGGATATTCTTGTGAGCTCCGCAGCATTCTAACCACGCCCACTTCGTGACGCACCTTGTTATGAATTGTGCGGCGTCTCCTTATTGAAGGAAACAAGTTTGAAGTAAAAAGCTTTGAGAAGAGGCGGTCGGACACTTGATCTAAAAGGGTTATCTTTTATAGAACAACTGCCTTTTCTCCGATTTTCATATTAAATTTCCATATTAAGTAAATTCAAATATATATGTAGCGGCTTTAGAATGGCTGCTGGTGATTTGGAAGAAGACAGACACAGCAATACCCGAATTCTGCCGTTTATTCTACAAAAGCGTCATCCAGCTTTTTTCTCCAAGACAAGCAGTAAAGGGCACAGTCAGCACATGTAACGTCAGGCGCTCTCTGTCTCCTGTAGCAAGCCAAACAATATACCAATGAGGTTGGATCTCCGCTGAACCAAACACTTTTAAAATCCATTTCTGCCGACCAAAAGTGACAACAGAACCTCAAAACACATCAACAACCACATGGCGTGATGTTTCCATTCAGTTTCAGACAGAAAACACTCATTTAAAACTTGTCAGCTTATACTAGTGATGGGCCGCTCGATACTCAGGTTTCGACACTGTGTCGAGCTTTCGAAGCACTGGAGATCGAAGCGCCGCTTCGAGGCTTGCTTCAAATGCGCCCGTCACGTGATTTTGAGTCACGCTTGCGTAATGACGTCATTGATATCTGCGTAGTCAGCAGTCGATTTGGTCATTCACTAGTCTGTTAAAGCGCTTTGGCTCAAAGCGTAAAAGCAGTTGTTCTTGCTACAACGATAAGGTTCGCTAACCCGAGATGAAATCCTAATTTAGGCTCGCATATGTTGAAATAAGAATTTTGTATAAAACAGTTAAGTAGTACTTGTCGGAAAGTTAACAAATATATTTTGGAGACATTATGAACGATTTACATGGGGCACCTTTTTCCTTGGTGTGGAATCGTGTCCACCTAGAATCTGTAACAAATTAATGAGCATATTTTGCGTAAGGTAGCACGTATTATAACAATCCAGAATCTACTCTACGCCATGTCGATCATATCAGAGAGGCTAAGAAACGCTTCACTAAAGCCGACATGGTCATTACACCAGTATATGCGCAAGACACTCTCATTAAACGTTTTTACTATTCAGTGATTCCCAGATCTGTAGCTGATTTGTATTACTGATTTCCAAAAAGCAATGTGAGTAAAAGCATGTGCTGCATAACTAATCACAACTGTCTTTAAAACAGAATCAGCGCCATCAACAGTGTCTTCTGCAATTTTAGGAAAGCTTCGGGAGTTCTGCGTTAATGAGACAAAAACGTTGTAAAGAAAATTTGCGAATTCATCCAGAGGTGAACATAAAGATCACTCAAGTACTGACAAGAAGGAGCAGCTGGATAAGCACATCTGGAGCCAAACTTTCAAAAAAGCACCTGACTTTGTCAGCAACATCCTTTCCTTCTGAATGCATCTTATCAAAGGCTGCGCCGGGGGGTAAATAAGTAATCTTCCGAACTGCAGCACAACGGAGTAAATCATTGATGTAAATAAAATTATTGAAAGACTAAGCTTTTGTCGTTTCTGTATTCTTAAACCATCTTCCAGTCCCACAATCCCCCGCAGTCACTGTCACATTTAACGTTCCCTGCTCCTCACCTGTCGTGTCACCCAAAGTATCAACACTCAGTTTCATTCAAGGCTTTACCGTCCTTCCTTTCATAGACATAAAATAAGACACACATTCCCTCTACATACATGTCCAATAATAATAGTAAACTGGCAGGAACGAGAAAAAGCACAAGATGGGAATATTCATGACAAGAGCCTCGGCATCAGGATGAGGATGTGCCTTGTCACCCATTACGTGAGCTTGTCTGCCACCCTTCAGTTGCACTGGCACACCTTACACTCTGGGACAATTGCAATGGAGAATACCGACAATGTACACCTTCAGAAGTGGAATAAATCGACTGTATAAGTAGAACATTTCAGATAAACTATGAATTTTGTTAATCATAAACAATGCAACATAACTATTATATGTGTTGTTACTTTTTATTTGTTCTCACCAAACGTTACATATCTACATGGGAAATGAACATGGGTAATATGTTTATAACCATTCTCACTAAAATACACTGTCAAAATATATTAATGAGCAAACTGAGACACATTGGCCTTTAGGAAATATAAAAAAGCGTATGCGCTGCCATTTAGGACAGAATGCATTGTTAAGGTCACGCACTCTCTACTGACGCGATGTCACGAAAAAAAAGAAACAGCACAGTCCGTGCAAACTCATCGCCTCCTTGGTTTTTGACCTTATGATTGTCAACATCAAATCAATAAAGTCATTTTAAGAAGATGACAAGTCTGCTATAGTCAGTTCAATGAACGCTCCTTTTAAAAAAATTGCTTATACCGAATATAAATCAGAATCTCAACGATGTGGGACTCGCGAGTAGTAACGAATAATATATGACACTGAGAAATTGTAATTCCTGATAACGGGAACAAATAAAAACTACGATTTCCTAAAACGGACACTGTAAATGTAGGCATTTCAATAAATAATTTAGGAGACTTGTGTGTGCATTTCAATACCAATTTAAGAACTACGTAGGCTACCTGTTGTACTATAAACGCTACCTCAAGCAGCACTTAACAGTAAATAGTCTAACAGGACAATGACTGACTGTACGAAGACGCTGCGCCGCTACAATAAAGGGTCACACTGTCATTCTGCATGTTTAGAAGGCGCTGATTGGCTGAAACTGTTTATAGCGCATTGTCTTAAATTAGTAGTGCCGAATAGCGATCAGAAACGAAAAGACACATTTAGGAATGCTGGACAGTAGTTTGTTTTTCTACAATACAAATTCAGTACGACACCAGGGTCTCCAAACACACAAATATGAAGCTTATTACGTTTTACAGTGAAACTCTTTACATACACAATATAATTAGGGACGTGTGCCCCCTGCCCATCTACGGCGGCCCAATCTTCCCTCGACAGCTCGATTCGCTCGCTATCCGTCCAAGCTGAAAATATTGTTAAATGGAGGAATTGAAAAAAAACCTTTAACAAGTGGAGGATCGACGACACGAACCGCTGGTGTTTTTACCGAGAGACAGTTGCGATACCATTGAGCCACCTAATCAGGATAATTAACGAGCTTCGCACAACTGAACTACTACTACTGTTCTTACTGCGGCGGATGTGGAAATATGTTGTTTGACATATGCACGTTAAATTGGTTTAATTGACACGAGAGTATCATTGTTGTATTCTCCTAATGAAGACAAAAAAATTATATTTATAGATGTATACTATATGACGTACGGTTTTGAACAAAATTAAGCGTTCCATAAAAAGGTTGTACGATTTACCTAATCTTTTTATATATATAAAGTTGATATATGACAATATATCTTTGATACTATGTATCAGACAAAGGAAATCACAGCAAACCACAAGAACAATAATTACTTCTCAGCAACTACCTGAATTGTAGTTTAACTATATTAAGTGAAGTGTGTAATGTCAATACGAATTACAAAATATAACTAGAGAGTTAAGTGTCAGATAGACTCTCAAAATATAGAGGTCAATGCCTTTGAGTGTGCTGAGGCTTCACAAAGATTCAGTAACCATGTCT
The DNA here is from genome assembly GCF_900747795.2 of Erpetoichthys calabaricus. Classification (NCBI taxonomy): domain Eukaryota; kingdom Metazoa; phylum Chordata; class Cladistia; order Polypteriformes; family Polypteridae; genus Erpetoichthys; species Erpetoichthys calabaricus. Next base: position 6,531,395 of record NC_041398.2, read on the forward strand.
GCTCGAGACTTCGAAGCCCTATCATGATCCAATCTCTGTACTACGCATGTCTGAGGCTTCAGAGCTCCGTCATGAGCTCAGTACTACGCATGTCTGAGGCTTCAAATCCCCGTTCGAAGTCCGTCATGACGCAATCTCAGTAGTACTACGCATGACTAAGGCTTCAAATCTGCTCGACGCTTCGAAGCCTCAGTTAACCCAGTGCGCATGTCCGAGGCTTCGAATCTGCTCGACGCTTCGAAGCCTCAGTTAACCCAGTGCGCATGTCTGAGACTTCGGCGCCACGTCATGAGCTCAGTACTACGCATGTCTGAGGCTTCAAATCCCCGTTCGAAGCCCGTCATGACGCAATCTCAGTAGTACTACGCATGTCTGAGGCTTCAAATCTGTTCGAGGCTTCGAAGCCTCAGTTAACCTAGTGCGCATGGCAGAGGCTTCGGAGTCGCGTCACGATCTCAGTACTCAGCATGTCTGAGGCTTCGGCACCCCATCAGGATGCAATCTCAGTACTACGCATGTCTGCTCATTGCTTCGAACCGCAATGCATGGAGGCGGGACATTTCCATTCCTCATGTCAGCTTACTGCTTTGACCCGAGAGTTAGGAAGTTATATTAATTACATTACACTGCATAACAGAGTTGTGATTGGTGAAACAAATCTTTCTGGATCATCAACACAACTGAAATCATTGTGCAGTACATTACTTAGTGTCAAAATATAAAATGACAAATTTTGCATATTAAAATGCTGACTATTAGAATGCATAAGAACAGCTGTACTAATATGGTTCAAAACACTTCCTTCACCATAATACTCTGGCTGTTCTCATAAATATTCCAGTCTCTGTGTTGCACTGCCTAACTTCTATAGTGAACAGTGTTATGCGTGTATTCACTGAATATAGAAATCAACATATATATGATTGTACCGCTACTTAGCAGTTCACTTTTCGTGGATTCACGACTTCGCAGGTTTTTAAATACAAGTGATTGCCCGCCTTTCGCGGAAGTTATGTTCCAGACCCATCAGCAACAGGAGAAAATCCGCGATATAGAAAGACCATATAAATAAACATTTTTATAGTTTAAGCCTTAAAAATACCCATCCCACATGCTTTAAACACATGTAAACTTATAAAACACACTTTGTTAACACATATGATATGTGGATGTCGGGCTAAGGATATGAGTAACATCTCACTATTATAAAACATTTTAACTTCACGCAAGACAAGACAGTGAGACAGGAAAATTGGTGATGTACAGGCTTTTAAATTATTGACACGCAGAGCGACAAGCAGCACAAAGCCAGCACAAAGTCCACTTCTCCTTAACGTTCATTCTGCTCCCCACCCCCTTGACAATGCGAAGTGGCAGGAGCGTGCTTCTCCTCCGGGGAGGGGGGTTTGAGCGAAGGTGCGTTCAGCTCTCACACACACACACACACACACACACACACACACGCATGCACACACACACTCCTCGCGCAGAGCGACAAGCAGTCATTTTGGCAGAAGCAGCACAAAGTCCATTTCTGCTCAGCGTGAGTTCAGCTGCCCCCCTTCACAAAGCGAGTGCAGACACATTGACGTCTGATCGCTGCGTGCAGTGTGCAGTGTTGGTCTGCGGTGTTTAAGAATGTAGGAAGTGTTTATAAGAGCGTGGGAAAGGTTAACAAGAGAGTGAGAAAGGTTTATAAGAGTGTGGGAAGGGTTTATAAAGCCTTAAAATATGTATAAATAATAAAATAAATATAGGTCGCTACTTCGCGGATTTTCACCTATCGCAGGGGGGCTCTGGAACGTAACCCCCGCGATAGGTGAGGGATTACTGTATATATATATATATTTGCAGCTGGAGATCCACAAAGGGAGAAATAATGTATCATGTATCATAAAGTAGTTTTTATTAATGAGCTTTCAACCCCTGCCAGGGGTCTTCATCAGAGGATAATGCTTAGACTTGCAAGAATCAAAAGCAATATATAGCAAAACATTATGTGGATGGGGGGGTGGCTAAATCAGTGTGATTGGGGGGGGGGGGGGGGGGTATTGGGTGTACAGTTTACTTATTATGAACATGTTCTTCTTGTGTGTCCTCACAGGTAGCGCAGTGGTAGTGCTTCTGCTTTGCAGTAAGGAGACTGTGGAAGATTGTGGGTTCGGTTCCTCCCTGTGTGGATAGCGCTTTGAGTACTGAGAAAAGCGCTATATAAATGTAATGAATTATTATTAAGTTTACATATGCTGGATTTACGTCCAAGTGTCTGTTGATGGCGTTCTCATTTGATAACCAAGATTCGGCCAGCTCTCTGCCACTTTTAGTACTGGCCTTAAATTTGACTTGTCCCAGTTAAATGTCTGTCCTGTTGATTTAGTATGCGTATAGATCAATGAAAGTGAGTCCTTTCTTCTGACGGCGTTGCGATGTTCCTGTATACGTGTTGCGATTCTTTTTGAAGTTTGTCCTATGTATACTGCTGAGCAAGAACTACGTGGAATACTATAAACTGCATTTCGTGTTTCTGCTATCGATCTCTTGTTTTTAGCATTAAAGAGGACCGTGCGCAGATTGTTCGTGGGTTTGTGCACTATTCTGACACCTGACTTGGCCAGGATGCCCGCTGTACCTTCTGACACATTGTGGTGATAAGGGAGTGAGTGCCAGGTGGGGTGGGGGTTCTGATTCAGTTCAGTTGTTTGCTGAGTTTTTTGGCGTCTTCTGTGTAAGCTCCGATTAATGAATGTTTTTGAGTATCCGTTTGAAGTTATTCATTCATTTTTGTTTCCTTCGTATTACAGTGGTTGTGGACTCTTCTGAATAGAGTTTTAACACAGCTCCGTTTATGAGATACCGGGTGGTTGCTGGTGAAGTGTAATATCTTGTTTGATATTCTATATGTTCTATTTACTGTGTTATATGTTGTTTTTATACTGTTTGCTACGATATCACTGTTTCTGTCCCTTCTCATAAATATTCCTTTTCTTCCTCAGGTTCATTATTACTGCTATAATTACTGCATTAATGTTCAATATGTCTGTCAGTCAGTCAGTCATTGTCCAACCTGCTACAGTATATCTAAACACAGGGTCACGGGGGTCTGCTGGAGCCAATCCCAGCCAGCACAGAGCGCAAGGCAGGAACAAATCCCCGGCAGCATGCCAGCCCACCGCAGGACACACACATACACCAAGCACACACTAGGGACATGTTAGGATCTCCAATGCACCTAACCTGCATGTCTTTGGACTGTGGGAAGAAACCGGAGCACCCGAAGGAAACCCACGCAAACACGAGGAAAACATGCAAACACCACGCAGGGAGGAGCCGGGAAATTAACCTGAGTCTCCTTATTGTGAGGCAGCAGTGTGATAAAGATGTATCTAATGAAAATATGTGTCTTGTTTCATGTGTATGATGAAATGGTAGATCTAGCTAACGTAGAGGGTTTCATTAGTTGTATTAGCTATATTATGTTACAATATGTAAACTGTAGGTCTTGTACTTTGAACGTTAGGTGATATACGTGTATCAAGTCTTATTTGCGCATGCTTCGAGATAAATGATTAGTATGGGCTGCTCTTACGGTAAACAAGAATAAATGTTTCTGGCAAAGACAGATTTTTTTTTAAATTACTATAAATATGGATAGCTGCCTGCTCTTTGTTTCCAGTGCATTAGTAGATCTTCATTCCGGCGTCTGTATCAATCGATGAAGAGTCTACAGCGTCGTCATTAACAAGGCTAACATGGGGTGAAGTAATTGACAGTGCTGATAAAAGTAAACATACGACATATCTCAGTGACATTTGGCTTTACCTCCCCTTCATCATCTCACGTGCACTTTTAAACAAGCTTCAAGGTGTCGTTTTGAAACATTTGTGCGTCAAAAGCTCAGCGTCTCATTTCCAATGCACGTGATGATATGGATGTGTAGCGTCAGTTCGTATCAGTATAGTTATTGGAAAATTTAGTGACAGTTAGTGATGGACCAATCGCATTTCAACGAGGTGTAGTCTAGTTTGGTTGAAGAGTTTAATTCAAATACTGATATATGCTGGTTTTACATTGGAATTAGAATATGAATGTACATTATGCAGATTAAATTCCCGATTAGAAGTCTAACACCAACCAGGTTTTCAAGGAGCATTGCCGCATAATCGGAACTATCAATCAAACGCATCAGGCAACGGCAATCTGCAATCCCCAGACAGATGCTGACCAGGTTTGTTATTGAACACGAGACCTGGAGCTGTCCGACTGGCGTAATTGTTCAAGCCACCGTTACACATACATTTACTTCTAAACGACGGTAATCCGTGCTGGCGCCTAACGTATCTAGTCAACGTTGATCCGATTACTGCAGAATAATTACTTGCTAAGCATATGTCGATTTACAATGCTTGACATTATTGCCAATTATAATTTTTGACTTCAAAGATGTATATCACAACTTCATAGACATTCGGTATTCGTCCACAATGCTCTAAGAGTTTACTGTTAAAATGTGCTGTTAATACAAATGGCCAGGAGGTGTCCCTAGAGAGGTGAGTGTCAAATGCTTCGAAGCTTCGATACGATTTCCGACACAATTGCTTCAAACGTGTTGATGCTTCATGAGGCTTCACTCCGCCCATCACTACTAAACAGTAAATCAGTAAAGGAGAAAGGACTAACAACGTCAGCTGTGGAGCTCAGCTCGGAGCGAAATGAAGTGAATGAAATGAGGTGAATGGGAGGGGAGATGATCACGTGACTCCAACACCTGCCTTAACTCTCCGTCCCTCCACAAACACACAAACACAGCCACACGGATCCCAACTCTCCTTTATAGATATAGATAAACAGTTACTAAAGTTTTGATGTACATTAGTCATCTGCTTATATTTCACTTTTTAGCACAGTAATATCGCCTCTACTGTTAAGCTGTCACTGATCCAGTTAGAACTGATCTGCTGGACGTTGTCCTACCGTTTTCATGTCAGTTTACTGCACACTGTCCTGTCTGTTTTGCACTGCATGTTGTATTTGCACTAATTGGTGTACATTGCCTTGTTGCACTACATGTTGTATATTTCTAGGGTGGTCCTAAAGACACCCAATTTTATCTCAACCTGTACGATGTACAGTATTTGGATGGGATGACAATAAAGAAACTTTAACTTGAACTTGAAATGGCTTTGTGAGATGACATAGACTTTCATAATTATACTATTTAAAATTAAAGGGAAGTGCAGTACTCCAGACAGCAGAAGTGTCATTGAAATGAGGACAACGACCACAGCAGAGCTTTGAGGGCAATAGACCCAAAGTGACTGAGAACATGTAAAATGAAGAGGACAACAGGGTTTAGGTCAGCAGTGAAGAGCTCATCATGTGACAGCCTGTCTGATGACCTAGTGATTTAAGATTTAGACGTCAGTCATGTGAAAGAAAAATGAACTTCTTGCAAGCTACTGAGGGTTAAAAGCTGACAAAGTCATTTTGCTCTAACGGAAGATTATTCATGTAGGTGTCTGGCATAAGACGGTGCGGTAAGCTGACCTCGGACAATTTCCAGTTTCTTAAGTAACGCCTCGTCTGTTTGACACAGGAAAGATGACCTTTCCTTCTTTAGGGTCTGTCTGACAAGTAAAAAAAAAAAAAAGAACAGATGGCCCATTACCATAATAAAATAAAATACTTAAGTAAACAATATTATTTTTTTTTTTGATAAATAAGGGGAAGGGGGAGGAAGGAGAAATGATAAAAAGCAAATGTAAAAATGGAACTTTGCTCTTCTTCCTTGCAATGTAGAATCCAGGTATTCATCCGTGACTGAATAAAAATCTAACTGATTGAACTATTCCTGTCTTCCTCAGGGGGTTTCTTCCACAGTTTATTTGGCATCTGAAAAGGGACAGGTGACAGCTGCAGGCTCCGGGTTCGAGTCCGAGTGAGGGATCCACAGAGGACCAGCGACGTAGTTATGACTGGTGAAACCAACTCTGGGAAAAGTTAGGACTGGCTCGTCCTCGGGCTGGGAGCCGTGAGCCTCAGTTCCCCTCCTGTCCAAGAACCCAAGTGAAGGTGCGAATTGCAGACAGGAACAAGATCGGTGACCGGTGAGTACAACTGCTTTACCATCTAGGAGAGGTACTGAGGACATAACGATAAGAGCACCTCTTAGAATGAAACGGAGTCCTAAGTAGACTCGGAATTAGAAGGGAGAGGTGGAAGTTTAGTAATAAGGGAAAGGACCTCCCAGTCGGAGAATCGCTAAAATAAAAGGACACTGAGCAGCATGAAGTGTGAATGAATTAGTGAGGTGCTGGGAATGCTGAGTAAGTACACTCCTTGGAATAAGAGGCTTGATATAAGAAAAGGGGGGATTGGGAAGAACAGATAGTTGGTAAGCACCTCAGAGTCAGGGAAAGCACAGCTAAGTGGGAGTTCGAGATTCTAAACTCTGATAATCTGGTTCTATTCCTGACTCAACGGGTCAAGTCGGTCGTGGAAACCATGAGCGGTAACCAGCTTGACTGTTAGTCCGCTAAAGAAGGAAATGACAGACAGCGATCCGGAGAAAGGAAGAGATTTGGAGTGAAGCGACATTGAGGAGGTCACGATGGGGAATGTATTAAAAAACAGAGTGTGAATGTGGAGCCTCTGTTTGGAGGATTATTTTCGGAAAACATACCAAAATGAAAGAAAGGTGGCTCCCCAAGACGCTACGTAGTACAGAAAACATGGGTTAGATTTTAAAAAAGAATGTAAACGATGGAATAAACAGAGCTGGGGGCAGGTGGCTTTGATGGTAGAAGGCTCTGGTGATATGAGTGAAATACATGAAGTTGGGAAGATTTTATGTAGAAATACACGATGGTACTGTAGTCGAGGGCCATGTAGAATGGAAATGTTTGATAGAATTGATAATTAAACATAGAGCCCTGGAAGCGATGCAGAAACGCAATGAGGGACTGCAAAGCTAAATGAAAATTATGGCAGGAAAAGTAAAGCTGTTCTTGATAATGCAAGAACCATCCCAGAAGTCCAGACAAAAGAAGGAAGAAAGAAAATAATATACATAAAAAATAAGAAGAAAAGATTGTACCCTGATGTTTTGTCTGACAAGGTGCAAAACAATTGTTACCCCAAAATCCTGCCGAACTACGCCAATTGTTTTGTCTTGGTAGAGTAATATATATATTGCTCTACTTTCCCCTATTGTATTATTAATATGTAGTCTTTGTCAGAATTCCTAATCTTACAGACTTACCACTGTTTATAAGGTATTATTGTATAACTTATCCCCACCTTCCCTTCTATATCTATAACCTCAGGCAATTAGATGCAGTAAAAGAGAAGCAGAAGTTAAGTTACAGTTTAAACAATGTATTAGTATTATTGATAATATTCAGAAAAGCCAAGCAAAATGACACCTTTTATTGGCTAACTAGAAAGATTACAATATGCAAGCTTTCGAGGCAACTCAGGCCCCTTCTTCAGGCAAGATGTAATACAGAAACTGAAGTTTCCTATGTTTATATACACACTCTAGGACAAGAAACAACATTGGTAAATCTTTAAATGAGAGATTTTGTATGTAAAAAATTAATAGATTCATTCAGGCTAGGGTTAATTTAGCAAGAGAGAAAAGAACAATGTATTGTCAAGATCTCTGGATAAGATAACTGTCCAACAAAGTCTTTTGAAGTTTGTAATGAGTTTTTCAACACAATGTGGGTCTGTAGACAGGTTGTCTGTCATTCTGAGAGATGTAAACAATCCTCATATCTGGCCATAAAACTCTTGTCTTTATTCAATCCATGTTGTGATGTATTAAATTTTAGCATGAGTTTAACTTCCCATTCTTTTCTCTCTTGCTGTGTTTTGAAGTTGCCCATAAGCACTGTGACCTTAAAGTCCTTCTCACAGTGTCCATGGCTGTTGAAGTGGGCCGCCACAGGAACATCTGTGTTGCCATGTTTAATGTGGAACCTGTGTAAGTTCATTCTCTGGCGGAGTGTTTGTCCAGTTTCTCCCACATAGAGTGCAGTGTCAGGACATTTCATGCAGAAAATTAGGTAGACTACATTAGATGATCTGCAGGAAAATGATCCCTTGATGTGATGTTCGAGTCGGCAGTGTGGTATAACTATACGGTCTGTATCATAGATGTGGGCACATGTTTTGCATCTTTTCTGTAGGCATGGAGATGTGCCATTTTCTGTTGGTTCATTTAGGGAGCCTCGGACAATTAATTGTTGAAGGTTTGGTGGTTGTCTGTATGCCAGGAGGGGAGGTTCAGGAAATACATTTTTCAGTGTTTGGTCATTGTTTAGTATTGGCTGAAGTTCTTTTATAATTTTTCGAAGTGTTTCAAGATGTGGGTTGTAGGTGACAACAAGGGGGATGCGATCCTTGTTGTCTTTGTTTTTATATTCCAGAAGGTTGTCTCTGGGTATGGCAGTAGCTCTTCTTATTTGAGTGTCTGTTGTTTTCGGGGTGTAACCTTGTTTGATGAAATCTTGTCTGAGCTCCTGCAGTTGTTGATCCCGGTCTGTTGGGTCTGAGCAAATACGATTGTACCGTATTGCTTGGCTGAAAATAATGGAGCGCCTTATATGCTTGGGGTGGAAGCTATCATTTTTCAGGTAGGTCCGTCTGTCTGTCGGTTTGTGAAAAATAGAAGTTACAAGGGTGTTGTCTTTCAGTTGAACGGTGGTGTCAAGGAAGCTGACTTCTGTTTTTGAGTAATTCAGCTTCAGCTTTATGTTGGGGTGAAAACAATTATATTCATTATGAAAATGGAGGAGGTCCTTTTCACTGGCAGTCCAGATTATGAAGACGAAAACAACAGACACTCAAATAAGAAGAGCTACTGCCATACCCAGAGACAACCTTCTGGAATATAAAAACAAAGACAACAAGGATCGCATCCCCCTTGTTGTCACCTACAACCCACATCTTGAAACACTTCGAAAAATTATAAAAGAACTTCAGCCAATACTAAACAATGACCAAACACTGAAAAAATGTATTTCCTGAACCTCCCCTCCTGGCATACAGACAACCACCAAACCTTCAACAATTAATTGTCCGAGGCTCCCTAAATGAACCAACAGAAAATGGCACATCTCCATGCCTACAGAAAAGATGCAAAACATGTGCCCACATCTATGATACAGACCGTATAGTTATACCACACTGCCGACTCGAACATCACATCAAGGGATCATTTTCCTGCAGATCATCTAATGTAGTCTACCTAATTTTCTGCATGAAATGTCCTGACACTGCACTCTATGTGGGAGAAACTGGACAAACACTCCGCCAGAGAATGAACTTACACAGGTTCCACATTAAACATGGCAACACAGATGTTCCTGTGGCGGCCCACTTCAACAGCCATGGACACTGTGAGAAGGACTTTAAGGTCACAGTGCTTATGGGCAACTTCAAAACACAGCAAGAGAGAAAAGAATGGGAAGTTAAACTCATGCTAAAATTTAATACATTACAACATGGATTGAATAAAGACAAGAGTTTTATGGCCAGATATGAGGATTGTTTACATCTCTCAGAATGACAGACAACCTGTCTACAGACCCACATTGTGTTGAAAAACTCATTACAAACTTCAAAAGACTTTGTTGGACAGTTATCTTATCCAGAGATCTTGACAATACATTGTTCTTTTCTCTCTTGCTAAATTAACCCTAGCCTGAATGAATCTATTAATTTTTTACATACAAAATCTCTCATTTAAAGATTTACCAATGTTGTTTCTTGTCCTAGAGTGTGTATATAAACATAGGAAACTTCAGTTTCTGTATTACATCTTGCCTGAAGAAGGGGCCTGAGTTGCCTCGAAAGCTTGCATATTGTAATCTTTCTAGTTAGCCAATAAAAGGTGTCATTTTGCTTGGCTTTTCTCTACATTCATAATGGCTAACACGGTACAACACCCTAGTACTATTGATAATATTCATAAATAATAACAAAATGCAAAGTACATTTGAATATTGGCAACCACACAACCTGATTAAATGATGACATGTAGTTCAGGTGGCACACAGACTTCTGGTTACTTAAATGTCTCTAGTTAAGGCATCATTGGTGCTCAGCTTTCAGCCACATGTCTGTTCAAAATGGCTGCTGAGCTGTGCTCTTCATCACATGATAGCAAGAGAGATGCTTCTTCATCATATGTTGGTTGGTAAGAGAGAGAGTGTGAGGTTAAACACATACATTTATAGATGTTCTGTCCAAATCCCTCGAGCCAATAGGACATCATGGTACTTAAAGGCCTCTGAGACAAGCCAAACAGCCATACTTCAGACCAATGGGGGCATAGAACATCTTAACACCTGCCCCCAAACCATATGTTAAAGTACACCTTAGCCCATTTGCGGGGGTAGAAATGACTTTAGCAAAGAAACACTTGCCAAAATTCAAACAGACCCATTCCTAAAGGTGTGTGTGTGGGGGGGGGGGGGGGTTAACACTAAATTACACTGCTTTGTCTAAATTACAAATAAAGATATACAATACAAAACATTCATCAAGTTATATGTAAATTCTCACATCACAACACTCCACCCCGATGAATGTTTTGTACAATGTCTTTATAAACAGTCTTAATTGTTTAAAGAGTCTGTTGCATACCTTGTGCATTGATTTGCAGTATTTGCTGTCCCAGTGTTAAAAGTTGTCCATGAGCATTTGTCCATTACATATCTTCTTTATTTCAAAGACAATCTGAAGAACTTGGATGCGCTTCTGATGACTTGTATCTGCTCCGGCTTGCTTCAACTGTTCCTTTAGCTTTCTGCAGTCTTCATATGTCATCAGATCTGGTGGTTCAAAATGAGACAAGTCCACACCTTCCACTAAACTAACCGTACTGCAATTTAAGTCTATTGTGAATTCTTAAAACTGACCTTTGTTCTTTACTGGTTTTGTGTCTAACTGCTAATTAGACCCCTGTCCCAAACTATCTGTTTAAGCATATGCAGCTGTACAATTAACATTAAAATTTGAAAGGTAACATGCCCCAGGTGCCAGTAGAACCACTTCTGCCCAAGTGAGAGCACATGTGCCACTGCATAAACTGTTCACAAACCAACTTTTGTGACCCCTCTTCACACATTTGGGGTTGACTTAGTTGCCTCTTGTGCTTTCCTACCCATGGTGCAACTCTTGACTGCCATCAGCCTTTACCAGTATAGGCTGGCATCACCACCATGAGAAATCACAGCTATGCAACTCATCATTCCCCCTGTAGGCCACCCCTAGAGTTGTTTGCTCACCATATGCGTACTCGATGTGCTAAACACCTCGGTTCAGAATTGGCCCACTGGTCCTCTGCTTGCACCACAGCTGACAACCTCAGCAGGGCTTCCGTATTTTCCCAATTAAAACTATAACTAAACATCGGAGCCCATATGACTTGCAAATGTACCGGCTGCACCTGCTTTCCTGAAAAGTTCACTAATTTTCTTAGTATACATTTTCCTTAATAATAGTATTATCTATAATAATAAAAGGCAAAGCCCTCACTGACTGACTGACTCACTCACTCACTCACTGACTGACTCATCACTAATTCTCCAACTTCCCGTGTAGGTGGAAGGCTGAAATTTGGCAGGCTCATTCCTTACAGCTTACTTACAAAAGTTAGGCAGGTTTCATTTCGAAATTCAAAGCGTAATGGTCATAACTGGAACATATTTTTTGTCCATACACTGTAATGGAGGAGGCGGAGTCACGTATCGCGTCATCACGCCTCCTACGTAATCACGTGAACTAAAAACAAGGAAGAGATTTACAGCACGAGTCACACGCGGGAACGAAGGTAAATGACGTTAATTTTTGACTGTCTTTTAATACTGTGTAAGCATACATATTAACACATGTGCAATTAAACGTGTGCATTTACGGGGTGATTTCTCGGCCTTAAAAGGTCACCTTTTATCAAACGCAGGAACAAAGGTAACTGACGTTGTTCACTGTCTTTTAATACTGTGTAACCATACATATTAACACATGTCCAATTAAACGTGTGCATTTACGGGGTGATTTCTCAGGCTTAAAAGCTCGCCTTTTACTAAAAAGGTAAATGCAAAACTATTTTCAATCAGTTTATTGAAACACTCCCGTTAAGGATTGCAATAACATATTCGCGAGATAAAAGAACGAAGTAGGGGGAAATGGAGGAAGAGCCGCAAACAGCGAAGAGCAAAAAATTAATTAAACAATTGAGAACGGAGAGAGTTAAGCATACAAGCATGTTCATAAGGGAAACAAAGCACGGTGTAAAACGTAAGTTTAAATTAAGTTTATAGAAACGCTCCCGCTGCGGATTGCAATAACATATTCGCAAGATAAAAGTTTAATGAGAAGACACAAGGTATAAACGAACCACACGCCGTGGCGCAACGTTAGGGGCAACAGTTTCAACCATTCTATGATCTGCTTCTCGCAACTGAAAGACGGCACATGGCGGATGTTAGCCGACTTGCTGACCACAACGTTAGGGGCTTCAACTATGGCGCTGATGCCACATCTCAGTGCCAACACTTTGCAGACTCTACTTAAAAGACACGCCCTCCTCACTGGACAGTTAAAAACACCAATCAAACTAACGATGACATCAAGTATTACCCAATCAAAAGTAGGAAAGGAGGCATCTTCATAAAATGCGTGTGGGATGATTTGTATGAGACGCTGCTTTAAAAAAAAAATGATAAAAAAAATACGGGATAAATCCCGTCCAGTATTGATTCAAAACGGGACGCGCAATTTCATTCTCAAACGCGGCACGATTCCGTATTTTAAAGGACGGGTGGCAACCCTACAGTGCCAGGTAACCACCCATACAATCAGATTGTGATTCAGACTAGGAATGCAATGAATGTAATTACCCTGATCTACATACAAGGCGAAAGTCTTGCAACATTCAAAGATGATGGTTTGGGATAAGTACACCATACAACATAAAAGAGCTTATGAAGCCTTGAACCGAAAAAAGCAAGATCTCAGAGATCGTAAAAAAAAAAATAGGAGGTAATGTCGTTGTACTCGCTGTAGATTTTAGTCAAACATTACCAGTTATTCCACGAGGGAGACCAGCAGATGAACTCAACACGTGTTTAAAATCCATGCTTCTCCCACGCTCGGTTATATGTCGCGTGTTCTCAGGTAGGTGCACCAAAAAATGTATACATTTAAGCATTTAATGGGCAAACAAAAAATGAGGTATACCCGAAGGCACTGCAGTAGTACTTAATGTAACTTTACTTCTTAAATGTTAATGTTTTACTGTTTAATAATTTATACGCTTCTTATATGTTGTTCAAATTCTTTTATCAAAATACCACTGACAGCGCAATGCACGATAACATGGAGTGAATACACCATACGCATCCGCCCACGGCCGCCCTGGTGTGCGCAGATAGGAGTTGATTCTACAATAAAATAAAATAAAGATAAAAAGAGTAAAACAATCATCACCCATAAACCGTGTGTGTGTGTATATATGTGTATATATATATGTTGATATGTGGATGTGTATATGTATATATATATATATATATATATATATATATGTAGATATGTATATATATGTGTATATGTATATGTATATATATGTTTATATGTGTGTGTGTGTATTTTATATATATAAAACACAGCAACACTCATAACAATGACAACACAATTACATTGACAATCATGTTACGTTATTTTTAAAATGTTTCCTTTTTTTTTTTTCATAACCTCTTTAACACACTACTTCTCCGCTGCGAAGCACGGGTATTTTGCTAGTATACATATATATAGATATACATATATAGATATAGATATATATAGATATATATATAGGCATGGTGGCGCAGTGGGTAGCGCTGCTGCCTCACAGTTGGGTGATCTGGGGACCTGGGTTCGCTTCCCGGGTCCTCCCTGCGTGGAGTTTGCATGTTCTCCCCGTGTCTGCGTGGGTTTCCTCCGGGCGCTCCGGTTTCCTCAAACAGTCCAAAGACATGCAGGTTAGGTGGATTGGCGATTCTAAATTGGCCCTAGTGTGTGCTTGGTGTGTGGGTGTGTTTGTGTGTGTCCTGCGGTGGGTTGGCACCCTACCCAGGATTGTTTCCTGCCTTGTGCCCTGTGTTGGCTGGGATTGGCTCCAGCAGACCCCCGTGACCCTGTGTTCGGATTCAGCGGGTTGGAAAATGGATGGATGGATGGATAGATATATATATATATAGATATATATATATATATAGATATATATATATATATATATATAATATATGTATGTATGTATGTATGTCTATATATATATATATATATATATATGTAAGCTTATAAGTAATGCCTTACTTCTCTTTAAGAAAGGAAGATGTAATGATACTTGATTTAAACGATTCCATGTCTTGGTGGGTTTGCGTAGCTTATTGTCAATATCTTTACACCTGTTTTTAAGACTTATTGACTGAAACGGGCTTTCACGAAAAAAGTTAGGGCTTTGCTACAAGATACACCCTCCACAAGTTAAGCAAGTAAAAATAAAAGTGTATATTTCTGTTTTATTTAAACCTTTTAAGTTTGTATGCATAGCCTCATTTGACTGTTTTAGTTTTTTTTTTCTTTCTTCAGTAATATTTAATCTCCTTAAAGAAAAAGAACATATGCATTTTACTTTTTTTGTATCTCTTTAGTAATATTTTAGTGTAAAAGGATAACCAGTATTTAAACCTTTTATGTTACTTTATAAAGTTATTTTACACAATGTTGAAAAATTAATAAGAAAGCTACATAATTTGGCAGCTGCTGCTTTAATTTTCAATGAAATGAAAAAACCTCTCCAAGAGAAAACGTCAATGAAGAAGAAACAGTTTGCAAATATATATATATATATGTGTATATATATATTATATATCCATCCATCCATCCATTTTCCAACCCGCTGAATCCGAACACAGGGTCACGGGGGTCTGCTGGAGCCAATCCCAGCCAACACAGGGCACAAGGCAGGGAACCAATCCCGGGCAGGGTGCCAACCCACCGCAATATTATATATATATATGTATATATATATTATATATATATATATATGTGTATATATATATATTATATATATATATATGTGTGTGTATATGTATATATATATGACAGCAACACTCATAACAATGACAACACAATTACATTGACAATCATGTTACGTTATTTTTAAAATGTTTCCTTTACTTTTTCATAACCTCTTTAACACACTACTTCTCCGCTGCGAAGCACGGGTATTTTGCTAGTTATTATTATATTAATTATCCCACTTAATTAATTAATACCCAGAATGTATACTGTATGAGCCCAAAATTTATCCCCTTATTTTGGCATTCCTTACTGGTTTGTTCAGTTTCTACCCCTTGGAATATAAATTTGCTGCAGTAATGAACAAATCTTTCCTTTTAAACTATAGCTGTTCTGACAAGACTTATTATTATGTGACTTGTGGACTTGTTACTCACTTAAACCCCAGTAAGTGTCTTTTTCTTGCTGTCTGTTCAGTTCTTCTTCATGTCTTTGTCTTTAGTCTTTGCCTTTGGTCTTTTCCGCTGTTTATCCATTCCGCTATGTAGGCAGGTCTGCAAAATGGAAGGTGACAAAGCCGTTTATGTCCATCTCATCTTCTTGGTTGTTAACCTGGTGCCAACACTCAAACTTTGCTTCCTGGCATTCATTGGAACAGCTTGGCCACTAGTGCCAATCTGCTACAATGTGCTAATGGTAACCCACTCTCCTGCATGGATTTTACTCTGCTAATTGCCTTCACTATTTATTACCTGCACAAATTCAAAGTCCATAAAACATTAAATAATAGAAGTAGCACTATTACAAAAGGCCAGAAAATTGAAACAGAAATAACTATTTTCCCTTTCCTGTCTTCCTGTGCTACCCTTCTATTTTTTTTCATTTGCCTGTGTGTCCTTTTTTTTTTTATTGTATGGTAACTGCTACCTGAAAGTGTGGACTATAACCTCTCCAAAATCCCAATTCTAAATCCAGCATCTCTCCTAAAACTGACCTGTGTTCTTTACTAAAGACCAGCTCACTTTTCTCGATTTTATTACTGGGAGATTCATAGGCTGTCTTTTTAAACAACTGGTCAGTCAGGTTTCGATTTACTGAACCTAAGTGTGTGTGCTTTTTAATTCCTGTTGGCCCCAGCACAGCTGTTAGGTCTTTCACACCCCTGTGCATTTCTGACTTGCTGTCTGAGCTTGGAAACTTTCCTGCTGCACCATCCCCCATCCTTTGTTCTTTGGTGTGTCCTGATTCATTCAAACCAAATCCTAAACTGGTGCACTTTGTTTCCAACTCAGCCATTCTTGCATTAGCACTTTTAGACCTTTCACACACAAACACTTGAATTCCATTAATTTCCATTCTTCTTTGTTTTAATTCTACACTTTCTTTACTCATTATCTTTAAACCATTATCCATTTCATGCCCTCTAGTCAACAATTGCCATTCACACTCACTAGCTTCTTTGCCTTCTATCTGATTTCTTTGTCCTAAATCAAATTTCAGTGCAGCACTAGTTACCTTTCTTAACAGTGGTGAAATATCTATCAGTGTAGCATGTTCTTTAAATACTGGGCAGACCTCAGAGTCACCTGGAGATTGTGATGCAATGGAGAATAATAATGGAAGAAAACATCCTTGCTGTTTTCCCTTCCTTTCATCTCTCTCCTTTTCCTTGCACATTCCCACTCTTTATCTGAGCACTCATCTCTCTCAGGTATGTCACCCACCCATGTTTTAGGGTTCCAGTCCGATCCAGTTACTATTGCCCTAACTTTCACCATGGGTGGTTTTCTCTCCTTGTTTCCCCTGCTTTCTGTGCTTTTCACTTCAGCAGTGGGTGTTCTACATGCTAGCACTTCACAATTTTCACACCAACTGTTACGTCTTTCAAAACTTTCACACATTCCATTTTCACTTTCTTTCTTATACTGATCTTCCTTATTATCAATAATACAAGATAGTAAACCTCTTATAACAGCAGCTGTCTTCTTTATACCTGATCTCTGTTTTCCTGCTTTTAATCCTTCCAGCCCCCTTCCATTTTGTGGCATGCTCAGCTCAGCTTCTGCTTTCTCTACCTACACTACAGGTTTCCTAGCTTTAGCCTGCTTGCTTCTGCCACTCCATTGGAAGATGGCTGACTTTAATTTAAATTTAGGCATTTCTGAGTCTACAATTATAATCTAATACAATTTGCCACCTTCGTTATGGGTTGGCCTACTTTTGCCCCTGTAAGCAAACATACACATATATACACAAAGATCCTAAACGAATAAGTGCCATATGAATGATGTATGCATTTCCCATCACTCCCTAGCACTTTAACCACTTAAATGCCGTATGAATGACGCATGCAATGTTCCACCACTCTCTAGCACTTTAATTAGGGACTCACTACCACCAGCACTAACAAACATGCGGGTGTCCTTGTAACACACATGAAGTCTCTACACTTTGTTGGTTATATTCCATTCAGCAACCAAACAATGTTTACTTCCACCGCATTTGTACACTGGATGCCCTAAAATTCACATACATACACACACATATACATCAACAGTATTTGCAAACAGGGTGCAAAACATGGTTACCCCAAATCCTGCCAACTACGCCAATTGTTTTGTCTGACAAGGTGCAAAACAATTGTTACCCCAAAATCCTGCCGGACTACGCCAATTGTTTTGTCTTGGTAGAGTAATATGTATTGCTCTACTTTCCCCTATTGTATTATTAATATGTAGCCTTAGAATGCCTAATCTCAAAGACTTACCACTGTTTATAAGGTATTATTGTATATAACTTATCCCTGCCTTGCCTTCTATATCTATAACCTCAGGCAATTAGATGCAGTAAAAGACAAGCAGAAGTTAAGTTACAGTTTAAACAATGTATTAGTATTATTGATAATATTCATAAATAATAACAAAATGCAAAGTACATTTGAATATTGGCAACCATACAACCTGATTAAATGATGATATGTAGTTCAGGTGGCACACAGTCTTCTGGTTACTTAAATGTCTCTAGTTAAGGCATCATTGGTGCTCAGCTTTCAGCCACATGTCTGTTAAAAATGGCTGCTGAGCTGTGCTCTTCATCACAGGATAGCAAGAGAGATGCTTCTTCATCATATGTTGGTTGGTAAGAGAGAGAGTGTGAGGTTAAATACATACATTTATAGATGTTCTGTCCAAATCCCTCGAGCCAATAGGACATCATGGTACTTAATGGCTTCTAAGGCAAGCCAATTCCAAACAGCCATACTTCAGACCAATGGGGGAAATAGAACATCTTAACATCTGCCCCCAAACCATATGTTAAAGTACACCTTAGCCCATCTGCGGGGGTAGAAATGACTTTAGCAAAGAAACACTTGCCAAACTGGTTTAAAACACACATCTCCCAAATCCTGTTGTAAAATTCAAACAGACCCATTCCTAAAGGTGGGGGGGGGGGAAAGGTGTGTGTGTGTGTGGGGGGGGGGGGGGGGGGGTAAACACTAAATTACATTGCTTTGTCTAAATTACAAAATAAAGATATACAGTACAAAACATTCATCAAGTTATATGTAAATTCTCACATCACAACACCTGATTTAGCGATAGCATGCGCTCCCCCTCCCTATGAGGACAATAGTCTGTCACCACCACCCCTTGGGCAGCTGGAGGAATTAATGAGGGAGAGGAAGCAGATTATCCTGATGATTTCTATAATGAAGAGTTTCAGCCAGAGAGAGATGAAGAAGAAGGAAAGGGTAGAGATCACTACCAACCCCAGTTACGATCGGTGTGACAAAGTGCTGCTGCACAAAGACATGGCCCGGGGAAAGGGACGCCTCACAAGCCCTGATTCTGCCCCCTCACGGTCAAACATAAATATAAAAGGATGGAATTTCAAGCTCCATTAATAGAAGTGCCCAATCCGCAATATAATGCACAACATCCTTATAGATTAACACAGTTCCACCTTGATGGTGCATAGAAACTGGGACCTGCAAGAATAAAAGAGGTGGTGCAGGAATTACTGAATCCAAAAGAAGTAGGGGGACAGAAATTCATGATGGCGGTGAAACAGCAGGATGACATGTATAAGACAAATGCCTGCAGAATGGACTCAGGTCCTTAGAAGGAAGCTAAGTCCAAGCTGAAATGATGTGAGAGGGCAATGGAATCGTCTCTGGGACGACAGGGGGCTGGCAGTGGCCAGTTTGATGTTCAGTGGACTCAGTTACAAGCACAAATAAACGCAACATATAAGAAGAGTACTGACTGGTCCCAATTAACACATGCTAAACAGAAAGATGGGGAGTCAAAGTCAGAATGGGGCCATCATCTTCAGGGTATCTCTCTCTACACCTGTTCCCGTTCAAGCCACATTTTCAAGTGTTTTGTTAAACCATCGATTTTTTTTCAGCCCTCTATGCCCAGTGACTTGATGGCCCACCTGTGCCTTTGCATCTCAGTTATGGGAGTGGAGGTCACGTCAGAACAACACACCGCCGTTGCACTGACCACCACCATTACATGCTCCTATGCTGCCTGGGTTGTTCATGTTTCCTCAAAACAACAAGAATATCTGCTGTCCTGGGTTTATCTTGGATTACAGTATTCACAATCTTTTCATTGTACTCAAGCCAAGTCAAGTTGGGGAGTATGCACTGGTACAGTGCGTTGCCACACCCACCACACAACAAAACAATTTGGGATCCCAGTTGGCAACACCCAGTCAGACATGAGGTCCAGTCCCACCCTCCAGAAATGACCCTCTATCTGCCGCAGCCAGGTGTTATGTGGGCGACTCCTTGACCTGGTCCAGCCACTCGGGTACCCAACAATGAAGATCTTACGAGCTGGATTACCCTCGGGGAAACGCGCCACATGGCCATAGTGCCGTAACTGACACTCCCTCACAATGCAGGTAATGTGCCTCATTTGGGACTCCATGAGCAACCGCTCATTCGACACAAAGTTAAACCAATGGATTTTTCAGAGATACACAGTACCAAAGGAGTCCAGTCTTCATCTCAGGTCACTGGATAGCGTCCATGTCTCGCAACCATATAGCAAGACAGGAAGCACCAGGACTCTAAAGACTTGGACCTTCGTCCTTTTGCATAGATATCGGGAGCGCCACACACCCCTTTCCATTGACCTCATGACCCCCCATGTTCTCCCAATCCATCTACTGACTTCATACGAAGAGTCAGCAGAGACATGACTGTCACTGCCAAGGTAAGTAAACCCCTCAACAAGGTCAACACTCTCTCTGCAGACAGACACACTGCTGATGACCGTGCCCAAGAGGTCATTAAAGGCCTGGCTCTTTGGTTTTTATCAGGACACTCGCAAGCACAGACACTCAGACCCTCACTCAGTCTCTCAAGCGCCCCAATCAGAGCCTCCATTGACTCCGCGAAGATCACAGCAAAGTCAAGATCAGTGAATCTTTCTTCACTAATAGATGCCTCACAGCCGCTGGACCCCACGACCTTGCCCAACACCCAGTCCATACAATCATTGAACAGAGTAGGAGCAGAACACACCCCTGACGAACCCCAGAATCAACTGGGAAAAATGCAGAGGTCCTGCCTCCACTCTGCACAGCACTCACCGTACCAGTGTAGAGTCCAGCCATGATTTCCATGATCCCGCAAACCCTCAGGCTGTCCCACAGGGCAGCTCGATCAACTGAGTTGAACGCTTTACAAAAATCAACAAAAGCTGCAAAGAAACTCTGCCGATATTCATGTTTGTGCTCCATGAGAACCTTCAGTGCCAGGATGCGGTCGATGGTAGACTTCTTAGGCGTAAAACCAGACTGTTCCGGTCGCTGGTAGATGAGCAAGTGATCACAGATCCTATTAAGGTTGACCCTAGTAAGGACCTTACTCGGCACTGAGAGCAGTGTTATCCCCCTGTAGTTGCCTCAATCCAGGCGATCACCCTTTCCTTTCCAGATAGGGACGACAAGTCCCATTTTCCAGTCAGTTGGGATGATGTCAGTCTCGAAAATGGAAGCAAAGATTGCTTGCAATGCCAGCAGGACAGCCTTACCACCAGCCTGGAGAAGTTCACCCCAGGATACCACAGATCCCTGCAGCCTTTCCCCCCCTCAGCTGGTTCACCACCTGTGCAATCTCAGTGAGATTGGGTGGTTCACAGCTAATTGGAGGATCAGCCTCAAGAATTGTGGATTCAGACATGTCCGACGTCCTAGCCAGAGGATCAGATTTGAACAACTGCTCATAGTAGCCAGCCCAGCGGGTCACAACTGCAGTGTCATCCGTAAGAACCGTTCCATCAGCTGCCCTGACTGCGACTCTCATAGATTCAGATGTGCGTAATGCTTCAATTCCTCTGTAAGCAGGACGTGGGTCGCTAGACCACAGACGGTGTGTTGCTTGCTCACAGATTCCTCTAACAAATGTCTCTTTATCTGCCCTCAAATCCCTCGCAGCCATCCTTCTCAGTTCCTGGTACAGACCAGCGTTGCCATTGAGCCGTGCGCTGTGACTCCTCTCAATGATATCCAGGGTGCCCTGCGAGATGGAACACCTCCTACTGGGAACATCGGTAACACCAACACAACCCTCAGCAACCTTCAGGGTCTTGTCACGGAAAACCTCCCACATCACATTAGGATCAGCAGTTGCACCCAAATCTGCAAGTTCCTCACTTATACTGCTTGTAAACTTATTAGAAACAGCCTGATCTTGGAGCCTGGCCAAGTCCAGGCTCATTTTCCTAGCATGTGGTAACCTACTGGACCTAAGCTGGATCCTAAGAGTAGCAACAACAAGTCTGTGGTCAGAATTCACAAACTGGGCACTTCTGTAGACCCTGCAGTTTTGCAAGAGCCTCTAGCGTCTGCCCATGAGGATGTGATCGATCTCCTTCACCACACAACCAGTATTGGAGTACCAAGTCCAACGATGTGGTTCAGGGCGCTGGAACCAGGATCCAGCGATTTGCAGCCCCCCGACCTTTTGCAAAGTCAAGGAACATGGAGCCACTTTCACCACAGTCATCAGACCTATGGGGACCGAGACAATCCTCATAGCCAGTCCTGTCAGTGCCAGTGGCTGCATTGCAGTCACGCATGACCAGAGGAGTGTCACCTCGTGGGCACCCATCAACCACTAAGTGAAGCAGCAAATAAAATGTTTCCCTCTCCGAGACGTCACTCACTGCCGTCAGAGCATACAAGGCAACAGACAAGGCATCCAGGGAGTGCTGTAATCTGAATCTCATAATATGCTCGTTGAAAGGAGTGACATCAGACACCATCGGAAGAAGCCAATCCGCTACAGCTACTCTAGTATGACAACCATCAGAGCGACCAGACCAATAAAAGGTGTATCCACCTACAGAGATCTGTCCAGTCCCCGGTCTGCGCACATCAGAGACTGAAATGCGAAGTTTACACAACTCCTCCGACAGCAGAGGAAGATGATCGTCTTGCCAGAGAGACAAGACGTGTCATGAACCTACCAGTATGGGTCGCCTCAAATTGGGACCCGAGTGCTGCTGTGCAGCGGGCGACACCTCAGCACCACACAAGTTCCGATCCCCAAAAGACCTGACCCCATTGGCTCTCCAATGGTTTTGACTCTTCCGGGGATGGGGCTCCCGAGGGCTTTCCCCCATCCCCTTCATGATGCGAGCAGCCTTCCTATTGGTGGCTGCAGCACAGCTACTCCTGCGGAGAGCAAAAAGGAGTCCTTTCCGTCATTTTTTTTACGTTGGCTGGAGTGCCAATCCTGCCATCAACTGCCATGATTTCCCTGTAAGTTGGAAGAATACATCGAGGATGACAGGAGCTTCATCAATCAGTCAGTAATGTTTATTAGCAACAGGTGAGTAGCTGTGAGTTCTCTGCTTGCAAGCCAGAAAGAAGCCCCCCTTACAGTTCCCAAACAGCTCCTTATATTGTGAGCTTGTTTACTTCTTAAAGAGTAGTTCCTCTTTTATCTAGCATAAGTCATATGGTTAATTTTAACACAAAAAACAGAAGTTCTTAGGAACCAATATTACACAGAGTACATTCTTGCTCAACAGCTCAGTATATGACAGACCATATGTTAACCCTTCAAAGAAAGGAGGATGTCATTTGTATTCCACATTGACCATAAAAAGTGTCATTTAATAAAGCCATCAGTCAGTGTTGAGAGTCCATTAGAACACTGATCTTAATGGTGACCTTATGGTGTTAATCATAATTCCGTAATTTTATTTTATGCAGATTCTGTCCAATCAGATGAGCTCTTTACTATTAGTATCTCATCAGCGTAGCTCCTGATTGGTTCTTGTTAATTGTCTGTGTTGTGCTCCGCCCCCAGTCCCGTTACACACTCCCAGATTTCCTCACTCGTTTTCTTTTCTCTCCTTTCAGACTTCTGTCCCCTGACACTGGACATCAACACAGCAAACAGAGACCTCCGTCTGTCTGATGGGAACAAGTACAGAAAAAGCACTAACGCGGGTTGTAAATGACATGCTAATATCCTCTGATGAAGGAAACTCCACTGTAATTATGTTGTTGGACTTAAGTGCAGCGTTTGACACCGTTGGCCATTTTATTTTACTGCACAGGCTAGAAAATGATGTTGGGTTTACAGGCACCATGCTCGCTTGGTTTAGTTCTTATTTATCAAATCGATTCCAATATGTACAGAAATGTGCTGACAGGACTCCATCATTATACACAGAAGTTCAATATGTTGTCCCGCAGGGTTCAGTACTGGGACCTTTATTGTTTTCACTTTACATGCTTCCACTGGGATCTCTCATTAGGAAACATAATGTTAATTTTCACTCGTATGCAGATGATACCTGTAGCAGTTGAGGTTCTGATCCACCTCTTGAACCCTCAGGTACCACTCCAAACACCAGGTAAAAGTCCAAGACTCTTTTATTTTGAAATAATACTGTGCACAAAGCACCCTCCACTCCACAATACTCATATAACTATCAATCACTACAATAATCACAAATCCTCTGCAAATCCCAGACACTTAGCCACCCTACCTCCCAGCTCAGCTCAGTGTCTGGGCTTTCCCAGAGTCCTTTATACTCCCTGACCCGGAAGTGTTTCCCATCCCACAGTCCATGTGATTTATCACTTCTGGGTCAGATAAAAAGTCCTTCTCTTCAACCCGGAAACACGTCGTTCCCTCTGGTCATATGATTATGACGTGCTTCCGGGTTATAGGGCACGTATAAGTCCTTGAGCCTCCCTGCAGCGTCCTCTGGTGGGCCCCACGGTGTCCAGCAGGGTTGGGAATAAAAACTCGATTGTCCATAATTCCCTGCTGGTCTTCGGGGCACTTCCATGCTACAGGGAGGGCTCCATCTAGCGGCCTGGGGGTATTGGCCAGGATGAACAGCCAGCCATCTCTCACACACCCAGTTATACCTTTCATTTAAATCAAATGAAGTTTCTCCAATGTTGTCTTTAATTAGTTGTGTTAGTGAATTAAAGGAGTGGATGAATGAGAACTACTTGTCTTTAAATGCAGATAAAACAGAGATCTTAATTGTTGGAGGGAATGATGCTGATCACAATAATATTTTGTCATCATTTAACTCAGTTGAAATCACCATTCATTTTACTGAATCAGCCCGCAATCTAGGAGTTATCTTTGATTCTAGCATGTCGTTTATAGCGCATATTACAAAGTTGTCCAAATCCTGTTTCTTCCATCTTAAAAATGTTAGGAAATTAAGCCACTTTCTAAATAAACAAGACTGTGAGAAATTAATTCATGTATTTATTTCTAGTAGGATTGACTACTACAATGCGGTGTTCACTGGATGTTCAAATATACAGCCTCCAGTTAATCCAAAATGCTGCTGCAAGAATTATTACAAGAACAAGAAAATACGAACACATAACTCCAGTTCTTAAATCCTTACACTGGCTCATGGTTAAGTTTAGGGCAGATTTCAAAATCCTCCTTTTAACATATAAAGCATTAAATGGCCGTGGCCCATCTTACTTCTCTGAACTTATCATGACTTACAAACCTGAGCGCACATTAATATCTCAAGATGCCGGTCTGCTTATGATTCCAAGGATTAATAAAATAACAGTGGGAGGTCGAGCTTTTAGTTACAGGGCCCCTAAACTGTGGAGTGGTCTGCCTGCTGCTATAAGAGATGCCCCTTCGGTCTCAGCTTTTAAATCCTGGCTGAAGACTCACTACTTCAGTTTAGCACACCCTGACTAGAGCTGCTGATTAACTGTACAGACTGCATCTCTGTTGTTAGTCATTAGCACTAAAACATAAGTAACATGACAGTTATAATTGTATACTAACCCTCACTTATTCTGTTTCTCTTCTCTGTACTCAAATGTGGCACTTGGTGCCACGGTCCACCTGCCAAGCTGTTTTGCCTGCCTAAGGTAAAGTCATCTCTGATGGAGGATTGCAGGAATTATCTGGTAGAGAGGTCCTTTCATCGGATTGGCCGGCTCAGCACTGTTTCTGCCGTGGAATGGCCAAATGGGGGAGGCAGCTTGATGGCTGAGGTCTCCAGGACTCTAAACAAATCCAAATCATATTATGTGATACTAGACAAAGAGCCCGTTTCGACAACGTAAGATGAAATGAGCACGAGTGGAATAGTGATAAGTATAAGCACCACAAACCTGATATAGGTGTATTGAATGAATGCGTAATTAGGCCTCGAGCTGTTGTCAAAATCGCCTTTCAGGCCTCTAGAGCTTTAATCGAAGTCGCCTTTCTCTTTGAATTTTCGCGGCCGTAAATCCACCGCCCGCCGTGATGTCGGTCTCGTAAGGTTTTTCGGGCAGCTGCACAGAAGGTGACTGCACATTCGGCTTCGGATGGACATGAGTGAGTGAGTGAGTGAGTGAGTGAGTGAGTGAGGAGACTGGCGAATTATGTATTAAGATCATCTACTGTTAAATTCTGCTCTGTAACTTCTAAAATTTTTATTTTTATACTGTATTGAGGATTTTTTCTGTTCTGTACTGTGTATTGTATTGTATTGTATTGACTCCCTTCTTTTTGACACCCACTGCACGCCCAACCTACCTGGAAAGGGGTCTCTCTTTGAATTGCCTTGACCAAGGTTCCTTCCATTTTTTTTCCCTACAAGGATTTTTTGGGAGTTTTTTCTTGTCTTCTTAGAGAGTCAAGGCTGGGGGGCTGTCAAGAGGCAGGGCCTGTTAAAGCCCATTGCGGCACTTCCTGTGTGATTTTGGGCTATACAAAAATAAATTGTATTGTATTGTATTGTATTGTATTGTATTGTATTGTATTGTATTGTATTGTACATGACTGGACAAAGACCAAATACCCCAAACATCCTCAGAGGTTTGACTGCGGGCCTCAAGTTCTGTGCAGAGAGGCTCTGACTGGGACTCGCTGTTACTGGGATGTGGAGTGTACTGCTGAAAGTCCGTCACATATAAAGGAATGAGAAGGAAAGGATGGGGCTTGGACTGCTGCCTTGGGCACAACAACAAGTCCTGGAGTTTATGTTCTAAATCTGAGTACTCTGTGTGTCACAATAACAAAGACATTGTAACCAGCGCCCCCTACAGCCCCAGGAACGGTGTGTATCTGGACTGGCCTGCTGGCTCTCTGTCATTTTATAGCATCTCACACACAATGACCGTCCTGCACAGGTTCAACACCTCCTTCACTCACCCGCTCCATCGAGGGTTTTTGTTTGGTCCTGACTCCAGTGTAACAATCTGCCATCTGACAGCATGTGACCACTGACCAGTACCCTCCACCAGTCACTTGAGATCTCCACAAGTGCAGGTCCTCTTTGTGTTTGTAGTTTAATGTAAAATTAATTTTACAGGATGGGTTGGGAGAAGCGCTTATGTGACTGAATCTAGGGAGGAGAATGCAGGGCGAGTGCCGCTGTCAGGGTCTCCATTAATACTGGGTTTGATTTAATCTTTGAGTAGCCAATGAGGTGTGTGTGTCTTTGTGAGGTGCATTGACCCCCCATATCTACACATAGCAGTCTGACCAGCCTTTGTCATTGTTGATTTACAACTACATATACAAGGAAAGGTGTTAACCCTTTGGAATTCCTTGGATTTCTGCATTAAATCCTATTAAGATGTCATCTAATCTTCACCTAAGTCCCAATTCTAGACAACCACAATCTGCCTAAACTAATAACATACCAACTGTTGGACTTTCCATGTCTTTGTTAGGCACATTGAGTGATCATTCACAGTGAAGACTGGTAAATCTAGCTAACCCTTTGTTGATCCTCCTTTATCAGCCACAACCTCCACCGAACGTTTCCTTTAGCTGCTTTTAAGATCTGCATTATGTTTGGGATGACTTATGGACCATCCCTCCCTACAAACCTGTTTCAGTTCCTCGGTATTTCTGGTTGCACAGCTCTCTTCAGGTCACGCTGCAGAATCTCAAAGGAGTTACGGTCAGGACTCTGACTTGGTCAAACTTCTTTACCAGCCATTCTTTAGTTGATATACTTGTGTGCTTTGGGTCATTGACTTGTGGCATCACTCAACCACACTGAAGCTTGAGGTCATGGACTGCTGTCTTTACATTTTTTGATATACTTTTGAATATCTTGTTCCCTCAATATGTATGTTGTGTCCAGGCCATGAATTACCAAAGCAGGCCCAAACCATGATTCTCCTTCTACTTTGTTTCGCAGTTGGGATGAGACTTTGGTGTTGTTGTGCAGTGAACTCTTTCACCAAACCAAGTGTAGCTGAAGGAGTGTAAGGTGAGTTCAAGCATGGGCAAAACACATGCTCACAGAAATCTCTCAGTCCAAAAGTTTTTTTAAAAATATTTAGTGAAAATTCAAAGTAAACAATCCACACAAGAATAAAGAAAAAAGTTGTTACACACATAGAATAAAAGGCAAAAAATGAGAAAAAATTGAACTTCTCTAAACTTATCTTTTCATGTCAGACTTTAGTTTTTTCTATACTTAAAGATGCTTTACTTCTTCTTCTGTATGCTTTAAACGTACAGCGCTGTACATTCAATAAAGTATGTTGTCTTTCATGTTACTTGGCACTTATTGTCCGCAAGGCACACAAGGCACTTTTGGCACAAGAGGCACAACAGGCACATAGGCACGGTTTAAAACCATGTGCCCTCTATGCCTTACACAAGGCAAGGCTGATCTCTTACTGAGAATAATGTTTAGTCAGAGAGACTAGAAATAGTTAGGATATGCCAATTCAATTCAGCTTATGGAGGTTTTAGTAACCTCCCAAAAGACTATGCACTAATATTTAGGCAAACATTTATATAACTTAAATAACTAGAAAATGGCAATTACACCTTGCATTGTGCATTTGTACCAAAATGTTCAACTTGTGTCTCATCTGTCCATTTAACATTGTCCAAGGAGCATTGGGGAACATCCAGGTGGACCTGAACAAACTTAAAACATACTGCAGTTCTTTTTTTTTCATTTTTGGCAGCAGTGGTCGCTTTTTCTTGGTGCTCTTCCATGATCACCATTCTTGTTCAGTGGTTTTCTGATGGTGGACACATGGACAAAGACTTTCACAATCTCTTGACTTCTCTGTAGACCTTTTACTGTTATCCTTGGGGTTCTTTTGCACCTCTTTGAGGTTTGTAGTTTGTGCTGTTAGAGTGATTGTTACATCATGGACTCTCCTAGGGAGTAACTACAGTCCTGAATTTCCTCCATTTGTAGACATTTTATCTTACTGTGGACTGATGAACACCCAGGTCTTTAGCAATACTTGTGTAGCCTTTTCCAGCTTCATGCATTTCTATGATGAGTCTTCTAAGGCCCTGTGACATTTGATTAGTTTGAGGTGAGGTTCACATTAACTACTTTAACTTGAAGAGAGCAGAATTGTCTGTTGCCAGGCTTATAATTTCATCCCCTTTATTGAAACACCTTCCTCCATTTAGCTTTAGGAGAAGTCATTAACACTGAGGGTCACTTACTTTGTCCAACCTGCACTGTTTAATGATGACACAATGTGTTTAATAAAAACATGTAAAGTAGAACAGTTTGTGTGTTATTAGTTTAATCACATTGTGTTTCACTATGAATTGTGACTTAGATGAAGATCAGAGCACATTTTAGTAGAAATCAAATCCATGGAAATCCAAAGGGGTGACTTACTTTTTCTTGCTAAAGTACATATATTAAAGGCTGGGACATCAATAACTGCTGTGACCTCTGAATGTCACCAGTTAGGTAGGACTAACATGTGGACCTGCTGGAGCAGCACAAATGAAAGGCTTTATAAAGTCCTCAGTATAAAGAACTATTGACAGACATGTGTACAAGTGACAAAGGTCTCTAGACTGCTGTCCTGTCACCAGACATTTTCTGCCTCTCAATTGGTCACTCAAGGGGTTTGTCACCTCTGGATAAATTGTCTGTGAATATCTGAAGATGAGGACTCACTGGTCACTCAGGTATCAGGCACACTGATGGAGTTTGGTGTTTTACTGAGGCACTTGACGTCACATCAGCCATTAAACTGCACCTCCTCCTTCCTGCTCTCAGGTTTGTCAAAGTCACCCAAAATTAAGGAGTTGAGTCAGCTGACTAACTTCACCATCACTGTCAACATTTAAAGTACCAATCACATTTGATACTTGTGAACACTTTTATCTAACCCTAATTCACAATTCCCTCAGAACCCCTGAATATGCTGCATGTCACCTGACGTCAGTCTGTGTAAACAGGCAGATTAAGGTCCAGGTTGACCGCCTGTATTACAGGCCTAAGCAGCAGGTGGAGACTGTGAGTTCTAAATCTGTCATCTTCTTGGAGCCTGAGGGGGGTAAAAAGGAAATGGAGAAAATAGAGAAGGAGTGAGGGGTGATAGTGAAAGAGGAGAGTGTCAGGGGAAGAAAGGGCAAGATGAACAACCTCAAGGAGCTGAGTGAATCACGAGAGTGTGCTGCTTGTGTGTCTGTGCTGTTGTAACATAACTTGATAAATAAAGAATTGAGATTTGTTCATCCTGTCTAACTTTTTCCTCTTTGACTTGGCACACTCTGATAGCTGTCCTGTGATCACAGATTGCATTCCTTGTTGGTCATATTTGTGTCTCAATGTTTGTCTGAAGTCTAATTCTTTATACACTCGGTCATCAGACAGGCCATGATGAGCTCTTCATTGCTGACCTAAACCCAGTTGTCCTCTTCTCTGACTCTTCACTTCAGCTGTTTTGTCAGTTTCCGCTGTCTGACCTTTTAAATCCATTGATCTCTGTGGTCACTCATAAACGAGTCACATCTGCACATTGGCAGTGATTCAGGTCAGAATCTCGTTTTAAAGTCGAGGAGCACATTAAAACCTTTCTTAGTCACTTTGGGTGTGTTGCCCTCAACATTGTGGCCACTTATGCTGTTGTCCTTGTCCTGATTTTAATGACACTCCTTTCCCATCCTGATGTCTGCAGTAACACATTTCCCTTTAATATTAAAATGTGTAATTATGAAAGTCTGCATCATATCACATAGTAAGTTCAAGTTGATGTTTTTTTGTTGTCCTCCCATCCAAATAAATAGTACAGGTAGAGATGAAATTACTATGCAAATATACAACATGTAGTATAACATGACAATGTACACCACTTAGTGCAAATACAACATGCAGTGCAAACAGAGAAGACAGCGTGAATTAAACTGACATGACAACGGTAGGACAACGTCCAGCAGATCAGTTCTTACTGGATCAGTAGTAGCTTAACAGCAGCAGTAATATTTTTGTATTAAAAATTGAAATATAAGCAGATAACAAACATATATCTTGAATGTAGTAAGTGTTTAGCAGTAATAAAGTGCAATGTGTGCATTTGACCTAAACAGCTTTCAAATGTGTAAACAGTGTGAAGTTCACAGTTCAGCTGCAAGTGTGTGTTGGGGGGGGGGGGGGGGGGGGGGGGGGGGATGATAAGGGGGGTTAGGCGGCTAAGGCATTAAAAAGTCAGACAGCTGGGGTGAGAAGAAACTGTCACATAGTCTGTATGATCTGACTGCAGTACCGCCAGCTAAAGGGCAGAAGTCCATCCTCAGCTGTCTTAGCAGTCCTCTGTAGATCCGCAGCACTACAGTCCGCATACCACACCATGATGGAGCTGGTCAGCACATTGTGCTTAGCAAAGTGTCTTACGTTTGGTCGGTGAAAGGATGGCGCTATATAATAAGGACTGATTGGCATGGTTGTGAACAAGGTGATAATTAGCCATTATTGGAGTACTGGGTCATGAATAGCCTACCCTGGCAGGCCACATGAAAGACAACAACCAACTCTGTAACAGCTCACTCACACACACACACACACACATATGGATGCTATCCGGGCCAATTACAGTATGTCAATATTTTAAAAGGGTCATACTTCTATAATCCTTCATTTATAATAACCTGTAAATTGGTCATAGTGTGTGTGTGTGTGTTCATCTCGTGATGGATTGGCACCCTGTCCAGGCGTTGTTCCAGCTTAGTCCCCAATGATTACTGGGATAGGCTCCAGTGTCCCCATGGCCCTGCTCGGTATAACCACGTTTGAAGATTGATTGATTGATGGATTATTCTGTTTCTCAAAATGAGGGTCTTCACTTACCTTGATGAAAGTTTAACAGCTAGGAACTTCAACTACAGAGAAAGGTAAGGAAAATAAAATATGAGCTTTACTGAATAATAAAATGAATTACTGGCATTGACAAAATGCACAACTGATTATGAATAATTTGATAGACTGACATTTGCTTCTTCTCCTCCCAACATTCCTACAACTCTGATAAGTTAGAGAAGGGATGGACATTTTGATTAATAAAGAGCACCAACATGAGTAGAATGAATCCTCAGTTTAACAGCTCGCTGTCTTGATGTGCTAAGGGCTGTCAGGCTGTCACATTACAAATCTGTTTCTACACATTGATCTGTTGTGTTTTATTTTCAATTTATTTTATTTGGGGGCAGCACGGTTGCGCAGTGGTAGCATTGTTGCCTCACAGTAAGGAGACCTGGGTTCGTATCCCAGGTCCTCCCTGTGTGGGTTTCCTCCGGGTGCTCCGGTTTCCTCCCACAGTCCAAAGACATGCAGGTTAGGTGCATTGGCAACCCTAAATTGTCTCTAGTGTGTGTTTGGTGTGTGCCCTGCGGTGAGCTGGCACCCTGTCCGGGGTTTGTACCTGCCTTGAGCCTGTGTTGGCTGGGATTGGCTACTGCGGACCCCCATGACCCTATGTTAGGATATAGTGGGTTGGTTACTGACTGACTGACTGACTGACTTATTTTATTTGTAAATGTGCACTGAGCTCTGAGTCTGTCTAAAGTGGACTACAGTGTGTAATAAATAACTAAGAAATACTGACATGAACTACACTTTAGCAGACCCCCTGTGACAAGTCATCTCTACTGTCACTTTGAGGTCTTCACTCTCTGGGCTCCTGTCTCACATTAACTGTTAACCCTCAGTGTCTCCTTAGATGTTCTCTCTGTGAGCTCTCAGCTTTCTCTTTAAATCTCCTCCTCCTCCTCACTGAGCACAAGCAAACTTTCACTTTCATTTCTTCACAAGTCACTTCCTTGTTTGTCTGACTGATTCTCTCTTCCTGCCTCTCCTCAGACTGACGATGGCTGAAACCCAGCTGTTTGTGTCACAGGACGATTTCACCTGCTCGGTGTGTCTGCACACCCTGACTGACCCCGTGTCACTGCATTGTGGTCACAGTTTCTGTCTGAAGTGCCTCTCTGACTACTGGGATCAGAGCCAAATGTGCAGCTGTCCTCAGTGCAGACACACCTTCATGCTGAGGCCTGAGCTGAACAGAAACACTCTTCTGAATGAAGTCGTCAAGAAATTAAAGAAGACAGGACTCACTTCTCCTCCTCCTCCTTCTCCATCTCAGAATTATGCTATCCCTGGAGACGTGGAGTGTGACTTCTGTACTGGGAAGAAGTTCAGAGCAGTGAAGTCCTGTCTAACCTGCATGGCCTCCTACTGTCAGACTCACCTGCAGCCTCACTTTGAAGTAGCAGCCTGGAAGGGACACAAGCTGACTGATCCTGATAGAAATCTGGAAGAGAAACTCTGTGAGAAACATCAGAAAAGTCTGGAGATGTTTTGCAGAACCGAAAAGACGTGTATCTGCATGATGTGTGCGGTGACTGAACACAACAGTCATGAAAAGGTCGAGCTGGAGACAGAAAGAGAAGAAAAACAGGTGAGTGGAGTTTAGTGTTTAATGGAACCTCACTAAAAAAAGGAGTTAAGTAATATATAAATGTAGTTTGTCAGAGAATCTATTCCTTCCTTTGTGGAGTCTCAGTTTGCTTGTATAGGACAGCAGGGAGCTGGAGCCTGTCCTGGTGAGACTGGGTGGAAGACATGAAACAGTCCAGGATGAGATACACAGTGTGATCCATGGACAGTCGAGTGAGCTGAGTGCTCTCATTAAACTGAGTGGAGGTTCTTTGTGTTCTCATCACTTGTGTATGGAGTACGTCAGGCCTCTTTAAGAGACACGTTATACTCACATGTCGATTAATATTGACTAGCAAATCGTGCTTGCGAAAATTTCACAAGAATAAAAGCATTAATGAAATGATGATGAGGGAGAAAAACACCACACATCACAGTAAGAAAGGAAATTATTTTAATAAGTAGTGACTTGTGAGAGGACTCAGTATTAGAATAGTTCCATGATTAGTATGGGATGTTCTTATAGTCACTTACAACAGCATGAATATTTACAGTACAAAGTGTAACATGAAAAGGTGAATAGAAAATATTGTATAAGAAGGGAAATGCAGGGCACATGTAAGTCAGTATGTGTGAAGTGTGGCCATCAGGTCATGTAGTATAACAAAGTCTATAATAATTGTCAGAAAATGCAATTTGTTGCATAAACATTTTGCTCAACGAAAATGTTCCCTTGTGTGTAACCCGCAAGTACCTGTATGTTTAACCCGGGTTTCAATATAACTCTGGCAAATGTAGTGTACAACTGGCCATGAGTAAAAACAGGGCCTGGCAAATAAACTCTCTGACGTTATTAAACATTTGTCGTTGTGACTTGGTGACATTCACATAATATGATAAACAAACGGGGAGCTTACACCCTAATATAAAGGAAATATCTTGTTTTCAGTTGTCAGTGTTATGGAATCCGTGTAGCTTTTCTGTCATAATGTTTCTTGTTGTCTGGCAGTTTGCTTGATGCTCTTCAGAAAGGTTGTGTGGGTGATTTGTTTTTTGTTCATTGTCAAGGTGCAAGACGTCCTGCTGCTGATCTTCAGATAATGTCGCTCTGTGGTTTATCATAGGTTGTCTTTGTTGTTCTGAGGTATCTAACCTGTGCTGCTTGGTCTGGCATGATTTAACAGTTTGGAAAGAACCCCACAAAATTTAGCAGTTCTGTAAATATTTGATAAATGTGCCCATTTCCACATTTATATGAAGATTAAAACTCACCATCAGCACTACATGATCATCGTATAGTGAGGTCAGATGATAGGCCGTCAAATTTAGTTGTGATTAGGAATTATGGCCCAGGGGGTCTTAGGAGAACATAAGAAATTTGGCAAACAAGTGGAGATCATCAAGCCTGTTTTTTTATGCTAATAACTATGCTGTCCCAAAATCTCTTCCAGATTCTTCTTAAAAGTTTTCAAGATTCTTGTTAGACTCCATGTCTCAGTAGTTTGTTCATCAGTCACACAACTCTTTGTGTAAAGAAGAGCTTCCTGGCTTCAGTTTTAAATGCATGTTCACTTAATATCCATTAATGTCTTTGAGAATGTAATTCACCATTAAGAAGAAAGAATGTTGCTGGTCTGCTTTATCGATGCCTTTGAGGATTTTAAATACCGTGATGAGGTCCTCACGATGTCTCCTCTGCTCACACTAATCAGGTTTAGCTTTCTGAGTCTGTCACAGTTGGTCTTGTCCTGAAGTCCTGGGATGCCCATGGCTGCTCTCCTCTGCTCAGCTTCATGTGATGCTTTGTTTTCCTTATGTTTCACTTGAATATCAGCACCTCAGAAGATTCAGTCACATTTTTAGAAGTCCTGAGTAGCTCCTGACATAAACTGCTCCAAGGCCTCTTGATTGACTGATGTTTCTTTATTTATGACGTCAAAGGATTCAGATTTTACAGGTCAGGCCATTGGACTCTGCTTTCTGCTCTTTACTCCAAGAAAGCAAACATTTAGCAAGCAACATTTTAAACAGTTGTGGTATTTATGGGCTGTTCTTCTAGTTTTTAAATTTATTTGAATCAGTTAACTATTTCATGGTGGAGAATCTGATTTGCACTCCTGGTCTCTTTATGTCATCTGTTTTTTAACTGTTTGTTCATTTGGGTCAATTCCTGAGATGCCCCAAAGGTAAACATCTGGTTTTAAATTTTCAGCAGTTGTTTAATTTAATATATTCACCCTAAAGTGTCTGAGTTTCTAAAAGGTTATGTCGTGTTTGGATGAGGAAGGAGCTTTTGACAGTTGAATGAAGATATTTGTGTACTGAACTGTGCAAATTTGGATTTGGTCTCAATGTTTGTGTATGGATTAAATTACCATACAGCAGTTCAGAAGTCTTGGTTTGTACAAATAAGATCCATTGTGACTCTTTCAGTTTAGAATGTTGAACCAGACAGGGATGTCCATTATCACCAAAGCTTTTTGTAATTGCAATTGAACCCTTATCTTCTAATGGCCGACCCCTTTACCCAGACCGGCAACTACACAACCAACACTATTGACTTGGTAACTTGAGGATTCTACAGAAAATAACAAGCCGGACTCCTTACAAGCAGTCCTTTTTCCCCAAGTGACAAAATAACAGGCAATGTAAACTAATGATGTAAAATCAAGTGCAGATATATTGAAAGTGAACGAATATCTATATCTATAAAGGAGAGTTGGCATCCTTGTGGCTGTGTTTGTGTGTTTGTGGAGGGACGGAGAGTTAAGGCGGGTGTTGGAGTCACGTGATCATCTCCCCTCCCATTCACCTCATTCCATTCACTTCATTTCGCTCCGAGCTGAGCTCCGCAGCTGACGCGGTCTTGCTGTTCTTTTTCCATAGTGTTTAGTCCTTTCTCCTTTACTGTTTAGTAGATGCAGTGTTTAATGAATAGTATTTTTTCCTTTAGTGTTTCTACTTAGTGTTTCTTAGTGTTTAGTGGATGCGGTGTGCGAATGGAGAGTTGCGATCCGAGAGACTGTTTGTGGAGGGACGGAGAGTTAAGGCAGGTGGGGGAGTCACGTGATCATCTCCCCTCCCATTCACCTCATTTCGCTCCGAGCTGAGCTCCACAGCTGACGCGGTTAGTCCTTTCTCCTTTACTGATTTACTGTTTAGTAGACGCGCTACTTACTGAATAGTATTTTTTCCTTTAGTGTTTCGTAATGTTTAGTAGACGCGGTGTGCCGGTGTTCCCGGTGGTGTTGCGGCTTAGAGTTACTTTCTACTTCGTTTTTGTACTTTAGTGTTTAATAATAAATAATAATAATTCATTACATTTATATAGCGCTTTACTCAGTACTCAAAGTGCTAGAATAGTGAGTGATACTTAGCTGATAGCAGTGTAGAAGCAGCACAGCACAACGGAGCCGGTAGGACAGGCGGGTGTGGTAGCGTAGGTGAGTGGCGATAGCAAGCAGCAGGAGGAGGAAGCAGGATTTGGATGTTCCAATACACAGCCATAAACAGTAACGCTTGGTAATTTCAGGCGTGATCGCCCTGGAGACATAAGCCATAAGCCAGGTTAGTATGAACATCAGATCAGTTTCTGGGTCGTAGAGTACTGTAAGATGAAATGGGAGCAGATCAGCAGGCTTTGTTTCCTTACAAACCTCCCATAGTTTATGAAGACGCACGGCAATAATTAAATCATACAGATTCTGGTGTATTCTCAATTGCATTTGCTGTGTGTATTTCTTTAGGTATTGACCCAAGTGATCAAGTTTTTACTATTTCTTCAATGCGAAATCACTTGCAAATAATTTTTGTTACTCGACAATTGCTTCCATTCCCTGTCGAAAGTAGCCGACGGGCGACACCAGTTACAAGTATTCAGTGCGTTCAAAGACCTGTACGAAGTACGGCGACTAACACAGTCACTCATAAAAGGGGAGATGACTCGGTGCAGGAAATGGGGATTGAAACTACCTGGGAAGACATGAAATCAACGAGGCGATTAAACGGATCTCAAGACACGTCTTCTAGGTTGGAAAAAAGCGCTTGGTTGCCAAAACCATATATATACATAAATATATACATCTATATAAATAAAAATGTAAATGTTCGTTTGTTCAAAACCTTAAATCTCTGAAAATTATTCACCGATTGCTTTGAAATTTTGACACAACGTTGCATTCGAATATGCGCGTGTTTTTATATACATATTATATAGATGTCACACCTGTGACAGGTAAAAACATGCTTTTTTTGAAAACACAGCGCCATCTGTTGGACGTAAAAGCAACACAAGCTATACTAAATATTTTACGATTCTATTTCAATGTTTCGATTAAATACATTTGTAAGTACGTGAATAAAGGCAGCGACATGGCAGTTTTTTGTGTGCAACCAGAAAGAAGTGATAGGAATGCGGTCATACATATGGATGAAATCGCACAGGATTAGGCTGGAAGATACATAAGCAGCAATGAAGCTGTATGGCGAATTCTTTCATTTCCCATACATGAACGAAGTCCAGATGTTGTTCACTTAGCAGTACATCTAGAAAATGGACAACGTGTTTATTTCACAGCTGCAAATGTGCAACAAATAGCCCTGAACCCACCGGCTACAACGTTAACTGCTTTCTTTACGTTATATCAAAATGACGCGTTTGTGAAAACACTGCTGTATTCGGAAGTGCCTACGTATTACACATGGAATGTGAGTAGAAAATCATTTGAACAACGCAAACGAGGAGAGCGAGTCAACGGACAACCTGGCATATTCAAAGAAACTACGATAGGCAGACTGTACACCGTGCATCCCAATCAAGATGAATGCTTCTTTGTTCACATGCTGTTGGTAAATGTGCCCGGTCCAACATCTTTCCAGCAATTGAGAATTGTCAACGGCGTTACACATGCCACTTTCCGAAGTACATGTCAAGCTCTGAATTTATTGGAGAACGACCAACACTGGGATGTATACATTAATGACGCGTGCAACACGTCACATTCAAATCAAATTCGTGCATTGTTTGCAATCATATTGACCGCCTGCTCTCCTTCATCTCCAACACAGTTATGGGAGAAATATAAATCGCACATGGCTGAAGATATTTTCCGTCGAATACGCAAGTACAATTCAAATATAAACATGGATTTCACAGCAGACATCTACAACTAAGCGTTGATAATGATTGAAGATTTGTGCTTAGAAATCGCGAACAAAGTTCTCAATCAATTGGGAATGCCATCAGTGAATCGATCTGCTGCTGCTTCGTTCGATGTAGAATTGCGTCGTGAACAAAATTACAACACGGGTGATCTTTTGTCGTATGTGCAATCAAATATTCCTAAGCTAACGCTTCAGCAAAAAGGCATTTACGATCAAATAATGCAAACTGTCAATAACGGGGTTGGAGAAATCTGGAAATTGGGAACGGAAAGGTGCCGGTTGATCTGACCTCAGGACGAATTTCATTGCCTCATAACTTCTGCAATTTAGTGACGTCAAAAGAAGAATTGGTTGAAAAAGTATTTCCCAATATTCAAACCAATTATAAGAATCACGATTGGCTGAGTGAACGAGCTATTCTTGTGTCCAAAAACAAAGACGTCTACGAACTTAACAATATTATTCAGTCTAACATTCTGCACAGACAATGGAACAACAAAAAATATTGTATACTCACAAGCATTGTGAAATTAAACATATTAGAAACGTGCGCTTTCTCTTTTCTTTCTTTTCCATTTAACCAGACTGAGCCACAGCAACGTGATATATTGTGGACGAAAAAGTGCAGACTGACAGTAGGTGATGTTTTTCACAAGTTCTTGTTTATTCTACATCAGGAGTCACAGAAAGTAAAGATCCAGAGAACACAGCCTGTCGTAGCAGGGCTCGTCTGAACCCTGAACAACGGCTAGGGGGAGCTTTAAATACCCCTCTATCTTATGATTCTGTAAATGATGTAATATCTGAACTAGACATTATCTAAGTTCCCCTTAAAACATACAGGTGCCTTGCACATATGCCCTGCAATCTTATGATCTTTCTTCTTTCCTGAGCCATGTACTTTGAGGAAGTTAGGCATAGGGTAACATATTTTTGTCAGTTCAATAAATCAAGCTTTCTTTTTTACTGCAAGAGCACTGTTATGAAACTTAGTTACCAAATACACAGGGCACAAGGTGCCGAGGAGAACACTGTTCTTCTACAATATCTATCTATCTATCTATCTATCTATCTATCTATCTATCTATCTATCTATCTATCTATCTATCTATCTATCTATCTATCTATCTATCTATCTATCTATCTATCTATCTATCTATCTATCTATCTTTATATAGATATAACTATATATATATATATATATATATATATATATATATATATATATATATATATATATATAAAACTATATATATATATATATATAAGTAGTAGTACATACAGAAAGCAACTGTCAAAGGAGGTGTTAGATTGATTGATGACTTTAAGCCCCGCCCCCAAATATGAAAATATGAAAATATAAAAATATAAAAAATATGAAAATGGGGTTGGACCACCGTCATAAATGATCATCTCTAAACCACACCTTTTAGGGTGGGTCTTTCGTAAATCGGACACTTATCACGCCCCATTAACAATACTCACGCCCCTGAGGTACGCCTTTATCTCTCAATCCGCCTATAGGGTTAGGGGTGAGGCGTGTCTCTCACCCCCGACTGTGGGAGGAGACGAAAGAGTTCTTGTATAAAATTCTAGTCATTTAGTGAAAACGCCACGACACACAAAAGCAAACAGAATGGACGGTCTTGTGAACGCTCCTAAGAAAGCAAACAGGGTGTCCAGAAGAACGTTACGGGAGTTACGGGAACCACGCTTCAGCTCAGTCTGGTACGACTCTAACTGTGCTTTGTGCCGGGTAGAGGTGAAAAGAAATGCTGAGGGACAGCTCACGATCGCTGTTTCCAAGAAGGAGCCTATCCTTCCCGAATATAATGAGGCCAGTCACGAAGAGGAGGAAAATAAAGAAAATGTGATAAAGGAGCGAGTGAGTGAAATTAATTTTTCTATAAAAGACTGGACTTTTTTTAAAGCTCTTATGCCAAATATTGATGAAGCTATTTACCAAGGGAAACTGTCTGACCAGATGAAAAGAATTAAAAGAAAATTGGAGGAGGAGTTTAGCATGTTGAATAATTCATGCTCGGAGGAGGAGGAAGAAAACTGGGAGGCAACCACCCCTAAGTGAGTGGGGATAAATACAGAGATCTTTTCCCCCCAGTCTACATTAACCTAAAAACCTATCGAGATGTCTTCAAATACTTACCCTACCGAAGCTGGTGCTAGTTGGTCCGGTCGTCTCCCTGTTCTCTCAGCCTCTGAGGTGGCAGAAGTCCTCGACATTTTGATGCACTCCGAAGAACCAAGCTCCGGAGGTATGGAACATACGTCCGCCGCTGACTACCTGTTTTGGCCGGCTAACCTTCAAGCCAACACCGCCTACTCTACTCCCGACGAGATGATCGACACTAACCTACAGCCCCGCTACTCGGCTGCAGACCAGATGCTGACAGACAACGATGTGTTTTGGTCGGGTGACAACCAACACCCCGCCAGCTACGCTCCTGATCAGACCTGTTGGTCTATGGAACAGACGGCGCTCTGCGACGGCCTGTTTTGGCCCGACGACATCGTACCTAACTCCGGGTACTCTGCCCCTAACAACTCTCCTTCAGACCCACTGTCTTGGCCGGATCTTCTGATGCCCTCAAACGACCAGACCTATTGGCCCGAACCTCAGTTACCCGCCCCTGATAATATGTATTGGCTGGACAGTCTCCTGGAGAACCGTACAGTACCTGACCATTTTGTCCCTGCTGAGGATGCTCGGGGGAGCCTAACGGGCGCTGAGGAGATAGCCATGCAGGCCATGCGGCAAGAAGAGGCCATGGACAACCTGGTAGATGCTCTGTCCGCATGGAAGCCATCGTCCCGGGATGTTGATTATGAGAGTATGGACCTTGAGCAAACTGACGGGCCCCTGGGTCAAACACTTCGAAAGACTCTGAAACTGGTCAAGAGTTTGATTGCAGCTCTGCTGGACATAATAGTCGATCGGGACCTAAAAAGCACCTGTCATGGCTGTTTCATAGATCACCCCAGCCAGACGCAGCATACGTGTCTGTTTGAGCCTGACTCTGTTTATCGGGTTGGCCACTTTCAAGAGGTTCTGACTGTTTTCCGCAAACCTTGGCTCAGGAGCTTGGTCATAAAGACTCTGGGTTGCTTCAACATCTTTCCGCCTTTTCACAAGGTTCATTCATTTGTGCAAAATGCTGTCGATGAACTGGAAAAAGAACATTCTATTAGTGAAGCCATTGTACAAGCCTTTCACAACATGGATGATCCCTCTTACTCGAAAATACGTGAAATAGCCGATGCCTTTTCTAAAAGACATTTTTCTGAACCGAACACGACCGATGCACCTTTGGGGTTTTACGGGGAGTACGATTTAGAAAAATCAGACGAAGTGTCTGAACTCAATGTTCCTGTTCTATGAAATGTTTTAATCATGTTTTTTATTACTGCCGTTTTGAAATTTTAATAATGTTTTTAATCAAGCTGTTTTGAAATTTAAACAATGTTGTTTTGAAAATTAACAATAAAGACTCATTTGATTTTTAAACCATTGGTATTTTTCTTTCACCGTCGGCGATGGAGGGTTACTTGAAAAAAGTTTATTATAACCCGGCAAATCCTGGTAGCTTTGGGGGAAAAGACTCTTTGAAAAGAGCTCTTGAGGTTTCGGGTCAGAAAAGTAATGACCAACAGGTGTCGGATTGGTTATCCGGTCAATATGCTTATACAATTCACAAACCCGCTAGAAGGCATTTTAGGAGAAATAAGGTTTATGCATCCGATATAGACTCGCAATGGCAGATGGATTTAGCGGACATGACAAATGTGTCCGAGCATAATCTGGGTTATAAATATTTGTTAACCTGTATCGACGTACTTTCTAAGTACGCGTGGGTACGACCCCTGAAGAACAAAATGGGGAAGGAAGTGACAAGAGCCTTCCAAGACATTCTGAGCGCCAGTCGAACGCCAAAGAAGCTCCAGACCGATAAGGGCAAAGAGTTTTTCAACCGAGATTTTCAAAAGCTGTTAAAGAAGAGCGGAATAAAACATTTCACCACAGGAAACGAATTAAAGGCCTCTGTGGTGGAGAGATTTAACCGCACACTAAAATCTAAAATGTGGAAATATTTCAGCGCTTATAACACGAGAGCCTACATCGATAAATTGCCGGATCTAGTATACTCTTACAACAAAAGTTATCATCGAAGCATAAAAATGGCTCCTTCCGATGTTAACACGTTAAATTCCTGGAAAGTTTTCAAAAACTTATACGCCGTAGCCAGCCCCCCGGGTCCGCTGTTGCTTAAGTTCAAAGTAGGAGACACAGTTAGGGTGTCTAAAACCAGACATCCTTTTGAGAAAGGTTATGAACAAACATTTTCAGATGAAATCTTTACCGTATCTGAACTTGTACCTAGGGAACCGGCGGTGTACAAACTGAAAGACTACGATGGTGAAGAGATTGTAGGATCCTTTTACGACCCTGAATTACAGAAAATTAAAGTCGGATCCACAGACGTTTACAGGATTGAAAAAATATTGGCTAGGAAAGTTAAGAATAAAAAACGACTCATTTTAGTCAAATGGCTCGGCTGGCCAGAAAAATTTAACAGCTGGATACCGGAGAGCCAAGCCCAAGATGTTCAATAAAATCCAGAACGCTCCTAATCGGCTCATCATTCTCTAGCGGTATACCATGGAGCGCAAAAGTTTTTTTGTGACTCTACCGAGCAACGCTTCCTCAGACATTTTCCCTAACAACACAATTTCCAATTTCACGACCAAGCTTGCTAAACCCATAGAATTAGAAGGTTCTTGGGAAGTCGGTCTAGCCGAAATTCAGTACCCACATACGTGGAATACCATAGATAAACCGGATAACGAATTCTACGTTTCAGCTCCAGGGGTAAAAAAACATTACTACATTCCATGCGGATATTACGAAGGTATTCACGACCTACTGTCTTTTATGAATTCAACAACCTTAAGCCTGCCCACTTTGATAGATGTTGCAGCTGGATTTGTCCCTTCCGAGAGCTCTGCAAAATTCAGTTATAATGCCGTGGAAAGAAGAGTCTACGTGGTACCGGGTGAAAAGGATGAAACTATATACTTAAAAGGACAGCCCCACTTAAAAGGACAGCTGGGCCGAATATTAGGAGCGCATCCTGATCAGACTCGGGGTTTAACTTATAAGGCTCCTTTCCCCACCGACATCAGGGCCGGCTTTTACACTTTGTACGTGTACAGGGATATGGTATCTCATCAGAGAGTCGGAGACAGCTACGTACCCCTTTTGAGGTGTGTTCATATAGAGGATCAGGCTAATAAAATTACAACCATCACATATGACAAACCGCATTATGCCCTAGTCAGCAAGAATCATTTTGACACAGTGACTATTGAAATAAAGACGGACCAGAACAAAAACGTGCCATTTCAGTTTGGTAAGGTGATAGTGAAGTTGCATTTCAGACCCGTCGGGCACTGTATGCACGACTGAAACAATGAGGGCTTACCAGGACCCGACACCTTACATCCAATATTATCAGACCCAAGCGGGTAACGGCTTACCGGGATTCTCTGGATCCCCTGTAATGTATGGTGGGGGGATTGGAGGTATATTTCGAGGATTGTTTACAAGAGCTTTACCTCTCCTGAAAAAAGGCTTTGACATCGCAAAACCACATATCAAATCCGCGGCTAAAAATATTGTAAAAGACGTGATCACAGGGGCTATATCCAGTGCTGCGGGTGAAGTCCTAGAAAAGCAGGAGGGAGCGGGCTTGATGATTATGAGAAAGACAAAACGCAAGAGACCACCAGGGTCGCGTCAGGCCCCGCCAGCTAAAAAGGCCGGTCGCACTATTTTTACAGCATTATCTAAACGTCGTCAGAAGAGGAACAAGACTAAAGCAAGCAAAAAGAAGGAGAGAGACATTTTTTAAGAGAAGATGGCTTTCGTACACAGAATGTCCGAAGAGTGTGTCAAATCTGAACTGGATCTGTTTACGGTGCCTTTCACTCAAACGAGTGTAGATAAAAGTATATACGTTGAAGTC
The DNA here is from genome assembly GCF_900747795.2 of Erpetoichthys calabaricus. Classification (NCBI taxonomy): domain Eukaryota; kingdom Metazoa; phylum Chordata; class Cladistia; order Polypteriformes; family Polypteridae; genus Erpetoichthys; species Erpetoichthys calabaricus. The sequence goes on from NC_041398.2 coordinate 6,575,853, forward strand.
CCACCACTCTCATCCCTCTCTGAAGTAGCTCCGCTAGAATTTCTCATAGCCGGAAATGGGGAAGATTACCTGGACTTGAATAACACTCTTCTACACCTAAGGGGAAAGATAGTGAATGCTGACGGGACTAACATACCTGCCGGGGCAAAGGTCGGATTTGTCAACTACCCTATAGCCAGTTTGTTTTCTCAAGTTGATGTCACCCTGGGGGACCGCCTAATATCGCAGAGTTCAAATTGTTATCCTTACCGAGCGGTCTTAGAAGGTCTGCTAAATTACAGCCAAGAGACTCTTCATTCTCAGTTTGCTACAGGACTTTTTTACAAAGATACACTTAACAAATTGGAAGAGACAGACCCTGCCGGAGAAAACATCAGTTTTAATAACAGAAGCGCCTATACAGCCGGTAGCAGGACTGTCGAACTTCTGGGGTACATACATACAGATCTCTTTTTCCAGGAAAAACTACTATTGAATGGCCTAGACGTGAAGATTAAAATGGTTCAGAACAAAGATGAATTCTGCTTAATGTCCGGTGATGCCGAACGTTACAGAGTAATCATAACATCCGCCTCCCTGTTTGTAAAAAAAGTAAAAGTTTCACCGGCCGTGAAATTAGGACACGCTCATGCCCTTACATCAGCCAATGCTAAATACCCTGTGGAAAGGGTGAATATGAAAGTATTCAGTATGCCCGCGGGAATCCGAGTATGCAATCAAGAAAACCTGTTTCTGGGTCAACTACTAAAGTATGTGGTGATTGGCATGGTGGATAATGAGGCCTTTTTGGGGTCTTATACACGGAACCCTTTCAATTTCAAACACAACGATGTAGAGTTCCTAGCTCTGTACATGGACGGTGAACAGATTCCCGCCAAACCTTTTCAACCAGACTTTGTAAGCGGCAACAGTGCCAGAGAATATTATAATCTGGTATTGGCCACTGGTAAGCATTTGAAGGATCAAGCTCTGTCTATCAGCCGTTCAGAGTTCTCGCAAGGATATACTCTTTTCGCTTTTGATCTAACCCCCGATCAAGAATGCGGTGATCATTTTTCATTAGTTAAAACTGGAAACATGAGATTTGAATTACGCTTCCGTGTCCCTCTCCCTCGGACCGTCAATCTAATAGTATATGCAGTCTTTGACAACATCATCGAAATCAACCAGAGACGTAATGTTCTGTATGACTACTAATAAGCACCATGAATACAAAACAATTAACACAACTATTGTCCCAAGACCCCTACACCGAAAGATATTTCCGCGGTGTGCTGGCGTGTGATCAACTACCGGAAAAAAATAACGGCTTGCCTGCCATGTTTGTAGTGAATACTCACCGTCAAACCCAACCCGGAGAACACTGGCTGGGGATTTACCTCACAGAAGACGGAAATGGGGAGTTTTTTGATTCCTATGGAAATCCTCCGGACTTTATCTACTTCCCGAATGACATTTACCGTTTCTTAAGCAAAAACTGTAAACAAATCATTTACAATAACCGACAGCTTCAAAGTTGGTTCTCGGACAAATGCGGTCAACACTGCCTCTTCTATCTGCATCAGAGAGGAAAAGGTCTCCCGTACACCTCTGTAATAAAAAAGTATTCAGAGGACGTGAACAGTAAGGACTCTATGGTCTCTAAATTTGTTCGTTCCTGGCTTCCTTCGCCGGGACTCTGTTTTTATCAGTACCCTTGCGTGCAAAGATCAGAGACCTGTAAATATTTCAATAGACAGTTAAACGATGACGACACTCTGTAATGAGATAAAATTGTATTTAATAAACAAATAATTTTACAAATTAATAAGCAATCCATTCCAGTCTTTTTTTTCTCGGTTTCAGTCGGTAGGGGGTAACTTCTGTATGATGAGCAGGGAGGGGGACTGCGGGTGGCTTAAAACTTTCAAGGAGTTCTCTCATTTCATCATTAGGTACGACAGAAAATGGAATGTTCAAACCGGCCATGGCGTTTACAAATTCCTTCCACCCCCGCGGTCTCCTATGTTCAGGTATTGTATGAGAAGCGGTCAGATTACGGACCAAATCCACCATGTTGGATCCGACCAAAGGTTTACCTTCTAACAACAGCTCTCCACGATTATTCCAAAACGCGTGATGGGGATTGACGGACATTTTATGTAAAACAAATTCAACATTTTTCTTTGCTTTTACAGGTGCGCTTCTCAAAACCTCTTGCCAAACCTTGTCCTCAGACACCTTGACTGATCCAGGGCCCCCCTCGCCATTTTCTTCTTCTTTTGGTAATACGAGCGTCAGACTGCTAGTTTCTTTATCGGCCTTTTTAACTAGAGTCAGATATCTCTGCAAGATAGAAGTGTAAAACTTCACCTTCTCGTCAGCCCCTATATCACAGCGTTGCAGGGCATTTCTCATTTCTTTGTCCAGTTCAGTTTCTGTGGCACTCAAGAGATCATTCGGGTTAGCACTCTTTTGCTGAAAAAGAGACATCTGTTGCTGCGGGACCAAATACATTTTTTGAGCGTATTCCATGTTTATGCTCTAGAAGCTAATAAACTGGATATGAATGGCACGGCGACGCTTAAAAGAGCACCCAAAAAGCCTCCTTTCTGGTTCAGAATAGCTTTCTTCTTTTTTAAGGTTAGTTTTCTGTCACTTATTTTTCTGACAGATGTTTTATGCTTCTTGATTAGCTTAAACTGTTTGGGCGAAAGAGGTATATTACCTTTTAAAGTATTACAGGCTATTTCGGACAAAGCATTAATTAAATCGTCAGAAGAGGCGTTTATAAGAATTTTACGGCGGCGACAAGAGCAACGGAGTAAGGCCTTGAGAGGCTGTAGGTTTCTGCTTATTCTGGCCGACATGCTGACAGAATATGTAACTTTGACTCAGAACAGCTTCTTTTATCTTTTCACGGTGTACACGACCGGCCAATCGGGCGGAAACAGACCTGTTCTTAATCGCAGTTCGTCGGGGGTCTGTGCCTTTAAATCCACTCAGAGATAGCCGTACGGTAGTTTTGTAGCATCTTCGAAAGCTTCCAAAAAGAACTTAACACGCCTCGGATACATTTGGCGGGCCAAGGTAATAATCTGCAATTTGTCCCTGGGGTTTTTAAAAAGAGTAATGTATTTGGCGTTAAGATTAATCGTTCGGCTTTTCTTTCCTTGAAAGAATAAATTTTGAACCAAGTAAATGATAGACAGATTCCGATGATGAGTATATTTTGTGAAAGCCTTTTCTATTTCCTGGCTTTCGCTAGCCGATTCCATCAGATCATCTATAATGACCAAATTTATTTTCTCAGGAGGGAGAAGTTCGTCGTCGCATAAAGACTTTGGGAGTCCCTCAATAAATTTTAATTGCTGAAATTTAGCCGATAGCTCGTCGTACATTTTCTGCCAGCAACTATAAAACCAAATTATGTGGTTCGAATGTTCCAATAATTTTTTCACATAATAGGATTTACCGGAACAAGAGGGCCCCGAGATAATTTTAGCGAAGGGGTGTTGAAGGCATGCGTCAAAATCTCTTTTAGTAGCCATAAGGTCTTGTGTTGTAATCTTTTAGGAGAACCCTCTTGTTATACACCACTCTGAATTTCTTCCTGAGTGGTCTGTTTTCTAAAGTGAAACGTTTTTTATTTCGATGGATCCGCTTACCGTGAACCAGTAACTCTTGAGGAGGGACTTCATGAGACGTCACAAAATTCTGAACTAGATTGGTTAGTGACTCGAGGTTTATAATTTTACCGGTTTCGTGATTGATGGTTATACCTTTTACTTTCATACATGTTTTGCCTTGTGCCGTTTTATACCCGTACGTCTTTGGACCGCCTGAAGCAAATTCAGTAATATAATCACCAGGATTTAACTCACTGGTAAGCTCTCCTAAATAGTCACCCAGAGGAGGATTGTACTGACCAGGCTGAGAAGTAAAAATGACAGAGTTGGTGTCGTGGTACAACACCCTTTCTCCCAGACTGTCCAGTAAATCGTACAACTCTAACCGGGCATAGGCCATGGTGAAAGCAGCAATGACAACATTAACGCTACCAGGTAGGGTATACTTTTCATCGGTGTACTTCCATTGTATTTGAGCAATCTCATCGCCGATAAATTCAAAATAAGAAACATTATACTGTTTGGAGAAAATATATTGCAAGAATTCCTCACCGTCCTTGACTAAGCTAGTAGTGAGATGGAGAGGTTTTTGCCCAAATTTACCCCAAAGAGAATTTAAAAACAACTTTGAAATTTGTCTCTTAGCCGGATTTACGGCAATGTTATCGCGGTCCAATTGCACACCTTCCTTCTGATAATAATCTAAAATATAATGGTCTCGGGAAGCCTCATCCGTACACCAGGCAGGGTAGCCCGAGGCCTCCTGCTTGCCTTTTAGATGAAGCTTGATATAGTCTGAGAATAACTCAGAAGTACGTTCGGGGTAATGCCAAATCTCGTATACTTTTGAAACTTTATACCCTTTGTCAATGGCCGTTGCTATTTCCACACTGCACCAAGTACCGGTTAAAGCTCTCTCAGCCTCTGTGTGACGACAGTCCACAGTCTGAGCTTCTATCTCCGCGCAGGTGCGACAGAGGGTGAACATTAATTTCCCACAAAACCTGAGAGGCAGGACTGGAAAATTGAGACCACGTGGAGGCTGGACGGTGGCTTTAATTAATCCAAAATACTGCCTGAGATCGCCAAACTGCTGAAAAATGATAGTGGGGTGACCGACCGGGTACATTTTTGTTTTATTCACAAACGGGTACAAGCTAGTGAAATCATAATAGTGAATCTGTTCGGGCCCCACTGCCTTGTGGTACAATTTTATGGCGTTGGTACGGCCGCCGAACAACGAGTCCCTCGGTTGTATACGCTGAGGGAAATCACAGTGTTTTAAGAAAGTTTGTAGCCTGAGGTCTTGTTTTTTCATCGTCTCCCAATCATGCTCCCAGAGCACGTGCACATCTAAATTAAATTTAGTTTAAGTATTTCCAATTTTCTCATAAACTTTTGGTACATAACTGCACAAGTCATACCAGTTAAAGGATGGGTACTGTTAAAATCATAACATTCCGGACAGCCGTGATAAAAACAACCGGCAAATTCAAAGGCAGTCGGAATACTTTTAACTACGGCATAGCCGTCAAGATAAAAGGAACCCTTCTTTACTTCCCCAAGGTTTAGAGCGTGTCGGATGTTCAATTTTTCTGTTTCACAGAGATACAATAACCATTGAATAGATGCGTTCGAATAGTTTTTCTGACTACTACTGTAATGGTCAGGAGGAATTATGCCGACAGACTTTGGAGGCATACATTTTTGCCTGTACATGGCCATACATAGAGATGCCAGGGTCATACATTGAAACGGGTCAATATTGCCAATTTTGATGACCTCGTCTCTGAATTTAATGCACGCTGTTCTAAGAATTTCGACGTCATTTTTACAATAAAAAGCCATCTCTTCTTTAAAATTAAAAACACCATGCTTGACACTGTCGTACCAGGTAAAAAAATCTTCTTTTTCTTTGGTCATCATGCTCTGAACACCGTAGCATTCAGGTTCAGGGTAGGGGCCGATATAATTCTGATTTTCAGCCAGATTGAAGAAATGGGGGAAATAACCTTTTGCGGCTTCAAACCCCATGGCTTTAGGCATGGCACTCAATTTCATTGTTAAAAAATTCAAAGAATCTATAAAACGTAATTGATAACCATCATCTGTGAAACACATCAGCTTATTTCCTTGAGTAGTAACACTAGGGTTCACACCGTTTTCAAGCAAATACTTCATTAAAAAGTACCCATTGTAACCTTTTGAATTGTGAGCTATGAAGGTATAGCCTTGATACTTGGGGCGACGGTATCTGGCAAAGAACTGGTGTACACAATCTTCACCCGCCCAGAACCAGGATTTACCCCGCAAGGACATACAGTATATGTAATTAGGAATGTGCACACCCGTTTCTTGCTGACTTTCAAAATCATAAAATACATATTTCTCACAACGATCCTCAGACTTCAAGGTTTCTATAAAGCACTGATGGTTTTCTGCATCATTTTCAATTTTTGCTTTACAAACACGGCATTCCTTGGGCCGACATTTATGGGGTTTTGAGGCGGCATTCACTGTGTAAGTTTTGTAACACAGGGGACACATTTTTGCTGTGTCACAGGCCGCTTCAATATCATTGGTCTTATCGTTAAATTTAGGAATCGTATGCTGAATAAAACAAAATTGGGACCGGCAGTAACGGTTGCAATCACCACACTTGACAAGTTCTTCAGGGATCGGACGGCAATCTGGGGAGAAACAGACGTTGCAGTGACCTTCACAACGATGACTAAGGATGGAGTGGTAGCTTGTGTAACAGTAGTCGCACAAGTATTTCACCCCCAGAAACCCCTTTAAATTCAAAATACCGTAGTAATGGTTATCGTGTAAAAACATAAAATAGGTTTTGGGGTTTCTACCTCGGGAACTTTCAAATTTTAAAAATTTCTCATTTCTTAGACAAATGTACCAGACAACAATTTTAATACCTAGCAAGTTTTCAAATTTATGAACATCCGCAAAGGACACTTTTTCATCCTCAGATAATCCAGCCCTGCTCTGAAGGTTATACGCTTCACGCATGCATAACTGTGGGTTTTGCATGTACTGGTCCTCCATTAGGCTAAGCAGACAAAAGGCAAAACACAGCTGATTCCCGTAATTATAAGAAATAATTAAATGCCTCATTTTCTTTCTAACTATTTCATGATTGAGTAGAGATGAGACCTTGCGAGAGCCACGAGCGCCCCCGCTAGGTGCCCGAACAATCTGGGTGACTAGCATCAGAGACTCATCCGCTAGCACACTCGCATGACTCTGAAGAAGATTCTCTATCTGATGAAGAAAATCGTGTACATTAATATTAGAGCCATTCATCTGTATAAAAACGCTGATAGGTAATGAATCAGCACGCAATTCTAGCTGTACAACATCTTGCGGATTTAAAGTACCTGAAAAACTATCCAGAATTCTTTGCAGCGTCTCATGAATACTGTTAAACACCTCCTCATAAGACTCTAGTTAATAGGCATCGGCGAAATTTAAGGGGTGTCTTATTTCAGTGTGATTAAAGGCAGGTCTATCGATCTGCTGAAAACCACCCTGACCGTCGTTACCAGAGACAACAGAGGGTCCGGCCATGCCTAAAGTAGACGAGGGTGAAGGTTTAGTTACCACAGAACCACCGGACATAACTGCCGCGACTGAAGGGGTAACCACAAATGGCGGGGCAATAGGGGCTGAGGAAACAGAGGGCGAGATTGAAGCAGAAGGGCTAGAAACAGAGGACAAGACTGGAGCAGAGGATGCAGAAGGGATAGCTGAAGTAAAAGAGACAGAGGGTGCAGAAGGGGTAGCTGAAATAAAAGAGACAGAGGGTGCCGAGGGGGTAGAAACAGGGGGCAAGACTGGAGCAGAGGATGCAGAGGGGGTAGACACAGAGGGCAAGACTGGAGCAGGGGAGACTGAGGCAAACAGCTTGGCCACAGGGTGCAAGACTGGAGTAGAGGATGCAGAAGGGATAGCTGAAGTAAAAGAGACAGGGGGCAAGACTGGAGCAGAGGTGTTAGCAACTGGTGCTGAAGCAGAAGGGATAGCTGAAGTAAAAGAGACAGAGGGTGCAGAAGGGGTAGCTGAAATAAAAGAGACAGAGGGTGCCGAGGGGGTAGAAACAGAGGGCAAGACTGGAGCAGAGGATGCAGAAGGGATAGCTGAAATAAAAGAGACAGGGGGCAAGACTGGAGCAGAGGTGTTAGCAACTGGTGCTGAAGCAGAGGGGGCAGCATTTACAGAACCCAAAGTGTTTGTTAAACCATGACCCGTTTGAGCATTCACATTTTCGTTCAAAGACCGCTGAACCCTTTCTAACAAGTTATTTAATGTTTTCATTTCATTGGGGGTGGCTACTGGACGTAGGGCTTCTAAAAGGCTGTCAAGCTGGTCAAAGTCGATGGGAGTGGTAACAGGTGAAGGAACTCTCATGGTCGCTATTATATTATTCATTTGGAACATGTTTTGATTTTGCCAATTAATATATTCCAATTCATTAAAATATCGGGGTGGTGGAGTAGGCATTTTTGGGGGCCGAATAGAATAACTAAGTTCATTCACCATGTCATGCAATAATCCAGCATTTTGAGAACCGCTCCCAGCGTCCAAGTCCTCACTTGCACGCCTTTTGTCAGACATTATTTGGGGAACAAGTTTTCTAAAATTGCATACAATAAAATAACCTTTTCACGTATATCTGGAGACAGGGATTAAGAGTTTTGAAAAATCAACAGCACTCGTTTGATTTCAGCCTTCAGCTCAACAGCCTTAGCAGCGGGATCAAATCTTTCAGGTTCACCGATTATTTGGGTGAGAGGTCCGTTTGATGATACAAACAGCGGTGATCCCCCTGAGTATCTGAGTAAGTAAGCCTGAAAAAAACAAGCAAGACTAAGTTTTCTTTAAAAATAAACATTTGCCGCGCACTCGCACAAATAGTTCAATTTACCGGGCTGCGTGAATGACATGTTCAATAGTAGACTGTCTGAGGGCCTTTGCGCCGATTCTAGAGGCTGACTGGAAAAATTACCACTCTGAGGCAGGATTTTTATTCTCAAAAAGACAATCTGTGGCCGCTATTAAATCCTCCAATTGCGAACTAGTTGGATTTAAAGAATCAAACAGTTCAGCCTCCGATTCTAAAATATAAAAGACTAAGTTTGTACGTACTTAAAGACAATTACATTAAAAAGTAATCAGCCAGAACGTTCTTATAAGTTTGTGCATTTTCATTAAAAGTAATTAGCATGAAATGTACATACTTAAAGACATTAAAAGTATTAAATCGGCGGTCTTATAAGCTACATTTCGATTTAAAAGTACGGCCGAAAGAAGATCTGACTCACTTTTTGAACAGCCAACCGGCCAGAAACTACAGCCTTCTGAAATAAGAAAAAAATACCACATTTATAAACTCTGTGCGTTACGACTAGGTACAGTTTTTTCATTTAAAAAGCAGAAAACCCCCAACTCATAGCTGGAACTATCTGATTTATAAAAGAATATCATTTCAACAGTTTGAAGAGACGGTTGATAATCTACACTTAACCTCAATCACAAAAGTATTTTTTGCCATGCCAGCCATTGCGGAAGAAAAAAGCGAAAAACGCCTACCTTTTAAAAAAGCTCGCAGAGAAACTTGAATTGCTGGAACAGTTATTGTGTTAATAGACGCAAAGCAGGACACTTTATGCAGGGATCGGGCTCTGTACCGCCTTGGAAGGGCGGAGCAAAACACTTCGGGCGTTTGGGAGAGAGCTCATAGGTTCAGAGTTGTTGATGTTCCGCCTCTAAGGGGCGGGAGACCCTGGTAGCGGGAATAAGCTTCATTCAAAGTCTCGCCGCTATAAGGTTCACATCTAAGCAAATAGGAAAAAGATTAACCTTTTATGTTTTACCGAGAGATCGTTGTGCTAAACGCAACGTGTATTTTAAAGTTGATAGACTGTAAATGCAGTACTCGAAATAATTAATACCTTTGTTCTTAGACCGTAGGACTGTAAAAAGTCTTTATCGCTCTCACCGCTATAAGGTTCACATCTAAGCAAATAGGAAAAAAGATTAACCGTTATGTTTTACCGAGAGATCGTTGTGCTAAACACCACGTGTATTTTAAAGTTGATAGACTAAATGTGAAACGAGGCTTAAAATCCAGTACTCGAAATATAAATAAATTTATTAAAGATCATTGTGAGTATAAGAGAGAGAATCGTTAGTGGAAAATATTTCATTTAATAACTTTGTTCTTAGACCCTAGAAATGTGAAAACGTCTGACATTTAAAATGGAACACAGGGAAAGAAGCTTAGTGTTTAATGAGCTTTCAACCCTGTGAATAGCGGGGGCTTCTTTACTAATCGTATGATTTTTCGATTTTATTAAATATAAAAGAATTTAGCATTAAAGACCATTTGCTGTTTGGCGGGGTCTTTTCCCACAATTTGGCAGCAAGGGCGGCTTGGCAGTGGGGCTTCCTTTTAAAATTGATGACCCTATGTTAAAGACACATGTCCCAGCAAAGTGCCGCATGGCGGGGTCTTTTCCCCCACGGATTAAAATTGACCGCCGTCTGATGCTTGGCAGGGGGCTTCCTTTTAAAATTGGTGACACTATGTCCCAGCAAAGTGTTGCATGGCGGGGTGCATCCTTTTTAACACCACAGTATCTTTTCCCACAATTTGGCAGCAAGGGCGGCTTGGCAGGGGGGGGGGGGGCTTCCTTTTAAAATTGGTGACCCTATGTTAAAGACATTTGTCCCAGCAAAGTGCCACATGGCGGGGTGCTTCCCTACCATTTGCTAGCAGGGGTGGTGGGGGCTTCCTGGGTCTTGACTGTTTCAACAGCTGAAAATTTTACACTAAAGGCTCCGTGGTTTTTAGAAAGAGGCACACTCGCAAAGCTTTGTCTTACGATTAGGCAAAGTGTATATTTCATTTTTAGAAAGTCACGTCCATGCGTGGGCATGCAAGCAAGATCCGTGTATATTTCTTAATATGAAGCCACGTTTTAGAAAGTGCTGGGAAGATAAGTGTTTATTTCTTAATATTAGTTTTGAATTTAGTGTTTATAAAATGAAGCGGCGTGTCTTGAGCTTATAACTTAGAGCGGGGAGTGCATATCGTTTTTAGAAAGGTTCAGCTAGATATTTGTATATCTTATATCGTTTTAGTTATGGCTAAGCAGGAAAGACGCGTGTCGTGAACTTAGTGCAGGGAGTCAATATCTTATATTGTTTTTAGAAAATTTTATTTTCTTACTATTAGTTTATAACTTAGAGCGATGAGTCAATATCTTATAGCTTATAAATCATATTAACGTAATCCATATTTTTATAGTTTCATAAATTTTCATGTTTTTATATTTACATAAATTATATTTTTATATTTTCATAAATCCTTTTTTTTTATAATTTCATATTTTCATATTTTCAGAAATCATATTTGGGGTGGGGCTTAAAGTCATCAATAAAAGGGGGCGGGGCTTAAAGTCATCAATCATTCGTTGATTATAGCTATCTGTATAACTACTTATATACATAACCTATTTACCCTGAGCACACAAATTTACAGTAATAAAAGAAAATACAAAGCCCTCCCTTGCCCCTAAACAATAAATGAATACACACAGAATACAAAACACAACAATACATGTTTACAATAGTAAACGGGATGATGTAAACAAAACAGAACTCAGCACAAGCACAAAAAATACCTACTATTATGTAGCCCTGCTACAAACTGTTCATTTCCAGAAGCACTCAGAGATAAAAGACATTATAATGAGAGGTGTTGAAATGCAAAATATCTTCATGCTGACCTGGTGTGCTTTATTGCAGATCCACACCTGACATTGTTCATCCACAGAACAGGGGGGTATTTTTCATACGTGGATTAGTCGTTTAACTGGATGTAATTGTTGACGATTTGGCCTGATCCTGGATATGTCGGTTTTTCGAAACTCTTGCTGGAAGTGTTGTCATAGCAGCACATCCTAATCCTCAGACCGCTCGGAGCAGTTTGTTCTGCGTAAACAAAGTTTAGTTTACATACATGATCAGTGACGGTGCGTGGAAGTCATCCAGTCAGGGCTTCGCCGTTCATGAATGAGCGAGCAATTGATATTGGTGCGCAAATTATACAAAGAGAATTTCATATAGAGGGTTTTGCGCGATCGGCAAGATCCTTTATTGCCCCCGGAGGAAATTCTGTACGAAAGATACCGCTTTAGCCGAGGGGGAATATTGTACCTCAAAGATTTATTAGCTCCGTATATTCGAAGTCAAATTCGGCAAAGTCGGGCTCTCACAACCACACAGACAGTAGGAATTGCTTTGAGGTTTTTTACACGCGGCACTTTTTTATATACTGTAGGCGATGCGGAACATCTAACTAAAAGTGCAGTTTGCCAGGCAATTCATAAAGTCTGTTTGGCTCTGAAACATTTCCTTCGGGTTTTCATTGTGTTTCCTGGACACCTGCATGTGCAGACAATAAAAGAGGCGTTTCATGCCATTGCAGGTAGGTAATACACAGGTAAAAACACCCACAGTTCCATACAGAATCCCACAATCAGCCTAACACTCTCATTACCAGGATTTCCAAATGTGATTGGGGCACATGGGACTGATCAGAGTGGAGTTTGATCAAACATTATTTGGAAAATGTACCTCTCCTCCTGATGAATAATCAGACACGGTCTTCATCAAATATTTGAGCTTCGTTAATATCTCGTTGGTCAGACACAGGTTCAAGGGATATGACATTCCCTGCAACTGACCCAACAAAAAAGAGGGCTATATGGAACATACCTATAGCACAAATGGAGGACAAATATATGCAATGACCATCTTTACCTTAAATGAAGTGACCACTCCATCCTGCCACTGGTTCTGAGGAGGAGCTTCCCCCGGAATGCCCTCAGAAACAGGGCGATGGGCATTTTGCTGGAGAGCCAACTCTTCTGCAGGGCTTAGGTCTGGACCACGTGGACCTCCACCTGTTTTTTGCTTGTCTGCCTTCTTATTAGCTTTAAAATTAATGTTTTTTATATTATATATGATTCTTTATGTCAACAATTCTTTAAATAGTTATATACCAATATTTACCAGTTTGAAGTAAATTCTTGTACTTCACTTTAACCTGTTCCCGTGTTCTCCTTGTGCTCACATTTGATCTGGAATTATGACATATTAAATAATAATTAATCTGACACATAGGAAATGAAAAGCTGCATTCAGTAAGTACAATGCACACTACTTAGCATTTAATTTGTCGGCCACTTTTTGCCAGCCGTCTTTTCTGGTTTGGGCTGCTTTTGCAGTGTTACCCCTTGTGCATATTAAATCTTGAAATTCTTCATGTCCTTCGAATAAAAGGTCTTGCGCCGCGTGTGTGAAAAAAAAAATGCGCCCGTTCTTTCGTCATTTTGTTACAGCCTATCAAAGACTTGCTGATCATGTTTTCTAGACTCAATATATATGGGCTTTTCACTCAGCGCGGGCACGCGCATTCATCTCGTATGATTAGATCCAGCTACACTAATCTAATACACGGCTGCGTTTGAAAAACCGACTTATCTGGGTGAGTGTCACCAGCATTAACTTATCCAAGATGAGGCACCTGATCTCGGATGATTTAAGCGACGTACGGAAAATACCCCCAGCTCTTTTAAAATTCTGTAGTGCTTCCATGTTTGCTGGCTTTTCCTGCCTTATATGCCCTTCTTTTAAACCTAACACCCTGCCCCTCGACTGTCTACCAGTTGGTCTCCTTTAGACTTTGACACATTTGCATCACTAGAATTGACCTGTTGTGGGTTTTCTTTACACCTTTCAGTCCACACCTTCTGATCTCTTGATCCTAATAGATGGACAACTGCTACCCCTGAATTCTGTCCTGATTATTACACAATTAAGACTCTGAACAGGTGGCTTCTTCTCTCTTTGGTGTTTAAACATTCTGTGTTAATAAATAGTCAGGAATTACACTGATGAACTCCGTCTCTGCTTCATGGGGTTTCCCAGTTAATATTTGTATATTAAAGTCCACCATTACTATCATAACCTCTTTAAATTTGCATTTTTTTCAAATTGTTAAAAACTTGAAGATAATTTTTCATTTTGCAGTATTTTTTTTATTGTCCTCATCACTGCAGTCTCAGTTCATTGGAGACAAGCTGACAGTTAAAATACAGTTACAAACTTTACAAATAACAACATGTACACACATAAGAATAAAGACTAGTTTAAACAGACATTAATCAAAGCAACTTTAACTGAGTAACATTAAAGGATCAAACAGGACACCTCCATTAATATCATCATCGAGACAAGGCCAGCTAACAAAGGAGGAGAGGAAAACAGAAACTTAACTGTCAGCAAATCTGGAGAAAATAAACCTCTGGAGGGTCGATGGCCATTTATATGACGTAAAGTCAGAGACGGTGACACATCTGAAGACCTCAGCCTACTGGCCACACACCTCCTGCTGGTCCTTCTACCCTATACGTCTGTGCTGGGCAGGCTAATCAGTCCTTTAACTCTTCAACTCCAAGGCTCCTGATACCTCAGGTGTCCCAGTCATGGGCTGCTAAACAGCTTGGCAGGGGAGAAGTGGAACTGTAGACTACTGAAACAAGAAGAGAAAAAGAATAGTGGGTGATTGGTAAGAGTTCGTCAAGATTAAATTACTTACACTTTTATGTAAATGACTAACAAACAGAGACGTAATAAGCACAGTTAACAGTCAGCCCTACCAGCTATGCCAGGCTAAAGTGGTGAGTCCTCAGCCTGAGACTGAAGTGGCATCTCTTATATGAGCAGGCCGATCAGTCTACAGCTGAAAGTTCAACCTTCCTCTGTTGTTTTACTAATCTTTGGACTGTTTAGAAGACTGAAGTCATGAGATCTTAATGTGCACTCGGTGTGAATATGCAGGTAAGTTCAGAGACGTACAGTAAGTGGGGCCTCAGCCATTTCAAGCTGTTTATGCCTGTTTGACACACTTATCTGTATTTGGTGGTCTGTAGCCCACTTCTAATGTCAGGCCTGTACCCTTGATGCTCTCTGGTCAAATCTCTGTACCCTCATAGATTGGAAACCGTGGGTTGTTAATGAAATTCTACACCACCAACACACACTGACATTTCTAAATCTTGTATATCCATTTCCATTCTTGGCCTTCGTTGGCCTTAGTCAGGTTTCATTTCCTGCCATTCATTTGTTTTCTTTTTGATGACCTCACGTATTTAGATCTCCTATTTAAAATGCATTGCCAGTTTTATTTTCATGCATCCCCTGTAGTCAAGACATTTTAAAATTACCTTTTACACTTTTATTATTATCACGGCCTGTTCCACTATGTGGAATTTTAAGCCTGGCCCTTTGTAAACTCACACTCATGCTATTTTTGTTCTCTTTCACTCTCATTAGAGAGTTTCACTCTTTTGTAACTTACTCTTATTATTATAATCTTTTAATTTATTAGTCTTATGTTTTTGTTTTCCAGTCCTCTAGTTTGATTCTTTTCTCAGGTTTTCCTCGTGTGCTGCTTTAGTGGCAGTAAAAAATTACAAGGTGAGTCCTCCTGTCACCGTTAATTTCTCATCATTTATTAAGTTTTTCTCTTTTATTAGCTTTTATCTTTTTTCTTTAGTTCTTGTTTCACTTTTCCATTTTCCATGTTATGTGTTCTTATGTTGGTTGTGATGTTTACTTCTTATTTACAGGAGTTTAGTTCTCGTCACCTCCTATTTTGTTACTTATTTTATTTAATTTTGTTAGAAAATTGAGGTCAATGCCCTGAAGAAAGAGATGATATGCCCTTGAAATGCGTTTGCTGTGTATTTCAAAGTGTTTGATATTTGAAGTATGTTGACTTAATAAAAATGTTTCTTTCCCACTGATGCAGATGTGAAGTGAGAGGACTGATCTGCCCAATCTGACTCACCCAATATCCGAAGGTCTGCATTTGTCACACCTTCATCACTGTTCTTCTGCACAGACTCACATCTTACTATTATTTCTGATTTCTTTTTGTCTTCTGCAGCTTTATTCCAGCTTCTTGTCTAACTGATTATATGCCCAGACGCTCACTCCTTTAAACAATTTAAGATTTGTTACGTCTCTCTCGTTCATTGGCTCCTTCATCACTGTATTGATGTTATTTTAATATCTATATATATAATTCACTAAGCCGCCGACAAGTAGCCACCCATGGAAAGCACGCAAGACAGCCATGCCCACCAACACTAAGACCATTGGATACGACGACAACTCGCAGAGCCACGCCCACCAACTTGGACGCAGCAACTCAAAACAACGGACATCATTCACATTCGTCTCTGCGAGAATCCACATGCACCTCTGAGCCACGTTGACTTTTCCTGGGTGTTTATGTCAGTGTTATTCAATGTTTTTACTATTACACTGTGCATTCTATGGTGTAATAATTAACTATATTTGTGCTTAAAAATCTTTAAAAAAATATATTTACATACAGTTCGTATGGTCTGGAGTGGATTAATTGTATTTACATGTAATCCTATGGGGGAAATTGCTTCGGTTCACGACCAAATCGGTTTACGACCAGAGGTTTGGAACGAATTATGGTTGTGAACTGAGGTTCCACTGTATATTGAGTCTAGAAAACATGATCAGCAAGTCTTTGATAGGCTGCAACAAAATGATGAAAGAACGGGCACATTTTTTTCTCACAAGCTGGGTGGGTGTTAGTTAGTTAATTAGTTAGTTACTCAAAGGATTTCAAGATTTAATATGCACAAGCGGTAACACTGCAAAAGCAGCCCAAACCAGAAAAGACTGCTGGCAAAAAGTGGCTGACAAATTAAACGCGTGTGCATTGTACTTACTGAAAGCAGCGTTACGGATTTTGCAAATGTTCATTTTTTCCCTCTGCTTAAAAAACATTAAAAAAGCTGCGTGATTATGCGGTGTATACTACGCCGCAAGTTGGTATGCAGCATGTAAAACAGTTTGTCGCGGATAATTTGCCTTTTACTTTAACACGAAGACAATTTCCTGTTAGATTTGCCTTTGCGATGACAATTGATAAGGCACAGGGCCAAACTTTCAAAAAGATGTGCATGTATCTGCCAAAACCAGTTTTCAGTCACGGACAGTTGTATGTTGCTCTCTCCAGAGTTCCATCTTTTCATTCACTTACTGGTATGCCTGCAGGAATACGTGCAGCGAGCGAGAGAGAGCGAGCGACACACACACGCATACAGGCGCACGAGAGAGAGAGCGCTGGACGCATAAGAATAATAATACTTCATTACATTGATATACCGGTGTTTTCAGTATTCAAAGCACTATCCACACAGGGAGAAACCGGGAAGCGAACCCAAAATCTTCCACAGTCTTGTTACTGCAAAACAGCAGCACTACCATTGCGCTACAAGGCAGTTAAAGAATGCACTGGCCTCGATTTTGTTTTCACTTCTGTTTACAGCGATCGGATCGTAGCGTGCGTTGTTGCAATGTTACTTTTCTTGGTGGCTTATTACATTATGGATGTTTCACATGTTAATTTTTTTCCCTGTGCTTAAAAGACATTAAAAAAGTGTTTCTCAACTGTGACTCCGGAACAACTCAGTACACAAGCTATATTAAGCATCAACAATGAAGACTCGCTACACCTTAATGAACAAGTGCTGACATTTATCCTTACCGACGAAGTAACTTTCACCAGCGTGGCCTCCATCGTCACAGACGATTCCGCTTTCAGTCACGGACAATTATATGTTGCTCTCTCCAGAGGTCCATCTTTTCATTCACTCACAGTGGTATCCTCAAACCCACCCCATTTGGACAACTGTGTCGTTCAGCAAGTGTTCACCCATCAATACATAATTGTGCGGCGTATGTTACGCCGCGGGTTGGCTAGTATATATATATATATATATAAATATATATATAGATAGATAGATCGATAGATAGATAGATAGATAGATAGATAGATAGATAGATAGATAGATAGATAGATAGATAGATAGATAGATAGATAGATAGATGTGTATGTATGTAGATATGTAAATATGTATATGTATATATATGTGTCTGTATGTGTGTATATATATATATATATATATATATATATATATATATATATATATGTGTGTGTGTATATGTATGTGTATATATATGTTGATATATATATATATATATGTGGATGTGAATATGTATATATATATATATGTTTATGTATATATATGTTTACATAACCTCTTTAACACACTACTTCGCCGCTGCGAAGCGCGGGTATTTTGCTAGTATACTGTATATATAATATACTAGCAAAATACCCGCGCTTTGCAGCGGCGAAGTACTGCCTTAAAATTGTTATTAAGAAGAAAAGTAAACACTTTTAAACTGAGGGAAAATATACAAATAATTATTTGTTAAGGATCTGTTTGTATACCACGTTGTCAGTTCGCCTCTCCGGTTGTAATATGACCAAGCTGTGGGCTGAGCTTACTCTTGAGCATGCAACGTATAGTTGGCCATGTGAAAAGCAATCTTACCTCAAATCAATGCCAACCTTTTGTAGGGTCTGTCCCTGAGACTTATTAATTGTCATTGCGAAGCAGAGCCTTACTGGAAACAGGAGACGTTTGAATTGAAATGGAAGATCAGAGGGTATAACGGGGATGCGAGGAATAAAAACTCTCTCCCCTGAGCCACCGCCAGTAAAAATAGTTGCCTCAATTAGGTTCTTTTGCAGAGATGTGACCTGAAGTCTCGTGCCGTTACAAAGTTTCTGTGGCTATACGCAAATCCACAATCGGCTTTTTTGAGCCAAACGTGTTGTTTTCGTATGAGCCGCTTTTTATATGTATATTTTTATATATGTATATATATATATATATATATATATATATATATATATATATATATATATATATATATATATATATATATATAGCTGTACCAGGCCACGTGTTGCTGTGGCTCAGTCTGGTTAAATGGAAAAGAAAGCAAAGAGAAAGCGCACGTTTCTAATATGTTTAATTTCACAATGCTTGTGGGTATACAATATTTTTTGTTGTTCCATTGTCTGTGCAGAATGTTAGACTGAATAATATTGTTAAGTTCGTAGACGTCTTTGTTTTTGGCCGCCAGAATAGCTCGTTCACTCAGCCAGTCGTGATTCTTATAATCCATCCATCCATTTTCCAACCCGCTGAATCCGAACACAGGGTCACGGGGGTCTGCTGGAGCCAATCCCAGCCAACACAGGGCACAAGGCAGGAAACAATCCTGGGCAGGGTGCCAACCCACTGCAGGACACACACAAACACACCCACACACCAAGCACACGCTAGGGCCAATTTAGAATCGCCAATCCACCTAACCTGCATGTCTTTGGACTGTGGGAGGAAACCCACGCAGACACGGGGAGAACATGCAAACTCCATGCAGGGAGGACCCGGGAAACGAACCCAGGTCCCCAGATCTCCCAACTGCGAGGCAGCAGCGCTACCCACTGCGCCACCGTGCCGCCGATTCTTATAATTGGTTTGAATATTGGGAAATACTTTTTCAACCAATTCTTCTTTTGACGTCACTAAATTGCAGAAGTTATGAGGCTATGAAATTCGTCCTGAGGTCAGATCAACTGGCACCTTTCCATTCCCAATTTCCAGATTTCTCCAACCCCGTTTTTGACAGTTTGCATTATTTGATTGTAAATGCCTTTTTGCTGAAGTGTTAGCTTAGGAATATTTGATTGCACATATGACAAAAGATCACCCGTGTTGTAATTTTGTTCACGACACAATTCTACATCGAACGAAGCAGCAGATCGATTCGGTGATGACATTCCCAATTGATTGAGATCTTTGTTCGCGATTTCTAAGCACAAATCTTCAATCATTATCAACGCTTAGTTGTAGATGTCTGCTGTGAAATCCATGTTTATATTTGAATTTTACTTGCGTATTTGACGGAAAATATCTTCAGCCATGTGCGATTTATATTTCTCCCATAACTGTGTTGGAGATGAAGGAGAGCAGGCGGTCAAAATGATTACAAACACACCACAAGCGTTACCTGGTAGGTAACCACCCATACAATCAGATTGTGACACAGACTACGAATGCCGTGAATGTAATTACCCCGATCTACATGCTGTCAAATAAACGAACCACAAGCCGTGGCGCAACGTTAGGGGCATCAGCGCTGACGTCCGAGGTTCGATTCCAGTGGAGTGTGTACGCCTGATGAGCCCAGAATGAGGGCGAAACACGTGTCGTGTACTCTTTGCATTTATTTGACAGTAAACTATTTCAACCATTCTATGATCTTCTTCTCGCAACTGAAATGAGGGCACCATGGCGGATGTTAGCTGACTTGCTGACCAACCACAAGCGTTACCTGGTAGGTAACCACCCATACAATCAGATTGTGACACAGACTTCGAATGCCGTGAATATATATATATATACTATTCTGATTTTGATGTTATTTTTGTTCATATTATATTAATGTATTTCTCTTTAAAGTATATGATTTGTTTTTTCCATTAGTATATACTTTTTTTTACTTTTTTGACTTTTATATTAATAACCAGCCCAGCTTATCCCTTAGTCTTATTAATATCACTGACTGTTCTCATTTTGAGCTTGTAAACCTCGACTTCTTAAACTCCTTGTTAAAAGTCCATGACTGACCTTCTTGTTTGCCTTCCCATAACATCAATGGATCCCATGCCAGGGGTGTAGCAGCAATCAGATATTAAAATCCCCCTGATGCCCCTTAGCCCTGTGCCCCTCCATCTTAAACCCAATGTGAGCCTCATGTTAAACTCTCTGATCTCTCCAGTCCTCCCAGGAGTGTCTTGTGTCACAGACAGCACTTCTGATAAGACCACTGGGTGTCTTCTACTCCTAATCTTAGCTCCTCCATTTTCACTCTTTTGCTACACAATTGCCAGCCTGCTCTTACTTTTGTCACTTACTGTGACATTGACAGCGACAACTGGATCTGCGCCCCTCTGTAAAATAGCCAAGCCACATGCCCTCCAAGCCATAAAGCAGCCCACTGTGTGCGACTCGTTTGCTCTTCTTCATGTTTGAACTCTGAGTTAGTTAACCTTCAATTGTGTTATTATTTATTTCTCTGATCTTCAGTTATAATGTTTTGTCAAAGTATTTCTATTAGTGACTCTTTTGATTTATTGTCAGATTTCTCTGAGCTCATTAAACTACTCTTCAGATTTCACTTTTTACTGAACTCCTCAGACTCACTCGTGTCTTCTCGGCCTCAGTTATTTCACTTGACTCCATAAAATGACCAAACACTTGACAAAGTTCTCACAAGTCTCAACTCCACAATGGCCTTGTTGGTCCTACAATTGCAGTCCTTAGCCATCCAAGGTCTCCTGGGTTTGCAGGTTTCTTCAGTTTTTATGTGTGTAGCTCTGATATCCTGGTTGTCAACGTGATGTCCTCTCAATCTCAAGGACTGACTCATTCACCAGTGAGCCTTCAGACTGTCTCCTTTATTTGTAGCTCTCTTCAAGCCCAAACTCCATCTTGAATTGAACTGTTACATTAAAACTTTATTTGAATGTTTTTGTGATATTCATATTTGTTTAATTACCCTAGGTTCTTGTCTATAAGCCGGACTCATGTATAAGCAGGAGACCAAAAATCATACGAATTTTTAAAATAAAATCGTATCATAGATAAGCCGAACTCATGGATAAGCCGAACGTACTATAACCTATAACTAATAGAAGGGAGGGAGGTCAGTGGTCTCACTCGCACCCATTTAATTTCTTTAAGGGGGGAGAGAGTGTGAGATATTGGCGTCTCTCTCACTCCCCACATGGCGCGTTTGGAGCGGCCGGAGCGCGTTCTTTCTGCTCTGGGCGTCGCCGAGTCAACACGCGCGCGTAGCGGTCATTTAAATTGTGATTTTATATGTAAGCATATTTAAATATATATCGCGGATTTTTTGCTGGTTCGCGGATTTCTGCGGACAATGGGTCTTTTAATTTCTGGTACATGCTTCCTCAGTTGGTTTGCCCAGTTGATTTCATACAAGGGACGCTATTGGCAGATGGCTGAGAAGCTAGATTGCTTACTTTTCTCTCACTCTTGCGCTGACTATCTGTGATCCTGACGTATGGGGATTGAGCAGGGGGGCTGTTTGCACAACTAGACGATACAGACGCTCGTCTAAAAATGCTGAAAGATTATCTTCACGTTGCTATCTTTTGTAAAGCTGATTCCTGAAAAGACATGCTGCACGGTGCTTCGCATACTTAAAAGCTCGAAGGGCACGTATTGATTTTTGACTGAAAAACAAACTCTCTCTCTCTCTCTCTCTCTCTCTCTCTCTCTCTCTCTCTCTCTCTCTCTCTCTCTCTCTCTCTCTCTCTCTCTCTCCCTGCTCCTGACGGAGGGGGTGTGAGCTGCTGCCTTCAACAGCTTTGTGCCGCAGTGCTTCGCATACTTAAAAGCCAAACAGCCCTATTGATTTGTTTGCTTCAATCCTTTGAAGAGGAAGATATGTTTGCATTCTTTTAATTGTGAGACGGAACTGTCATCTCTGTCTTGTCATGGAGCACAGTTTAAACTTTTGAAAAAGAGACAAATGTTTGTTTGCAGTGTTTGAATAACGTTCCTGTCTCTCTACAACCTCCTGTGTTTCTGCGCAAATCTGTAACCCAAGCATGACAATATAAAAATAACCATATAAACATATGGTTTCTACTTCGCGGATTTTCTTATTTCGCGGGTGTGTCTGGAACGCAACCCCCGTGATGGAGGAGGGATTACTGTATAAGCCGGATTTATGTATAAGCCGATATTCTATTTTTTCATTTTCACAACTTTTTTCCTTAGATAAGCCGTGGCTTATAGACAAGAACTTAGGGTAAATCTCTGAGTGTCACCTACTGTGTCAATATGAAGACAAGTGTGACAGAAACAGTAAGTTGTGTCATGGGATGTGAAACAAATGTGTTGTACAAATTTAATAACTCAAAATGACACCACAAGCTCAGAAAGTAGAAGTGAATTCTAACAAGACCCCCATGTGTCCTCTTGTGTGTCCAACCAGAAACATCTGGGGGCAATACGGAGTGAAATTAGGAGGAGACTTGAAGCGAAAGAGAAGAAACTGAAGGAGACAAGGAGGACAGTGGAGGAGATGAAGGTGAGTGGTATTAAGATGACACTTCATATCAAAGACAGGAGAAAAACTAAAAGGGTTGTGAGAGTTTGTGGTGATGACGTGTGAGGACAGGGAGATGGAGAAGATGGTTTATTGTGTCCTTCATGGCGTTTCACTGCTGACAGCATTTCATGCTTTAGTCTTTAGGAATTCAGACAACAAGACCCTCATGTCCTCAGGTTTTTCATTCCTCCACTAAAGGTGACTTCACTCCCCTAACAATAACTCATAATGAAGGTTGGCACTGATGTTCTGAGTTGGATCAATTGACACAACATTCCCTAATGGACTTTCTCTGTTCATTCTGATATGTTGGACTCCATAAGTGAAGGTGTTAGACAGCTGGACTGAGTGCTGATAACGCGCACCTCCACCTTTTTTTTTAACCATTCATATTTTATAACACAGGACAGTAAGGAGGTGCAGTAGTCATTTATGTTGCCTTCCAGACCACAATTCATTTTCTATGTGGAGTTCACCACTCCAGTTCTTCTCTCACATCCTCAATGTCATTCTGGTTTATTGGCAGAAATGTAAATTGCTCCATTATGATTTCTCGTGTGGATTTTCTTTGTTACCTGGCCACACATTTGATTGGAGCACACCTGACTGTCCAGAGTTGCTTCCTGTTTTATGTCCAATTCTTCCTGGATCCATTTATGAGAGTTTTCATGCAGCAGAGGATAATCTCTTCAAAAGCATTTCTGAGTCTGGACAGACAAAATTCTTCCAATCTGATTTATCTGTCAGACTTACATTAAACAGCCTAGTGCCACATGGTGTCTTAAAGTACTTAGTAAAGCAGGAACAGACAACTAGCATGTGTCCTTCTTGTCAAAGAAAGTGGGTGGAGCACAATGTGTCACTCAATATGGTGCAGTCCAATAAATACACAGAAGTGACAGTCAAGGATGAACAAGTGACTGAATGTGAGCCCTCCTGCCAGACTGACCTCCATACTGGTTTATGCCTTTATGTTTTTCTTGTGTTATTATTGAATTCCGGCACTTTAGTGAAACATGAAATCCCCCATCTAAACCCACACTGACTGCTCACTGACACTCCTCTTCTTGATCTTTGTTCCTCAGTCTTTTCCTGATAATTGCTTTCATTAATTTATTTGTGACACATATTAAACTTACATTAGTGCCCATCCAGTTGAAATATGACCCATCCCAACTTCTTCTGACACCAAGATTTCAGACGTGCATTAAGCCTTCTAATCTATTTAACGACACACCTCTATAACACTACCAGAGTCCTCACAGGACAATAGAGCTGTCCTGACAATGACTCTCACAGATCATACAAAAACTCTTATTAAGACGGCACATTCCATACGGTCTTTCAGGTTCCTTAAGAAGATGCTGCTACCCAGAGTAAAGGGTCTGCTATGGCCCTTATCCTAATTCAAATTATCCATCATTACATCAGAATAAACTGGTGACTAAATTTTATATTTTTCTCCTATCCAACCAGATCTCTGTGGAAAGAGTGATGGAGGAACATGACAAGAGCTTCACAGATCTGATTCACTGCATTGAGGAAGCCCACAAGAAATTGACTGAGAAGATCAGAAAACAAGAAAAGAGAGAAATGGAGAAGGCTGAAGGAGTCATGGAGCAACTGGAGAAGGAGATTGAGGAGCTGAAGAGGAGAGAAGCTGAGCTGAAGGAGCTTTCAGAGACCAAGGACCATCTCCACTTCCTACAGGTGAGAGTGACATTTCACAGGGTGATCAGACTGGGGTGTGTGGGACCTGAGAAACTTTAGAGTCAAATTCAAAGGATCTGAGGAGTTTTTACAAATGACAAGAACAGGCCATTCAGCCTAATTTCACATTTGCCTAATATTTCCACAGTTTATGCAAAACTCTCAAAGTTCCTGCCTTTATCTGTGGCCATCAAACAACATCCTATGGCCACCTGACAACCTCCCAGCTTAATTTAACTGCACTGATCAAAATAACTCTTTTATGACCTTTTTTAATATGAAGATTGGAAATATCCATCAGCAGTTGACTTCTTTTGTAAACTCTGTACATGGAACATTTTATGATCCCCCTTCTTCTTCTCTTCTTACTATTTTTAAACTCGCAACTGTGATATTAAAAAAAATTCAGATATTATTAGAAATTCCAAGCCCTCTACCTGTCAGCTGGCTCCAGTTCCTACTGATTTCTCTTTCCTCTCTAATAACTAACATCATACATTCTTCCCTTATCTCTGGTCTTGTTCCTTTATCTCTTAAAACGGATGTGATAACTCCAATTCTCAAGAAATCTGGTGCCAATCCTTACAAATTAAATAATTATCATCCCATCTCAAATTTACCTTTCCTTTAAAAAACACTTGAAAAACTGTTGCTGTGCAGGTTGACTCTCACCTTACTGACAATCATTTGTTTGAACAATTTCAGTGTGTCTTTCGTCCGTTTCACAGTACAGAGACAGCCCTGGTTAAAATCACCAATGACCTGCTGATGGCAGCTGACTCGGGGCTGTTGACCACACTTGTGCTCCTTGATCTGAGCTCAGCCTTCGATACGATATCTCATGATATTCTCCTTGAGATATGAAAATGGATTGGCATTATGCCTGGTTCAAATCTTATCTCTCAGATCATACACAGTTTGTACAACTAAAAAATTTCAGATCCCAAGTTTGCCCAGTTGTTAGTGGTGTTCACCAGGGCTCTGTCTTTGGCCCTCTTCTATTTATTATTTATCTTCTGCCTCTTGGTCGTATCTTTAGGAAATCTGATATTCACTTTCACTGTTAAGCTGACGACCCCCAGCTCTATCTGTCTACTAAGCCTGATTCCACTCTTCCATCTTCTTCCCTCTCTGACTGTCTGCAGGAAGTTAAATCATGGCTGTCTGCTAATTTTATTAAATAAAATAGTCATAAAACAGAGGTTTTTCTGGTAGGAACTAAATCTGTTTTGGACAAATGTGATAATATTTCATTGACTATTAATAATTCTCTAATCTCTTCTTCCTCCCAGGTTAATAGCTAAGATGTCATTCTTGATAGCACCTTCAAATTTGTGGCTCATGTGAATAGTATAACTCGGTTGACATATTTCCATCTACATAATATCAACTGTTTACACCAATCTCTTTCAGTTACCAGCACTGCTATTCTCGTTCATGCTCTGGTCACATCTTGTATTGATTATTGTAAGTCTGTCATCTCTGGTCTTCCTCATAAAGTCCTTTACAACTTCAGTTGGTTCAGAATGCTGCATCTTGTATTATTACAGAACACCTGCCATTGAACACATCACTCCAGTCCTTCAGCAGCTTCACTGACTCCCTTTTAAATATCACATTGATTTTAAAATTCTGCTAATTACTTACAAGACCCTCCATAATCTCGCACCTCCTTATCGTTCTGATCTTCTTCATATATCCATTCCTTCCCATATCCTTAGATCTTCTTCCTCTATTTATCTTATTATACTTCCTGCTCACCTGACTACCATGAGGTTTGGAGATTTCAGGCGAGTGGCCCCTTGCCTCTGGGACTCTGCACAAGATATTTGTAATATCGACCCTCTTCCTATCTTTAAATCTCACCTTAAACACATCTTTTTAAGATGATTTATTCTGTTTAACTTGAATTATAGTTGAAAAAGGTAAATTTAATTTTATTAATTTATTTATTCTGGTTTTATTGTACTGTAATATTTCATTAATTTTAAATTGTGTGTGTTGTTATAAATGTATTCTGTAAGGTGTCCTTGTGTGCCTTGAAAGATGTGTATAAATAAATAAATAAATAAATACATACATTATTATTATTATTATTATTATTATTATTATTATTATTATTATTATTACCTGATAGTCAGGTAAATCTGCAGTTATTTATTTAAAGGAGCAAATTTGTATGAAATGTGTTCTTTGTAAGTTTCATTTTAAATGAGCCACCTAACTAAAGAAGACACCAACTCCCTTCATATCTTTAAACACTCCTGTCATGTCACCTCCTCATGTCTCTGTCCTTTAACTGATGACATTCAAATCCTTCAGCATTTCCTCACAGCTCAAACCCCACAGTCCAGTCTGGTGTCTCTTCTTCTTCTTCTTGACTTTCTTTTGTGCTGTTTTCTCATTTCTCTAACACACAATATTCCTGATGTGGTCTCAAAAGTGTGTTCTACAGGGCAGATTACAGAACTGTGATGAGTGCACAAAAGGCTCCCAAGTCTTTTTGACAAGTCACACACTTTCTTCAAGTTATTCCAGATCTTCCCCTACAGCTTCACATTTCAGTTTGTTTAAATGTCAGAAACACCAAATTGTCTCATTATGATTGGACTGACCTTGAAATGAGCTGGCAGACTCTCCAAGTAGCACACTCTCTGATGCACAGTTCTGTCAGGATTCACTTATGAGAAAGGTCTCATCCACCAGAGACAAAACTCTTCACACACATTTTTGTGCACAGATGGACCAAACTTATCCAACCTAATTTATTTAGCACAGACTCACATTAAACAGATCAGCATCTGTTGTGTACTAAAGTACTAAACACAGCCATTACAGACCAGTGGGGTGTGTATTTATTTCAAAGAAAGTAGGCGGGCACAATGTGTCACTCAACACTGTGTAGTCCAATCCAGACACAGAGGTGATAGCTCAAAAAGTAGAAGTGAAGGAGAGCCAACCTCACAGACTGACCTTCACTTCGGTTTATGGTTTTATTCTTATCTGCTTTTGTTGTTTCTTCCTATAATACCTTCTCATTAGAAATGCATGAAATCCCCTCTCTACACCCATGCTGACCGTGACATTTTTCAGCCTATTTCATGTCTTTTTTGTTAATTTATTTATGTTAATGTTGATTTTGTGGAGTTTCTGTATTAATCTTTGTATTTGATCATAATTATAAGCTGTCTGTGTTACATTACATGTGTTTTGTGTGTGTTTCATAAAAGAGGTGGACCATCCACCAATCACTGCCAGGAGCTACCCTTTCACCCTATAAATCCCAAGGGCCTCCCACAGTTTCATTGTGAATGCGCTCTCTGAGTTTGTCGAGTTCTTGTGTTCTTTTAGTTGTGTCTTATGCTTTTTGTGATTTTCTGGATTTTTCAGCCTGTGCTTTGTTTTTCAACTGCTCTCTTTGGAATCTGTTTTGAAACTTTGTTTGCTTTGGATTGCCTTGTTTGGCTCAAAAGAGTGTCTGTGTACTTGGAATGCAACTTTATGAAGAATAAATCTTTAATTATATAAAGATTTTGTGAGGGCCATTTTCTATCTATCTATCTATCTATCTATCTATCTATCTATCTATCTATCTATCTATCTATCTATCTATCTATCTATCTATCTATCTATCTATCTATCTATCTATCTATCTATCTATCTATCTATCTATCTATCTATCTATCTATCTATCTATCTATCTATCTATCTATCTATCTATCTATCTATCTATCTATCTATCTATCTATCTATCTTCATCTCAGTACATTAAACAGCCCAATGCCTTGTTTTGTCTGCTAAGTCAGTTCTTCACCTGCCTATCTGTTGCCCCCTCAGTCTGATGACTCGCCTCTCATGGACTTCTGCATGAAAATCTTTTTGAAAGTCAAGGCACCTGACATCTTATGGTCCACTATAATGAAATATTCTCCTATAAATAACCAAAAATGAATGAAAAGTAATCTGTCTAAATCCAAACTCTCTGTTCACCATTCTGATCCTTACTTGAGAGGGGGTCCTTCTTATTATTGTTACTTTTTATTTCTCTTCATCCCCTCCTCTCTCCTGATGCAGATTTTCTCATCTTGCTGTGTCCTTTCTGATGTTGAAGACTCGCTGAACTTCACTGTCACTACCAATTTCTCTTCTGAGGACCTGCTAAAGGAGCTGTCAGGTCTGAAAAAGCGTCTGGAGAAGATCGGCCATTGGGACATCCTGCCTTTGACTCTATCAGGTACAGCGTCTGGTCATGTTGTGTTCATTGTTAAAGTCCAATAGGAGGGCCAGAGTGACAATAACAAGGGTAGTGAGATGCATGAGGAAGGCCTGTCCATTAATATTTATCCATTTTTTCTATTAGTAATTTTTTATAGTGCTGTTCACAATGACAAGCTGTTGAGTGATATCACACTTTCACAGTAAGCAGCTACTTTTATTCAGAGTTCTTGATATTCTGAAGGATGGCCGGCATCTTTACCCAGCCAAGACACCCTTAGGATAGAAGGACATGAGGTGACAGATTGCACAGGGCTTTGTCTCCCCCAGGACACTAGATGGCAGTGAGCCCAGGCTCAGATTCCCACATGAGTGCCTGCAGGGCATGCTGGGAATTGTAATCCTAGGGGGACACCATGGGGTGGTGTATGACTGGGAAATCCCTATGTCATGGGGTTTCCGCCTCACTTAGAAGTGCTGAAACACCACTTCTGGGGCAACTAAAATAAAAGGGACTGCCTGCCTCACATCAGGGGGCCAGAGTCAGGAGGAAGAAGGACAAATCTTGCAAGATGAATGGAGGAGGCAGTGAGAGACAGAGAGAGAGAGAGTATTGATCTTATTGTACTTGTGGCCATCGTGGTGGGAAACCCTTATAAAAGAAGAGTTTTCCCACAGTAAAAGACTCTTTGCTGGAGTGCCCCCTACTGTTCACAATATATCTCTTCCTAGCAGAGTGAAACAGCCGCACATTAAAACAGGCTACTGGTACAATAGTAAGTCCATCGTTTCTGATCATGCCGCACATTTATAGAGCTCTGTTCACCCGAGATGTTCGCTCTTACATCCCTTTTACTTTGTGATCTTTTTTGCTCATCAGACATGCTAGGCCTTACAGCCATCAGTTTTTTGTGCATTTGTTTCCTCTGTACATTGAATATTGCTGCAATCTGTTGGACACTCGATGACCAAGGACGTGATAACGGTTTGACTCTTGTAATTCTGGGGTTAATGCCTCCGGACAGTTTGCACCCTTCACCTTATGTCTTGTGATTGTAACCCACCTATTTCTACCTGTCTGGTCTGGAATCTCCTCCCGCACCACGTTGGGGGTGCACACTATTTCTTTAAAAGACACCTGGGCCAGGTCCGCCAATTCTCTACTACAACGCAGGCCAGCCAACTCCTCCTCCAGTTCAGTGACACTGAGCTCGAGGTGCTGGATCAGCTGGCATCTCCCGCAGATGTGGCCTTCATAGACAACTGGCTCTTCCAAACCATCATCTAAAAAGTCCAACATCCAACAGGACTTGCATTGCACTGGCCTCATTATTAAAATTTGATTTGGGAAAGGGAAAACTGCCTTAACTTTTTTTTTCTTTTTACTTAAAATTAAATGATACAACTTAAATGGTAACACTAAGACCTGCTATGGCTATTTTACACCTTCTGTCCCCTTAAACTCCAGTAGTGTTCTTTCTCTCAGCTGCCTGCTGTTTGTCCTTCTTAGGATGTTAACTTTATTTCTCTCTGTCTCTTCTCCTAACTTTGTGCTCCTCTTATTCTTTACTTAAAAGCTCTCCACTCGCACTGTTGGTATTCCCCATATTAATGAACCTTTACACTGTCTCCCACTTAACTGTTCTACCTTCAATCTAAAATAAAGAAATAAATAAAACTTTACTACCTTATCTGCTCCTACAGCCCCTTGTGCTTGATGGGGGTCTTAAAGCTGGACGCTGACCTGCGCACCACTGAGCCTTCACCTTTTACTACTTTGAAGTCAGCAGTGGCCTTTTTTTCTTTTCTTTTAAACTAAGGAATCGCTGTTAGGACAAGCAGTTATTTGCTTACAGATCTAACCTACCTGCTCAATGATAGTTCAAATACAGATAACAAGAACAAGAACTTTTCCAAGCGCAGCTTCAAACACTCAGCTACTTTTGCTGTTGTACGTGCGATAAAAAAACAAACAAAAAAAAAAAAAAAAGCAAAAAACCCTTCTAAATGGAAAAAAGCTTTAAAAATTCCTGTACGGTTCCTTAGCGGCAACCAAAACCGAAGTTTTTAAGAGTAAAATGTCTTTTTAATTTAACACTGTGTCTATAAACTTGTGACCCACTGGAATTGTGATACGGTCAATAAAAGTGAAATACTCAGAGGTCTGCGGACATTGCTGGCAAAAATGACTTCTGCCATACACAGAGTAGATGTCTTAAACGACAGACCAAATTTATTGTTTGTTAGTACAAAGTATGCTGTGTCTCTTCAGAGAATCCTTGGGTACTGCTGGTCTAACTTTGAATAATACACATGACCTGCATTGTGAGGGAGCGTCAGTTACTGCACTACAGCCATGTGGCATGATTACCTGAGGGTGACCTTCATTGTTGAGGACCCGAGTGGCTGCACCAGGCCAAGGGGACACCCATGTAACACCTGGCTGTGGTAGATAGGGGGTCATTCCTGGAGGGTGGGACTGGACTGCGTATCTGCCTGGGGGGTTGCCAGCCAGAATCTCCAGCTTTTTCATTGTGTGGTGGGTGCGGCTGTACCAGTGCATGCCCCCCAAACCTAACCTGACCTGACATGACTTAGTACAAAATCTGTGGAGGTTATAAAGTGCTGTACAGATTTGTTTAAACATACAGTAAACTAAAGCAGTTCTGCACTGATGAACATAAATGGAACCTAACAATGTCTGTCCATGAACAGAACTGCTGAGCTGTGGCCAACTGACAACACAGGAGAGGAAAACAGAAAGTGAGGTGACGAGGGTTAACAGGTCAGACGTGTGTGCGCCCAACTGCACCGACACTGTTTACTACCTGGAAGAAAGTCTGAGATCCAATGGTGGATTGGACTGGGCAGGCTGAACTCGGTCAGTTTCTTATCTAGAAGCTCTGAGATGTTGGTGTCTAAAGCAGAGGTCAAGTCCACAGATAAGACCCTCACATGTGTCTGTGGCTCATCAAAATGTTAGTAAATAAAACTCACTTCATCATCCACACACCAGTGGGCTCAGTACACAAACTTGATCTGCATGTCTTGTTGTTTTATTCAACTGCACTACGTTTGTAATAAGTGTCTAACAATTTAACATTATAAAATTACATCTTAACATTCTCCATTCTTCTTTGTATTTTCAGGTCATGAAGCTCCAGTCTTCACCCTACGGCCTCCTGAACCTCAGAGCAGAGAGGAGTTTTTACAATGTGAGTCTGTCAATTCATGGAGTTTATCATCATTTCACTTTTAATATCTCAGGCCAGCATTAGCAGGAAAGCATTATGTGAGTGTGGTGGGACTGATGAGCTCAAAGTGACAGGGGTCCTGTCACTGGTGCATTATGGGATATTGAGATTCAGGACAGGGATGCACCAAAGCAGTCTGTTAGACTTGAGTCTCTTAAGTGTCAAGTGAACTCATGAGAAATAAAAATGAAATCCTGCCGACTACGCCAGGTCCTCCTGTCACTCCAGTCCTACCTCCATTGTTCTTTTTCCTTCATCTCATTTCTTGATTTCACTTTCTGCTGTTTTTCTTTTCTCTTTTCTCCTTTCTGTTTCTTTTTTATTTCTGTAATATCCTTGCAATATTGATAAGAATTATTTATTTACACAGCAATAGGCACACAATGAAAGCAGCTCAGTGTGCTTCACATAAAAACACAATGTCCACTCCATTAATATCTACATATACAGTCTATGTGTGTAAAGATGAAGACAAAAGGACTGTTTTATAAAAGAATCCCAGCTTTACTGTGAAATAAGTTAAAGCCGACTAAAGTACTTGGCCATTCTGTTCTCCATAGAGCTGACACTTTGATTTTGATTCATAACTTAACATATTGTAACAATAAAACTAAATGAAAATAACAGAAGGAAATATTGAGAAACCTTAGATGTTAAAATACATCACTGGATGAGAATCGACCCTATAATGAGAATCTCAGGGGTCTTCAGTCACTCAGTAAAGTGCTCACTTAGCTGTGATATGTCATTGTGTGCGTCACACTGAATGTGGACAAGAGAAGAAGAGGAAAGGACGAAGGTCACAGCTGAGCAGGTCAAGGTGAAGACTACAAGACCACCTCCAAAGAGCTTCATGTTCCTGTTGCCACAGCAGCTAACATCAAGAAGTTTAATGTCCATGGGACGGCAGCCAAACTCACTGGATGTCACATCAAATAAAATATGAACCCCTTATTGACTAGGAGGACAGTTTAAGAGGTGAAGAACAAACCAAGACAGACATCAGGACAGACTCAGGGTGACCACCACGATCAAAGTACAACAGTTTCAAGTAGCACCATCAATCACTTACTGAATGAAAGGGGGCTTCATGGTAGAAGACCCCACTTCTGAAAGAGCATTTGAGTCTCATCAGCGCAGCTCCTGATTGGTTCTTGTTAATTGTCTGTGTTGTGCTCCGCCCCCAGTCCTGTTACACACTCCCAGATTTCCTCACTCGTTTTCTTTTCTCTCCTTTCAGACTTCCGTCCTCTCACACTGGACATCAACACGACACACAAAGACCTCCGTCTGTCTCAAGGGAACAAGAAGGTGACATGTGAGGGGACAAAAGCCAAATATCCTGATCATCCTGACAGATTTGACTGCTATTTCCAAGTTCTGTGCAGAGAGGCTCTGACTGGGACTCGCTGTTACTGGGAGGTGGAGGGCAATGGAGGTGATGTGGTGATTGGAGTTGCATATAAAGGACTGTGCAGGAAAGGATGGAGCATGGATTGCGGCCTTGGATACAACAACAAGTCTTGGAGTCTTTGGTGGTTTGATTCCCAGTACTCTGTGCATCACAAAAACAAGGAGACTCTAGTCAGCACCCCCTACAGCCCCAGAATAGGTGTGTATCTGGACTGGCCTGCTGGCTCTCTGTCATTTTATAGCGTCTCACACACAATGAACCTCCTGCACAGGTTCAACACCTCCTTCACTGAGCCCCTTTATCCAGGGTTTGGGCTTCATTATTACTCCAGTGTGACAATCAGCCATCTGACACCATGTGACCACTGACTAGTACACTCCACCGGTCATGCAATGTCCCCACAAGCTCAGGTCCTCTTTGTGTTTGTAGTTTGGGGTCAAAATTAATTCTACAGGATGGCTGGGGGGGCAGCACCTCTGTGAGTGAATTTCTGGATGAGAATGCGGGGCGAATGCAAATGTCAGGGTCTCCATTATTATTGGGTTTGAGTAGCCAATCAGGTGTGTGTGTCATAATGAGGGGAGGTGACACCTCAGACCTACAAATACCAGTCTGACCAGCAGGGGTCACTGTTGAGTCACAGCCACATGCCCTTCAGACTAACACCCCAACAACTGCTGTGTCCTCTGAGTGTCACTAAATGTCACCTGTTAAGTCAGTCTATATAGCGCCTTTCAGTAGTGCTGCTCCAGAAGGACCACATGCCTGTCTAAGTATCAAAAGCCTCATTTCAGTGACTATTTAGGAGCACAGAGTGACAGAAGTGACTGGAGTGCTGGCCTCTGAACAGACATTGTCTGAGCCTCTATTAGTTACTCTGGTGGTCTGTCACCTCTGAATGAATTCACTGTGAATGTCTAAAGACGAGGACTCACAGGTCAGTCACTGTCAGTGTTCAAAGCGACAATCAGATGTGGTACTTGGGGACACTTTTATCTTTCCACTGACACACACATTTCTAGGATTAATTTACAATTACCTCAAGACCCCTCAAGGAGTGGTGTGTCACCTGACATCAGTCTGTGTGAAGAAGCCAATGAATGCCCCCACCACTCCCCACTGTGTATTATAGGCCTCACCAGCAGATGGTGACTATGACTTCTAAATCTGTCATCTTCATGGAGCCTGAGGGGTTAAAAGGAAGAGGAGAAGGTGAAAAAAGAGTGAGGGGTGAAGACGATAGAGAACAGCCATGTTGTCCTGTCGTCTGGATGTTTGTGTTGGTTGAGCTCGTCTCCTGCTGACCTTGGGGGCTTTAAAAGCTCAGGATTAATGAACAGACTGTCGGGAAATGGAAATGTCAGTCATCACTGTGGGCAGGTGAGCAGGTGGGCACATTCAGGGCAAAATGTCATTTAAAAGTTGATGAGCACACTGGACACATCGCCAGTCACTGATAATTGACTCTACGTCCGCTCCTGTGGCCCTCATCATGTGCTGTAAACTCAGACGCTGGTCATGTGACTTGCACCTTAGTGACATTCCTGTGACTTTCAGGATTGTGACATCAGCTGATTCTTCTGGAGCCAAACTGCTCCCTCTTGTGGCCTCTCTGCATATTAAACACACTAGAAGTTAGGATGTGAAGTGTTTGATGAGATCTAAAAATATATTCAGAATATTCACATTACCTTCAGTTTTGTAAGAATTAATGCATAAAAGAACATTTATTTTAAATTACTATTTTGTTAATTATGATTAGGTGTTACATTCTCAGTGATTTAAGGCCTATTAATGCTTCATAGTTAATAAATTTTGAATTCCCTAATAATTAATTTAAAAAAAAATCTTAAGAACATCCGTTATTTGTCAAATTTGTTCATTTGGTAACTTTTGATTTGTAAATTCCTCTGATAATATCTCAGGTTTTCTATGTTCTGATGATATTAGGACTTCTTGTTTATGATTAATCCTCTTTAATAAAAGGACAAGTGTCTGTGTGTCTGTCTGTGTATCTGTCCAGTCACTTTATCTCTGTCTTTCCAACAGGTGGCACCTCACAAACATTATCACAGCTTTTATGACTCCCATGCTAATTAATATCATCCAGTTGCACAGCCGCAACACCAAAAGTCACCACTGATATCGGCCAGCAGTTTTATGACAGAATGTATGTTAGAGTGAGTGTGATTAGTGGGCACCACACTGGCCTGTAAACCTCCCTGCTGGCACACAACTGCTGGTCCAGACCAGTGGCAGTTTATTGTGTTTCAGCTCTGCAAACAGAATGGCATATAACAGAGACATAAGCATTGCATTTGTCATTCCAACAGATGGCACATCACAAACATTAACACTGCTTTTACGATTTTCATAACAAGTTGCAGATAAAAGAGACACATGCATTGCATTTGTCACTCCAACAGATTATGGATTACAAACATTTGTAGTAATGCATTGTACTACTACAAGTGTTTGTGATACGCCATCTGTTGGAATGACACTTGCAATGCATTTTATTATATAATGCATTTTAAAACACATTTCAACAGATGGTGCATTGGAAACCTTAATGTTGAGATCTACATTGATTACTTAGAATTCAGCCCATCTTAGATGTGTAGCACAACAATTTACTTAATACAACGCTAAAAGCTGAATTTATATATATACTAGCAAAATACCCGCGCTTCGCAGCAGTGGAGAACTGCCTTAAAATTTTAAATAATAAACTGAGGGAAAATGTACCAATAATTATTTGTTAAGGATCTCTTTGTATACCACGTTGTAAGTTCGCCCCTCCGGTTGTAATACGACCAAGCATGTGCGCTAAGCTTACTCTTGAGCATGCAACGTATAGTTGGCCATGTGAAAAGCAATCTTGCCTCAAATCAATGCCAACCTTTTGTAGGGTCTGTCCCTGAGACTTATTAATTGTCATTGTGAAGCAGAGCCTTACTGGAAATTGGAGGTGTTTGAATTGAAATGGGAGATCAGAGGGTATAACTGGGATGCGAGAAATAAAAACTCTCTCCGCTGAGCCACCGCCAGTAAAAATAGCTGTCTAAATTAGGTTCTTTTGCAGTCATGTGACCTGAAGTCTCATGCCATTACAAAGTTTCGGTGGCTGTAAGTTTCTCAGTAACATTATTGGTGCCCCAACCTTCAAAATTAGATTATGCTCAGGAGTGCCTGGAGGATTCAGAGTGTGGACCAAGCTGCAGGCAATGGACTTATATATGTACGTAAGTAGGATTCAGTTAGCGTTGGGAACCTGCGTACCAAATTTCTTGAAGATGGGCCCATTGAGTAACAAAGACCGTTGGAAAGTTCAATATGGCGGCCGACAGTGGTGTCATACCACCGAAATAAGTACGTACATTGGTTTCGGTTAGCGCAGGGAAGCTGCTTACCAAATTTCGTGAAGATGGGGCCATAAATAAGAAAGTTTAACATGGAGGACATTGTTGACCGTTACATGTAGAATTTCGAAATGCAACCTGCTTAACTTTTGTAAGTAAGCTGTAAGGAATGAGCCTGACAAATTTCAGCCTTCTACCTACACGGGAAGTTGGAGAGTTAGTGATGAGTGAGTCAGTGAGGGCTTTGCCTTTTATTAGTATAGACTAGCAAAATACCCGCGCTTCGCAGCGGAGAAGTAGTGTGTTAAAGAGGTTATGAAAAAGTAAAGGAAACATTTTAAAAATAACGTAACATGATTGTCAATGTAATTGTGTTGTCATTGTTATGAGTGTTGCTGTCATATATATATATATATGACAGCAACATATATATGTGTGTATATATATATATATATATATATATATATATATACACACATATATATATATATATATATATATATATATATATACACATATATATATATATATATATATATACATACACATATACTCATATATTATACATATATATATATACACATATACATATACACACATATATTATATATATATATATATATATATATATATATATATATATATATATATATATATATATATATATATATATATACACATATACACATATATTATATATATATATATATATATATATACACACACATATATTATATATATATACACACACATATATATATATATATATATATATATATATATACATACATATACACACATACATGCACTTTCAATAACATAGAAATCAATATAAACAACATTAACATCATTATCATATGAGAATATGAAGTAATATATAAGAAGCACATTTCATATAAATATAAATTATTAAACAGTAAAATCTTCTTCTGTAATTTGCTACCGTGGCTATTCGTTTGTCTGTCCAGGATTTTTAATCACCTGTAGCTCGCAAACCATTTCACCTATTGACTTGAAATCTGGTACACATATAGTACGTCACGTCTACTATCCGCTTTATGGGTGATGATTGTATTACTGTTTTTATCTTTATTTTATTTTATTGTAGAATCAACTCCTATCTGCGCACACCAGGGCGGCCGTGGGCGGATGCGTATGGTGTATTCACTCCATGTTATCGTGCATTGCGCTGTCACTGCTATTTTGATAAAAGAATTTGAACAACATATAAGAAGCATATAAATTATTAAACAGTAAAACATTAACATTTAAGAAGTAAAGTTACATTGAGTACTACTGCAGTGCCTTCGGGTATACCTCATTTTTTGTTTGCCCATTACATTCTTAAATGTATACATTTTTTGTTGTACCTACCCGAGAACACGCGACATATAACTGAGCGTGGGAGAAGCATGGATTTTAAACACGCGTTGAGTTGATG
Organism: Erpetoichthys calabaricus; assembly: GCF_900747795.2. Classification (NCBI taxonomy): domain Eukaryota; kingdom Metazoa; phylum Chordata; class Cladistia; order Polypteriformes; family Polypteridae; genus Erpetoichthys; species Erpetoichthys calabaricus. The sequence continues at coordinate 6,614,051 of NC_041398.2, forward strand.
TGCTGGTCTCCCTCGTGGAATAACTGGTAATGTTTGAGTAAAATCTACAGCGAGTAAAATGACATTACCTCCTATTTTTTTTTTTTACGATCTGTGAGATCTTGCTTTCTTCGGTTCAAGGCTTCATAAGCTCTTTAAGTTCCATGGTGTACTTATCCCAAACCATCATCTTTGAATGTTGCAAGACTTTCGCCTTGTATGTAGATCGGGGTAATTACATTCATTGTATTCCTAGTCTGAATCACAATCTGACTGTATGGGTGGTTACCTGGCAGGTAACGCTTATGTTTGGTCATGAAGTCGTCTAACATCCGCCACGTGCCCTCTTTTAATTGCAAGAAGCAGATATATATAGCCAAATTCTTGCGCTTCGTTGTGGCAAAGTACTACTTTTAATTTTTTATTAAGAAGAAAAGAAAACCTTTTTAAACGGATCGAAAATATACCAATAACAATTTGTTAAGGATCTGTTTTTTTGTGAACCTCGCTTTTCACAGCTGTTTCGTTTATTTGACAGTATGTAGATCGTGGTAATTACATTCATGGCATTCGTTTTCTGAATCACAATCTGACTGTATGGGTGGTTACCTGCCAGGTTACGCTTGTGGTTGGTCAGGAAGTCGCCTTACATCCACCACGTGCCCTCTTTCTGTTCCCAGAAGCAGATCACAGAATGGTTTTAATAGTTTACTTTCAAATAATGCAAAGAGTATGAGACACGTGTTTCTCCCTAATTCTGGGCTCATCAGGCGTACACACTCATTGCATCCCCTCTCGGGAATCGAATCTCGAACGTCAGCGCCAGAGGTGAAGCCTCTAACGTTGCGCTACGGCGTGTGGTTCGTTTATACCTCATGTCTTCGCATTAAACTTTTATCTCGCGAATATGTTATTGCAATCCGCAGCGGGAGCGTTTCTATAAACTTAATTTAAACTTACGTTTTACACCGTGCTTTGTTTCCCTTATGAAGATGCTTGTATGCTTCACTCGCTCGCTTCTTATTGTTTCGCTCCCTTCTCAATTGTTTAATGAATTTTTTGTTCTTCGCTGTTTGCGGCTCTTCCTTCATTTCTTCCTACTGCGTTCACAGTCTTTTCACATGATTACGTGGGAGGTGTGATGACATGACACTCAACTCCGCCTCCCACGGCCATCAAGCTGCCGTCCTTTACAGTATATTGTCAAAAAAGAGGTTCCAATTATGACCATTATGCGTTGAATTTCAAAATGAAACCTGCCTAACTTTTGTAAGTAAGCTGTAAGGAATCAGCCTGCCAAGTTTCAGCCTTCCACCTACATGGGAAGTTGGACAATTAGTGATGAATGAGTCAGTCCGTCAGTCAGTGAGTCAGTGGGGGCTTTGCCTTTTATTAATTAGTATAGATGTATATGTGTATGAATACTGTATATGTGTGTGTGTGTGTACATATATATATATATATATAGCGGTACCCATTGCTGTGGCTCAGTCTGGTTAAATGGAAAAGAAAGAAAAGAGAAAGCGCACGTTTCTAATATGTTTAATTTCACAATGCTTGTGGGTATACAATATTTTTGTTGTTCCATTGTCTGTGCAGAATGTTAGACTGAATAATATTGTTAAGTTCATAGACGTCATTGTTTTTGGCCTCAAGAATAGCTCGTTCACTCAACCAATCGTGATTCTTATAATTGGTTTGAATATTGGGAAATACTTTTTCAACCAATTCTTCTTTTGACGTCACTAAATTGCAGAAGTTATGAGGCTATGAAATTCGTCCTGTGGTCAGATCAACCGGCACCTTTCCGTTCCCAATTTCCAGGTTTCTCCAACCCCGTTTTTGACAGTTTGCATTATTTGATCGTAAATGCCTTTTTGCTGAAGCGTTAGCTTAGGAATATTTGATTGCACATACGACAAAAGATCACCCGTGTTGTAATTTTGTTCACGACTTAATTCTACATCTAACGAAGCAGCAGCAGATCGATTCGGTGATGGCATTCCCAATTGATTGAGAACTTTCTTCGCGATTTCTAAGCACAAATCTTCAATCATTATCAATGCTTAGTTGTAGATGTCTGCTGTGAAATCCATGTTTATATTTGAATTTTACTTGCGTATTCGACGGAAAATATCTTCAGCCATGTGCGATTTATATTTCTCCCATAACTGTGTTGGAGATGAAGGAGAGCAGGCAGTCAATATGATTGCAACCAATGCACGAATTTGATTTGGATGTGACGTGTTGCACGCGTCATTAATGTATACATCCCAGTGTCGGTCGTTCTCCAATAAATTCAGAACGTGACATGCACTTCGGAAAGTGGCATGTGTAACGCCGTTGACAATTCTCAATTGCTGGAAAGACGTTGGACCGGGCACATTTACCAACAGCATGTGAACAAAGAAGCATTCATCTTGATTGGGATGCACGGTGTACAGTCTGCCTATCGTAGTTTCTTTGAATATGGCAGGTTGTCCGTTGACTCGCTCTCCTCGTTTGCGTTGTTCAAATGATTTTCTACTCACATTCCATGTGTAATACGTAGGCACTTCCGAATACAGCAGTGTTTTCGCAAACGCGTCATTTTGACATAACGTAAAGAAAGCAGTTAACGTTGTAGCCGGTGGATTCAGGGCTATTTTTTTGCACATTTGCAGCTGTGAAATAAACGCGTTGTCCATTTTCTAAATGTACTGCTATGTGAACAACATCTGGACTTCGTTCATGTATGGGAAATGAAAGAATTCGCCATACAGCTTCATTGCTGCGTATGTATCTTCCAGCCTAATACTGTGCGATTTCATCGATATGTATGACCGCATTCCTATCACTTCTTTCTGGTTGCACGCCAAAAACTGCCATGTCGCTGCCTTTATTCACGTACTTACAAATGTATTTCATCGAAAAATTGAAATAGAATCGTAAAATATTTAGTATAGCTTGTGTTGCTTTTACGTCCAACAGATGGCGCTGTGTTTTCAATAAAAGAATGTTTTTACCTGTCACAGATGTGACATCTATATAATATGTATATAAAAACACGCGCGTATTCGAATGCAACGTTGTGTCAACATTTCAAAGCAATCGGTGAAGAACTTTCAGAGATTTAAGGTTTTGAACAAACGAACATTTACATTTTTATTTATATAGATGTATATATTTATGTATATATATGGTTTTGGCAGCCAAGCGCTTTTTTTGCAACCTAGAAGATGTCTCTTGAGATCCGTTTAATCGCCTCGTTGATTGCATGTCCTCCCAGGTAGTTTCAATCCCCATTTCCTGCACCGAGTCATCTCCCCTTTTATGAGTGACTGTGTTAGTCGCCGTACTTCGTACAGGTCTTTGAACGCACTGAATACTTGTAACTGGTGTCGCCCATCGGCTACTTTCGACAGGGAATGGAAGCAATTGTCGAGTAACAAAAATTATTTGTAAGTGATTTTGCATTGAAGAAATAGTAAAAACTTGATCACTTGGGTCGATACCTAAAGAAATTCACACGGCAAATGCAATTGCGAATACACCAGAATCTGTATGATTTAATTGTTGCTGTGCGTCTTCATAAACTATGGGAGGTTTGTAAGGAAACAAAGCACGAAGGAAACGAAGCTGCTCTTCGGTGAGGTTGAATTTTTTATCAGCGTTTAAACTGTCATAGACATGAATTACAGCACCATCATAATAGGTACACACCCAGTGGGTCACTCGTTCAGTAGCTGCAGAAGGTAATATTTGAATATGTTTTGCATTTTGTGGAATGGGCATTATAGGTACGTCAGGAGTCCACATTAGCAAAACCTCTTGAGGTTGGAAAACTGTATGCGCTGCTAAAATTTCGTTGAATTTGCTCATGTGGTCTGTTGATAAATAATCATTATTTACCAACTCATTCATTGCAAAATCTGACAGTGGTAAGATCACTCCTTCCATAACACTAAACACAAACACTAAGTAGACACTAACACTAAAAAACGGCAACACAGCCGGGAATAACACTAAATGAAATAAAGTTTAATGTCTACTAAACTTCTTTATTATAACTGCTTTATTATAGCAGGTGAGGGGACGCTGGCGCACACTTGTTGTTGCCGCTCCTCCCTGTTAACAACACTTTTTGCAAAATTCGCCTTAATTCTGCACTTTATTACGCTTGTTTTATTTTGTTTATTGGACGTATAGTTTGTGGATACAGCCGACTCGAATTGCATGGATTTAGCTTAATATTTACAGATTTTATGGACTCCACTTTACTGGGAACAGCTGAATCTGTGGATCACGGGACGAGACCTACGAACATTTCTTTGTACCTGGCGATCTAACACCTCGGGATGATCTGTCTCCGTGATTATATTCGCTATACTGATCTGCTCCCCTTTCATCTTACAGTACTCTACGACAGGAACTGATCTGATGTTCATACTGACCTGGTTTATGGCTTATGGCTCCGTGGCGATCACGCCTGAAATCACCAAGCATTACTGTTTATAGCTGTGTATTGGAACATCCAAATCCTGCTTCCTCCTCCTGCTGTTTGCTATCGCCGCTCCCCTACGCTATCACACCCGCCTGTCCTACCGGCTCCGTTGTGCTGTGCGACATGAATCAAAATTCATCTGAACGGCAAACAGGAAGCCTCTGGGTGGCTCTCGTGGGCCCAGGATGAAGCATCCCGCCGGCGGTATGTTGATGACTATTTCGTAAAAGAAGGGGTCTTATTGGAGAGTGAAAACATCACCTCCAACCCTGCTAAGAGACAAATTTCCAAGTTATGTCTGAATTGTCTTTGGGAAAATTCGGTCAGAAGCCTAACCAACCAACCACGACGTTTGTTAAACACACCCAAGAATTCTTCGATTACCTGTTCTCAGATGTGTATAGGGTGTCCTATTTTGGTTTTGTCAGCAATGAAATCGCTCAAGTGCAGTGGAGGTATGCTGATGACAGATATGTTCTACCCGGCCCCGTCAACGTGGTGATCGCCGCTTTTACAATGGCCTATGCCCGCCTAGAATTGTACGATTTGCTGGAGCATTTAGGACCAAGGATTCTGTATCATGATACAGATTCCGTTATATTCACAGCCTCGCCCGGGCAGTACACCCCGCTGATCGGTGACTATTTAGGGGAACTCACCAGCGAACTAGATCCTGACTATTTCATAGGAGAGTTTGTTTCTGGGGGTCCTAAAATGTACGCGTACAAAACGTTCAAAGGCAACGTCTACATGAAAGTGAAGGGCATTACTTTCAATCACGAAACGGCTCAAATGGTAAACCTATACTCTTTAATGGATCTAGTGCATAGTTTTGTAGAACACGATCTCACGAAAGAAATAACGGTTCATGGCACCCAGATTCATAGGAACAAAAAGACCCTGACGTTACAAAATCGTCCACTCAGAAAAAGATTCAGAGTGGTGTACAATCAAAGGGGTTCTATTGCCCGATTTCACAACTATCCCCTATGGATACTAAAGAGGATTTTGATGTTAGACTTCAGCATCCGTTCTCGAAAATAGTCTCGGGACCTTCTTGTTTGGGCAAATCGCATTATGTGAAAAAGCTATTGGAGCATGCAGACCATGTGGTTTCTCATCGCCCCGACAATATAGTCTGGTTTTACAGCTGCTGGCAGTCTCTGTACGATGAGCTGCTAGCTGAATTTCCCAAAATCAAATTTTTGGAGGGATTACCCGTCTCCTTATGCAACGATGAACTACTGCCGCCTGATCGTGTTAACCTGGTGATCATCGATGATTTGATGGAACAGGCGAGTCATAGTGAAGAGATAGAGAGGGCCTTCACAAAATATACTCACCACAGGAATTTGTCCATCATTTACTTGGTCCAAAATTTAATTTTTCAAGGTAAGAAAAGTAGAACGATAAATCTGAACAGCAATTACATTACCCTCTTTAAAAACCCTCGAGATAAACTGCAAATTACCAATTTAGCGTGTCAAATGTATCCTAGGAGGGTTAAATTTTTCTTGGAGGCCTTTGAGGACGCTACAAGGCAACCTTACGGTTATCTGCTGGTGGACCTGAAAGCTCATAGGCCTGACGAATTTCGTTTACATACCGGTTTGTTTCTCCCGATTGGCCTGCTGTGTACGTCGTGAAAAGATAAAGACGTACAACTTTTCAAGAATTTGCAAAAGAGTCGGCATGTCGTTCAGAATAAAAAGAAATTTCCCTCTGCTCAAGACCCTACATAAGGGTTCCTGTTGCCGAAGAAAAGCGGTGCTGAGCGAGGTTCCGGATAATTTAATTTACGCTCTGTCGGAAATAGCTCTCAATACTTTAAAAGGCTGCATTCCCCTGACATCCAAACAGTTCAAGTTGCTGAAGAAGCATCGTTGCGCCGTTAAAAAACTAGGCGATAAAAAACTCACCGTCAAAAAGAAAAAAGTCCTTTTAAATCAGAAAGGAGGGTTTCTCGGTTTAATAGGGTCGAGAGTATAAATATGGAATACACGCGCAAGATGTACCTGGTCCCTCAACAGCAAATGGCTCAATGGCAACAGAAAGCCCCAGCTTCCATCGACCTTTTAAGCGCTACGGAAAGTGAGCTGGATAAACAAATGAAATTCATACTCGAACGTAATGACTTGAGCGCTGAGGCAAAAGTTAAACTTTATACAAACGTTTTGCAAAGATACTTGACCTTTGTGAAAAAAGCAGATAAAGAAACCGGGTCTCTGACATTATTACTGCCTGCCGAGAGCAAAGATGAACCGCCAGGGGCTCTCAAAGAGGCTCCTAGTAACCCCAAAGACCGGGTGTACGATGAGATTTTGAAAAGTGCGCCGGATAAATCAAAGAAATACACAGAAATTATTTTACAGAAAATGTCATATAACCCTAATACAATCTACTGGAATGGCTTGGGAGAGTTTGTGCGTTGTGGAGAACGGTTACCCGGGACGAATATGGTCGATCTAATGCGGAACTTGACCGCCTGACACAACATTCCGTCCTATCGGAGACCTAGGGGGTGGAAAGAATTTGTTAAGGCCCTGGCCAGTTTGAAGATTCCGACCTCTGCCGTGCCAAATGCCGACACAAGAGAACTTTTAGAGAGTTTCAAACTTTCCTCCCCAGAGGGGGCCTCTGCCTCTATCGCTGCCTCTGCTGTTGCTTCCGCTACACCTGTTGGCAAGAAAATCAAATCTCATAAAAAGAATGAATGGATTCCTTATTGAAATGTAATTATATTTTTGTTTAATAAAATATCACATTCGATTATACAGAATGTCTATTCTTTATTAAGATAATTACAGGCCATAGAGCTTTGCATACAGGGGTGATCCTGAAAACTTCTTGAAATATTCTTAGACAAGGTACTGAAAAAATTTTGAACCATATCGTTCTTGGTGTCCTCATTAAAATACAGGTTCATGACCTCTTTATAAGAGCGTCCTTTTCCTCTGTGATGCAGGAAAAAAATACAGTGTTGTCCGCAGACGCTGGAAAACCAGCTTTGAAGCTGTCGGGTATGGTGAATAATTTCTTTACAGCTTCTGTTTAAAAAGTTGTATATTTCCTCAGGAAAATAGATAAAGTCTGGTGGGGCTCCATAGGAGTCAAAAAATTCTCCACTTCCGTCTTCTCTGAGATGTATCGCCAGCCAGTGCTCTCCGGGTTGATTTTAACGGTGAGTGTTGACTATGATCATGGCCGGGAGATCCGAAAGTATTTTTTTAGGCAACTCGTCGCACGCCAACACTCCGTAAAACAGGTTTTCTGTGTACGGATTGCTGGCCATGAGTTCCTCAATCTGCAGGGTGTTCATGCTTTTTTAGTAATCATAAAGGATGTTTCTTCTCTGGTTTATTTCAATAATGTTGTCAAAGACGGCGTACACTATTAGATTCACAGTATGGGGTAGAGGCTGTCAAAAGCGTATTTCAAATCTCATGTTCCCGGTTTTCCCCAAGGAGAAATGGTCTCCGCATTCTTGATCGGGCGTCAAGTCAAAGGCAAACAGGGTGTATCCCCGGGAGAAGTCAGAACGGCTGATGGCTAGAGGCTGGTCTTTCAAGTGCTTTCCGGAGGCCAACACGAGGTTGTAATATTCTCGCGCTGTGTTGTCATTAGCAAAATTGGGTTGAAAGGGCTTGGCTGGAATCTGCTCTCCGTCCAAATACAAGGCCAGGAACTCCACCTGGTTATGCTTGAAATTGAAGGGGTTTCTGGCGTAATCCCCCAAAAAGGCCTCATTATCCACCAGGCCTATGACCACGTACTTGGGCAGTTGCCCCAAGAACAAGTTCTCCTGATTGCTCACTCGCATCCCTGCAGGCATATTGAGAACTTTCATATTCACTCTTTCCACGGGGTACTTGACATTGGCGGTTGTGAGAGCGTGAGCATGCCCTAATTTTGCACCCGCCGAAACTTGAATTTTCTTGACAAAAAGAGTGGTGGATAAAATGTTTACTTTGTAATGCTGTAATTCTGTAATCAGACAGAATTCATTTTTGCTCCGCACCATTTTTATTCTGACGTCCACCCCGTTTAGAATTAATTTTTCTTGAAAAAATAGGTCACAATGAATAGGCCCGAGGAGTTCTACTGTTTTACCTTGGGTTGTATAACCATTTATTTTTTTGACTCCCTCATTCGCACTGTCCAAGGCTGCGTTTTCATGTTCGTTGCCCGTGTCTTTGTAAAAAAGATCTGACTCAAATTGGAACCTGAAAGTTTCATTGCTGTAATTTAGCAGGCCCTCAAAAAGGGCCCTGTACGGGTAAAGGCTGGAACTCTGTGATATGAAGCGGTCTCCGAAGGTCAGATCCACTTGTGAAAATAAACTGGCTATCGGATAATTAAAGGGGGGTGGGGCTTAAGGTCATAAATCATTTTGACAGAAACCCCCAGGCTTATACTATTTAGGTGGATTGGCGATTCTAAATTGGCCCTAGTGTGTGCTTGGTGTCTGGGCGTGTTTGTGTGTGTCCTGTGGTGGGTTGGCACCCTGTCTGGGATTGGTTCCTGCCTTGTGTCCTGTGTTGGCTGGGATTGGCTCCAGCAGACCCCCGTGACCCTGTGTTTGGATTCAGCGGGTTGGACGATGAATGGATGGAATGCGTGCCAGTGTTAGTGAGGGGCGGCAGACAAGCTCACGTAAGAAGAGACAAGGCACCTCCTCACCCTGATGCCATGCAGGCTCTTCTCATAAATATTACCATCTTGAGCTTTTTCTCATTCCTGCCAGTTTATTATTATTATTATTATTATTATTATTGAACACGTATGTAGAGTAAATGTGTGTCTTATTTTATGTGTATGACAGGACGGACGGTAAAGCCTTGAATGAAACTCCGTGTTGATGCTTTGGGTAACACGACAGGTGAGGAGCAGAGAACGTTAAACGTGTCAGTGACTGCGGGGGATTGTGGGACTGAAGATGTTGTTGTTGTTGTTGTAAACCAACAACAACATTTATTTATATAGCACATTTTCATACAAAAAGTAGCTCAAAGTGCTTTACATAATGAAGAGAAGAAAAATAAAAGACAAAAAAAGAAATTAAAATAAGACAACATTAGTTAACATAGAAAGGAGTAAGGTCCGATGGCCAGGGTGGACAGAAAAAACAAAAAAAAAATCCAGAAGGCTGGAGAAAAAAATAAAATCTGCAGGGGTTCCAGGCCACGAGACCGCCCAGTCCCCTTTGGGCATTCTACCTAACATAAATGAAATAGTCCTCTTTGTAGTTCAGGTTTTTCACGGAGTCACTTGATGCTGATGGTCATACAGACTTCTGGCTTTTAATCCATCCATCATTGTTGGAACATCATGGTGCTTTGGGTAGATGGTGGTGGCACACGCCACCACCAACAGGACACCGGAAAAGGAAACAGAAGAGAGAGTAGGGGTTAGTACAGTTTTTGAATGAATAGTTATTATAATGAATTAGATATACAGAGTATCAGGATTAAATTACAGTGAAGTTATGAGAAGGCCATGTTAAAATAATGTGTTTTCAGTAGTTTTTTAAAGTGCTCCACTGTATTAGCCTGGCGAATTCCTACTGGCAGGCTATTCCAGATTTTAGGTGCATAACAGCAGAAGGCCGCCTCACCACTTCTTTTAAGTTTTGCTCTTGGAATTCTAAGGAGACACTCAGTTGAGGATCTGAGGTTACGATTTGGAATATAAGGTGTCAGACATTCCGATATATAAACCGGGGCGAGATTATTTAAAGCTTTATAAACCATAAGCAGAATTTTAAAGTCAATTCTGAATGACACAGGTAACCAGTGTAGTGACATCAAAACTGGAGAAATGTGTTCGGATTTTCTTTTCCTGGTAAGGATTCTAGCAGCTGCATTCTGCACTAGTTGCAAACGATTGATGTCTTTTTTGGGTAGTTCTGAGAGGAGTGCGTTACAGTAATCTAGCCGACTGAAAACAAACGCATGAACTAATTTCTCTGCATCTTTTGATGATATAAGAGGTCTAACTTTTGCTATGTTTCTTAGGTGAAAAAATGCTGTCCTAGTGATCTGATTAATATGTGATTTAAAATTCAGATTACAATCAACGGTTACCCCTAAGCTTTTTACCTCTGATTTGACTTTTAATCCTAATGCATCCAGTTTATTTCTAATAGCCTCATTGTATCCATTATTGCCAATCACTAAGATTTCGGTTTTTTCTTTATTTAATTTGAGAAAGTTACTATTCATCCATTCTGAGATACAGGTTAGACATTGTGTTAGCGAATCAAGAGATTTAGGGTCATCAGGTGCTATTGATACATACAGCTGTGTGTCATCAGCATAGCTGTGGTAGCTCACGTTGTGCCCTGAGATAATCTGACCTAATGGAAGCATGTAGATTGAGAAGAGCAGCGGACCCAGGATAGAGCCTTGTGGAACACCATATAGAATATCATGTGTCTTTGAGTTATAATTACCACAACTAACAAAGAATTTTCTCCCTGCCAGGTAGGATTCAAACCAATTTAAGACCCTGCCAGAGAGGCCCACCCATTGACTAAGGCGATTCTTAAGAATATTATGATCAATGGTGTCAAATGCGGCACTCAGATCTAAGAGGATGAGAACAGATAAATGGCCTCTGTCTGCATTTACCCGCAAATCATTTACTACTTTAACGAGTGCAGTTTCTGTGCTGTGATTTGTTCTAAAACCTGACTGAAATTTATCAAGAATAGCATGTTTATTGAGGTGCTCATTTAACTGTATAATGACTGCCTTCTCTAGAATTTTACTTAAGAAAGGCAGGTTAGAGATGGGTCTATAATTTTCAAGAGCAGAGGGGTCGAGATTATTTTTCTTAATTAGGGGTTTAACTACCGCAGTCTTAAGACAGTCCGGGAAGACCCCCATATCTAATGACGAATTTACTATGTCAAGAACATTATCACTAAGCACGCTCGATACTTCTTTGAAAAAATTTGTTGGTATTGGGTCAAGGGCACAGGTGGAGGGTTTCATTTGAGAAATTATTTTATGTAAATCAGGTAAATCTATCCTAGTGAAAGACTTTAATTTGTTTATTATGGGGTACTGGGGTTTAGGAGGATCCTTAGTGTTGGGGAGATATACTATGTTATTTCTAATATCATTAATTTTTTGATTGAAAAATACAGCGATAGCCTCACAGGTTTTACTGGAAGTACTTAGGAGGCATTCCTTTGAGTTACCTGGTTTAACAGATGATCAATTGTCGAAAATAAGACTCTGGGATTACTAGCATTGTTATTTATAATCTTAGAGAAATAGCAGCGCCTCTCAAGACGGACTGTGTTATTGTATTCTGTTATTTTAACTTTTAATATTTCATAGTGGATAGTTAGTTTAGTTTTCCTCCATTTACGCTCAGCTCTACGGCATGTTCTCTTTAAATCAGACACTCTTTGGGTCTTCCATGGTATAACAATGCTAGAAGATTTTTTAACTGTCTTTTCAGGTGCAACTAAGTCAACAGCAGCCCTCATTTTAGTATTAAATCTTTCCACCTTACTATTTACATTCTCCTCGCTATTATAGTTGGCACTATAAACGGACTGATTGGTTAGAATGTTTGAAAGTTTTAAAGCTGCTGATGAGTCAAAGAAGCGTTTTTTAACAATATGCTTCTCATGAGTGTTTTCTATCATTATTTCTATATTAAAAAGTAGAAGAAAATGGTCTGATAGACCAATATCAATGACCTGCTTTATATCAACTTTTAGTCCTTTAGTAATTACTAAGTCTAACGTATGACCTGCTTTATGTGTAGGCTGATTAACGAGCTGTCTCAAATCAAAAGAGTCCAGGAGGTTCATAAATTCTTTTACTTTTTGGTCACATTGATTATCTATATGAAAATTAAAGTCGCCGACTATTAAGAGTGTGTCATAGTTCGTAATTAAGATTGACATCAACTCAGAGAATTCCTCAAAGAAAGACGCGTTGAATTTAGGAGGTCTATACACGGATAATACTAGAACGTGAGAATCTCCCTGAATAACAATGGCGAGATACTCAAAAGACTTGAATTTACCAAAACTGATATTTTTATATTTTAACCTGCTTGAGTAAATGTTTGCTAGTCCTCCACCTCTCTTTCCTTGGCGATCAGCACGAGTAAAACTGTAATCCGGAGGCGCAGATTCGATTAAAACAGCTGCGCCATCTGAGCTAAGCCACGTTTCACTTAGTGCAATAAAATCTATTTTTTTATCACTAATAAGATCGTTGATAAAAAACGTCTTGTTAGTTAAAGCTCTAATATTTAATAGTGCCATATTCAATGTTTCAGAGGAGCAGAGATGAATACTATGTGCGTTATTGATATATGGAACAGGAATTAAGTTATTTTTATTAGCTCCGCTCTGCGTGTATTTTTTATTTAATCTATGATCTGTTTTTATAGTTTTAATACATTGTTCATCTAAAGTAGTAACTTTAATTAAATTATTGGTGTTTATGCCATATTGCCTAGATTTTCTATGTGCATTAAGATTGGTTATTACAGTATTTATGTTGCGCACTTTTATGGAAGATTTTTTTAAACAATTATCATGACCAAGCACAGGAGTGGCATTTCGGAAGGGGTTAAAAGCAGAGATAGATAGTCAAGATAAACGAATTACCTTGGATATGTTTTCGGAGAGGACCCGGGCGCCGAAGTTGTTCGGATGCAGGCCATCTCGCTTGAAAAAACGCGGTCTTTCCCAAAAGAGGTCCCAGTTGTTGATGAACCCGATGTCTTGATTCTTGCAGAAGCCCTGCAGCCAGTTGTTTAAACCAAGCAGACGACTGTAGTACTCATTTGATCGTCTGATGAGAGGGAGTGGACCCGAGATGAAGATCTTTGCCGATGGGGTCCTCTCCTTTGTGTCTTTAATTAATGCAGTGAAGTCCGCCTTGTGGATCTCGGACTGTCGGTGCCTTATGTCGTTTACGCCAGCATGTAAAACAATTGCTCCAACTGCCCTGTTCTTGTAGATCGCCGGCGCACATCTCATCACATCTCGGACACGAGCACCGGGAAAACAAGAAACAAAAGATGTTCTATTAGGGCAAGTGATATTGAGGTTCCTAACAATAGAATCACCTACCACAATTACATCACTGGGAGCTGAAGGCGAACTGGGGACGCTTAGAGGGCCAAACCAGTTCTGCGTTACGATGCTTGCCTGTGCCGATGGAGGTGTTCTGGCCTTGAACCCCCGTCTGCATTGCTGAAATACACCGAGGTCATCATCGGTGTTGCTCCTACGAGGCGCGGGGGTGAAGGTGACTTGAGCGGCACAACGCGGGGTTGATGTTACGCCGATAACAGATGGCGAGGACGGTTTATCCAACAGCCGAGCCTTCAGATCTCTGAGGTATCTTCGTCTGGACAGAAGTTTCTGAATCTGTTCATCGAGTGCCTGGAGTTCCTCGACTACAATTTCAACGCGATTCACCTCACTATCGGCCATTGTCCGCTTCTGTTTCTGCTTCCGCAGCCCTAGGAAGAATGAGAGAGAGATAGGTTAGTGGACCCAGATTAAGAATACAGAAACGACAAAAGCTTACTCTGTCTGCAATTCTATTTACATCAATGATTTACTTTCTTGTGCTGCACTTCGGGAAAACTACTTATACTTATGCTATCTTGAAAAGATGAATTCACAAGGAAAGGATGTTGCTGACAAAGTCAGGTACTTTTTTGAAAGTTTGGCTCCAGATGTGCTTATCCAGCTGCTCCTTCTTGTCAGTACTTGAGTGATCTTTATGTCCACCTCTGGTCGAATTCGCAAAGTTTCTTTGCAACATTTTTGTCTCATTAACGCAGAAATCCTGAGGCTTTTCCTAAATTGCAGAAGACGCTGTCGATTGCACTGATTCTGTTTTAAAGACAGTTGTGATTAGTTATGCAGAGCTCGCTTTTACTCACATTGCTTTTTGGAAATCAATAATACAAATCAGCTACAGATCTGGGAATCACTGAATAGTAAAAACGTTTAATGAGGAGTGTTGTGCGCAGATACAAGTCGGCTTTGGTGAAGCGTTTCTTAGCCTCTCTGATATGATCGACATGGGGTGATGCTGGATTGTTATAATACGTGCTGCTTTACGCAAAAAAATGCTTATTACTTTGTTACAGATTCAAGGTGGACAAGATTACACAACAAGGAACGAGGTGCCCATGTGAATCGTTCATAGTGTCTGCTAAATGTATTTCTAAACTTACAGACAAGTACTGTTGTATATGATTGTTCAATAATGTTTTTGTCCATTGCTTTATGTTCGGGTGTTGATTACTATGGTCTGCGTGTTTTGAGACGTATGATGGCCGGAGGGAGGGCTGTGGTTTTAAAAAGCTCGCTGTATGGAGTTGTTGGTTAAACAGGGTTAACAATAAACAGCATTTGAAACGTTATTCTGAGTGTGTCGTTACTTCAATCTAGAAAACACTACAATTGCCGAACGAGGATGGCTGAAAATGTTCCGTTTGTTTCCCTGCCACCCCCCGAGCCTTTCTTGCCTCAGCCGGGCGAAGCGCCTGTTCTGTGGGACAGATGGAAGTCTTCATTTCAAACGTACCTGCTTGCGGTGGCTTTGGACGCAGTTGCTAGTGTAGACACAGAGCCATTCTCCTGCATTGCCTCGGCTCAGAAGGACTCCGCGTCTTCCAGACTCTCGGTGACGGTGACACATACGAAGTCGCTATTGGGCTCCTTGACGGGCACTTTACATAAAAGCAGATCGTCCTTTTGAAACGGCTACAGTGTCGTCAGCGGACACAACGTGCTGGTGAGTCTCTTTCGCAGTACTTGGCTGACTTAAAGGGTTTAGCCGAGTCTTGTAAATGTGACCTTCTTCGTGATGAAATGATTAGAGACCACTGATTGACAGAACTCCTCTTCCTCTGGTGCGTGAGAGGCTTCTTTTGGAGGATGATGACTTGACGCTCAGTAAAGCGTTGACTGTTGCGTGTAAAATAGAATCATCTTCTCAATGTCACATAAAATAAGTGAAACACAGATGTCTTCTGCGAATCCCTTACCTGCTGTTCAGACAGTGAGTGAGCCACAGGGCGCGGAGTGTAACTGTGTGTCTGACTGTCAGTCTCAAGCATCAGTACAGCAGATGAGACCTCATACAGCTCAGTCTCACCAGCGCTGTGGACATTGTGGTACTACTAGACATGTGTCTCGTGCCGTGGACTGTCCTGCACGAGGACAAATACGTAGGTGGTGTTGAAAACCCAATCATTTCGCAAAATGGTGTAGGTCAGCACCAGACCCTGTACATAGTAACTGTACACAGCAAAAACAACGCTCTGCTGAGTCCTCCCTGCAGTTATTCACACAGTCTGTTCCTCTCTACCCAGGTTTTGTTCCTGTGCCGTGTACCTGGATGATGTTTGCCTTCCTCTTCTGCTTGACACAGGAGCTAAAGTGTCACTTCTAAACATGGCCACCTATACAACATTCTTATCACACTTCCCACTTCAGACACCTAACCTTTCTCTCTACAGATATGGCAGTTCCAGAATTGATGTGGTGGGTGTTGTGCGCTGCACTGTAACGTATGGCACAAACACTGTGTCTGATTCTCCTTTCCATATCACAAGACAAGGTAGCAATATTTTGGGCCTGGACTTGTTCACCAGTCTAGGGTTCACACTACTGGACAGTGATGGGTTAACTATTCTGAATGTGACATCACGGTGGCATCAGAAATGGCCTACCCTGTTCACTGGCTTTGGCCCCTGCTTAATACAAGTGTCACTCCTGTTATTCAACCTCTGCGGCGTGTGCCCCTCAGCCTGCGGGATGCTGTCACAACAGAACTACGACACCTCCTGACAGATGGCATTAGAAAGCCAATCCACGCCTCCCCCTGGATATCGAATTTGGTCATAGCAGAAGACAAGTCAGGAGAGCTTATGTGTGGATTTAAGGGCAGTAAATCAGGCTATCATCCCTGATCGTTACCCGTTACCAACCATCAAAGAGCTCACCACTCACTTCCATGGCTCAAAGAGTTTTTTCAAAGCTCAACCATCATCAAGGTTATCTTCAAGTTCCTCTGCACGAGGACAGCAGGGATTTGACTGCATTCACCACCCACGTTGGAATTTTTCGTTATACCAGAATGCCATTTGGCCTGTGCTCCGCTTCCAGTTGTTTCCAAAAAATAATGTCCACTATCCTGGCAGGAATTCCAGGGGTGGTTGTTTACTTGGATGACATTGTAGTCCAGGCATGTCAAACTCACTACCATTGGTGGGCCGCTTCGACTGCCATACGTGCGTCAGCGGGCCGTACTGTAACAAATACTATTATACTATTATACAAAGTTACTGTAGCTTTCTTTCCAATACTGAAAACTTTAAAAAATGTAACACTTAAAGTTTAAAGTTTAAAGAAAAGCAATTTATTTCCATGCAGTCTCCATACAACAGTGTAGAATTAGAGTCTTAACCTCTTAGCTAGGTCCTTATTATATTACTAGGCTCACCCGCCTTTTAAGGCGACCGACTTTTATCCTCAATTTGTGTGCGCTCTATGTGTACATGTAAGTGTAGGGAATGAGAACATCAAAGTGCCATTCATAACATCTCCCGAAAACCTAAGTTTTTTTATCCCCTCGAGTGCCTGTCCACACTTGGAGTGTAGGACTCCATAATAATATACTTGAAACTCATAGGGGAACAACTCTCCCGCTGCCATTAGCTCAGAAATGGTACCATAAGTTTGAGACTTTGACATTTCAGTGAGATACTGAAGCTCATTTGTATAAGAGATTCCTGACGGCATCATTGTAAATGGCTGAAACCTTGACCAATTACTTGAAACATGTACAATGTCAGCCTGAATCTGTACCGCTAAAGACGAAGTTTCATGCACTAAATAAGCTATAGATGAGAATAAGCAAGCACCATCTCCCCTGCTATTTACTACGCAGTGAGCCATTTGTACTCCATCAACATTAATTATTTCCAGAGACATAATTTTGTCTATTTTTCCAGCTCATCACGCACAAAAGCAAGGGCACGATGGGAGCACCAGAACTCTGCTCACATCGCGTCGCTTCATACCGCAAGCCGCAAGTAAGTCTGTGATACGCTTTGCACTCACGGGATGGAAGGACAATCCTGACCGCTGTTGATGATTGATATTCATTATATTATATTGATTGCTTATATAGGAGCCTTACAGTGTGAGATTTATTTATTTTGTCCCGACACTTGGCATCTCTTGTTAGTAACCAGTTCGTCAATATCAGGCTTGAAATCTTGTGCAGCTGCAACTTTTATGAGGGATGAAAGGTGCTCGACAGTAAGTCTTGAGCGATGTGGGGTTTTGGTAGCTTTCATTAACAAAAACAATTGCTCACAAAGGTAAGTGCTTCTGAACATTGACAGTACTCTCGATGCCAACTTACGGATCTGCACATACGAGGGTGGCAGGTAAGCATACAAGCCTGGCACACCAACTTCGTTGCCTTCAGAATAGAATCTGCCTGCACTTCAATCAAATCCATTTGGATATTCTCAGGCGCATTCTCAACGTTGTAAGAGAACAGCGCAATGCTTCAAAGTTTATATTGTAAAATAAGCCGATATGCAAAAAGCCACCTGACCTACAATAATTTTACAAACTCAAAATCACAAAAATATGTTAATAAACAACTCACCAACTTCTCGCGTCCACTTCAGATCTTCAGCTGTAGTCTGCACTAACTTTTCGTTACAATACTAGCACAAAATTACGTGAAACTAGAGCAAAAAACGTGAAAATATGCGGGCTATTACTACTCGTGATGGTCAGTTCTGCCCAGTGGCCAGTCTCAGCAGCCCAATCAGTAGTGTAGCCTTAGCAGTGGCGGCTCTAGGCTCATGGTGGCCCTGGGCAGAGAAAGAATCGGTGGCCCCTTCGCCTGGCAATGTCAATATGGTATCTTATGCACGGCGGATGGCCACATCCGTTGCGGACACTGCATTGCTACCTCGTGCTCATGACGCGCTTCTATATACGCGTGTCCTTAACTTGAAAACCAAGTGGCGGCCCATGATATTCTCATTACGGCAGAACGTTATAATACTACATATAGCTTACTGCTCCAACTCTAGCGACATTAGTAAATACAGCGCGCTAATTAACAAGAAACACAATGTTTTTCGGCCACATTGCCGTCAGCTGTGTCATTATTTTCTCTTTGTTTTATATTCAATATATATTGGTGTGGCAGTCCCTGGGATTTGGCAGCACTTTGCAGGTGCACAGTTTGCACATGCCTAATGCCAACCCTGCTGCAGCCTAGCACTTCAGTTGTGACGCTGTGGCTCATTAACTTTGGTCAAGGCTCGTGGCTATACTAGCAGATGACGTTTCCGGTACCGTAATGCCATGGGAAACGCGCTTTTGTCAGAAGGCAGAAGTAAGAAAAGTCAATAAGTAACACCGAAGATGCAGAATGATTCAATCACAAATGATAGTAATCATTTTGTACAAGTTCAGTGCTAACTAGGATCTGTCATGAGGGCCGCACAGATTTTTGTTGTGGGCCGCATGCGGCCTGGGGGCCGCGTGTTTGACATGCCTGTTGTAGTCCATGGGCCAGATAATGCTGTCCATGATGAACGTCTGCAAGCAACCTTTGCAGCTCTTAGCCACCACAACCTTACCTTAAATGCAGATAAGTGCCTGTTTGCTGCACATGAAGTGGACTTTATTGGGTTCCGCTTGTCAACTCAAGATTTATCACCCCTTCAGTCGAATGTGGAGGCCATTCAGCGTGTTCCAGCACCTACTTCAGCTTCACAGTTGGCCTCATTTCTGGAGCTGACAGGGTACTACATGAGATTCAAGCCACAATACTCTGCACTCACTCGCCCCTTTGGCAGCTGCTTAAAAAAGAGACATCCTGGAGTTGGTCGGCGGACTGTGCAGAAGCCTTTTACAAACTTAAAGAGTTGCTTACTACTTGACCAGTCTTGACACATTTTAATGTCGACAGTCCAACTATTGTAACTTGTGATCCATCTGCTTCAGCAGTAGGTGCAGTTCTTTCACAGATACAAGATGGAGTGGAGACGCCTGTGGCTTTTTCTTCCCGTGCATTGAGCCCTGCTGAACAGAAATACTCAGTAGGGGAGAGGGAGGCACTCGCATGTGTATGGGCCTGTGAAGAGTGGCATACCTACCTGTACGGGCGTCCATTTACTTTAAGAACTGACCACCAGGCCCTAACATCTTTGATGTCCTCTGCTGGTTCAGGTCACAGGCTGCTGCACATGCACCGCTGGGGTGAGCGTCTCCAGAGGTACAATTTTAAGTTACAGTTTACCCCAGGACGAGACAATGTAGTGGCTGATTTGTTGTCACCTTCTGTTTGTCATCCCCTGCCACTATGCGAATTGATCATGAGGAGGATCTGATTCACTTGCTGCACTCTCCACTCCAAGATATGGTATCACTCCAGGAACTTACAAAAGAATCTGCATTGGATCCAGTTTTCACAGTCCTACGACAGTATGTTGCTAATGGCTGGCCATTGGAAGTGCCCCCTAACCTCCAGTCTTACATCTGATTTAAAGATGAGCTTTCGTGTTGGAATGAGACTTGTCTAGCTTGTGGACATCGCACGGTTGTGCCCAGCAGTCTCAGGGGTTGGGTCCTGGCCATGGCTCATCAGGACCACCAATGCAATGCTGCAGGGACCTAGTCTGGTGGCCTGGCATTAACTGTGACTTAGAGGAGCTGATGCGCAACTGTGCACCATGTTTAACAAGTGGTAAGACTGGCACCCACCAATGCCTCCTCTCCAACCCTTGGCCTGGCCTGATCAGCCTTGGCAACACATTCAAGTTGATATCTGTGGCGAATTAAAAGGTGTGCCACATCACCAGTGCTTCTTGGCAGTAGCATACGACCTCCATGCAAAGTGGCCAGAGGTCACTCCCATGGCTCAGTCACAGCGGAGTCCCTCATTGGTTTCCTGGACACACTGTTTGCTTGCTGGGGTTTACCAAAATGCATTACAACGGATAATGGTCCGCAGTTCACATCTGCTGTGTTCACTGATGTTGTCCAAAACCGGGGTATACGCCATATTAAAACATCCTTTTATCACCCCCAGGCTAATGGAGGGGTTGAACGCTTTAATCAAAGCCTCAGGGCTCACCTGTCGCAGGGTTTCTCTTTTAATGAAGCACTGTCACAGACCCTGCTGCATGATAGAGCTGCTCAGCATGTTACGACTGGGGTGTCCCCAGCCAAACTTATGCTAGGCTGTGAGCTGGAACTACCCTGGCATAGACTTCGTCCCCCTACAACTTTTTCACCCACCAAGTCAGCTGAGTCAAATGTGCAAAAAAGACAAGCAAAGTCCCAGCATGATTTCAACAGGAAGAGGAGAATACGGATTCCCAATTTCAAGGGTTAGGGTCTGCCGCCCATGTTGCTGTAGCAAGCTTCACTCCTTCTGGTCATCACCCCTTCAGATTAAGAGCCAGATTGGGCCTGCAACCTTTCAGTTAGTGGATGGGTCTCGGTGGCATGCCAGCAGGCTGCGCAAGGTGCCAGCCCCTTCAGGATCTTAGAGCATCATCAAGGGCAACCCTACCTCAGATGACACAACTTGGATGTCCCAGGCCCCCCTTCTTCTTCCCCTGAATACGGATCCTCAACCCACTGCTAGCAGTGGAACCCCAACATCTCGAGCAGCAAGACTGTGTTCAAGGCCTGCCCGCTTCCAAGACTTTCTAACCTCTTTTCACACCTAATTCAATTGGTGGGAGAGGGGGGAAAATGTTTTATATGATTGTTTAATGATGCTTTTGTCCATTGCTGTATGTTTGTGTGTTGATTGCTATGGTCTGCGTGTTTTGAGACGTATGACGGCCGGAGGGAGGGCTGTGATCTAGAGGGACGCTGTATGGAGAGTTGGTTAAACAGGGTTAACAATAAACAGCATTCGAAACGTTTTCTGAGTGTGTCGCTGCTTCAATCTAAAAAACACTACACCTTTAACAACTGATTAAATAAGCTCACTAATATGTTCTGCTGTAACTTTATTTATTATCATTAGGACATACAAAGAGACATTGGCATATAAACCTAAATACTAATCTAACATATATCTGGGTGTCTCATATAAAAGCCTTCAAATGCACACAGCGGTGCTGTTCATTCTTGGCGCTCGGCTGCTCACCCGTCTGTCAGGGCTAAGCTGCTGCTCACTTCACGGACATCGATGTGCGTTGAAAGGTCCGTAACCTTCAATAATCAGCTCTGAACCCCTATATACAGTGGCTCAGACAAGGTAGATATCAGAATGCGTTTTATTTTAACGTTAATGTCCAGATTATTACTGAGCCCTAATAAATGTAAATGCCATTAAGTGCTTTTATGTTTGATGTGCCAGCCTAAGAGCCTGCCCAGAACTCAAACAGCCAAAGGCCCTGCCTGCAGTTTGTTTGTCTTCTGTCAGTGAGTGGCTCAGCACCGGCGTTCACAAAACAAGATCTGCCTGTGAAAAGACTGGCAGGCCAGGGCCCTTCTGCTGAAATAAATGGTGTCCTTAGATAGATAGATAGATAGATAGATAGATAGATAGATAGATAGATAGATAGATAGATAGATAGATAGATAGATAGATAGATAGATAGATAGATAGATAGATAGATAGATAGATACTAATAAAATTAATTGCATTTGTCCCTCCAGCAAATGGTACATCACAAATATTAACACTACTTTTATGAATCCAGCACCAAAGTGTGTGTAACAGAGACATCATGTTAAATTTGTCATTCCAACAGATGGCACATCTCAAACATTAACATCGTTTTTACAAATCCCATACTAAATTATATATAACAGAGACATACACATTGTATTTGTCATTCCAACATTCCATACATTCTATTTCTACAAATGTTTGTAATGTACCATCTGTTAGAATGGCAAATATAATGCATTTTATTAATACATGAATTACATTCCAATAGGTGGTACACTGCCAATGATTTCGCTGAGGTCCACGTTGATCACTTATATTTCATCCCAGCTTATTAAATAACACATTCCTTTGACATTTCTACACATTGACTTTATTTCTTAAGTGACTGAAGCAAATATTATGGCAATGAATGTTGGAAGTTGCTGCTTTCTTGCCCAGGGTGTTATCAATGCTGAGAGGTTGCACTTGAATAATAATAATAACTAGCAAAATACCCGCGCTTCGCAGCAGTGAAGTACTGCTTTAAAATTTTAAATAATAAACTGAGGGAAAATGTACCAATAATTATTTTTTAAGGATCTCCACGTTGTCAGTTCGCCCCTCTGGTTGTAATATGACCAAGCTGTGCGCTGAGCTTACTCTTGAGCATGCAACGTATAGTTGGCCATGTGAACAGCAATCTTGCCTCAAATCAATGCCAACCTTTTGTAGGGTCTGTCCCTGAGACTTATTAATTGTCATTGTGAAGCAGAGCCTTACTGGAAATTGTAGGCGTTTGAATTGAAATGGGAGATCAGAGGGTATAACGGGGATGCGAGGAATAAAAACTCTCTCCCCTGAGCCACCGCCAGTAAAAATAGTTGCCTCAATTAGGTTCTTTTGCAGGCATGTGACCTGAAGTCTCGTACCATTACAAAGTTTCGGTGGCTGTAAGTTTCTCAGTAACATTATTGGTACCCCAACCTTCAAAGTTAGATTATGATCAGGAGTGCCTGGAGGATTCAGAGTGTGGACCGAGCTGCAGGCTATGGACGTATATATGTACGAAAGTAGGATTCAGTTAGCGTTGGGAACCCACGTACCAAATTTCTTGAAGATGGGCCCATTAAGTAAGAAAGACTGTTGGAAAGTTCAATATGGCAGCTGACAGTGGTGTCATACCACCAAAATAAGTACATACATCGGTTTCGGTTAGCGCAGGGAAGCCGCCTACCAAATTTCGTGAAGATGGGGCCATAAATAAGAAAGTTTAACATGGCGGACGTTGTCGACCGTTATGACCGTTACGTATAGAATTTTGAAATGAAACCTGCTAAACTTTTGTAAGTAAGCTGTAAGGAATGAGCCTGACAAATTTCAGCATTCTACCTACACGGGAAGTTGGAGAGTTAGTGATGAGTGAGTCAGTGAGGGCTTTGCCTTTTATTAGTATAGATGTGTATGTGTATGTATACTGTATATGTGTGTGTGTGTGTGTGTATATACTGTATATATGTGTATGTATTTATATGTGTGTGTATGTATTTATATGTATATATATATATATATATATATATATATATATATATATATATATATATATATATATATATATATATATATATATGTATGTATATATATATATATATATATATATATATATATATATATCCATCCATCCATTTTCCAACCCGCTGAATCCGAACACAGGGTCACGGGGGTCCGCTGGAGCCAATCCCAGCCAACACAGGGCACAAGGCAGGGAACCAATCCTGGGCAGGGTGCCAACCCACCACAGGACACACACAAACACACCCACACACCAAGCACACACTAGGGCCAATTTAGAATCACCAATCCACCTAACCTGCATGTCTTTGGACTGTGGGAGGAAAACCGGAGCACCCGGAGGAAACCCACGCAGACACGGGGAGAACATGCAAACTCCACGCAGGGTGGACCCGGGAAGCGAACCCGGGTCTCCTAACTGCGAGGCAGCAGCACTACCACTGCGCCACCGTGCCGCCTATATATATATATATATATATATATATATATATATATGTATATATATATGTATATATATATATATATATATATATATATATATATATATATATATATATATGTGTGTGTGTGTGTGTGTGTGTGTGTGTGTGTGTATATATATTGTAGCAGATATAGCGCTTGTCCACCTCTTGAACCCTCAGGTACCACTCTTGAGACCAGGTAAAAGTATAACAACTATTCTTTTTATTATACAATAGTGCACCAAGCACTCTCCTCCCCACACTCATAAACACAATAAAGACTTCTACAATAACCAATCCTCCACTCCCAGACACTTCGCCCTCCTGCCTCCCAGCTCAGCTCAGTGTCTGGGCTTACCCATAGTCCTTTTATAGCCCCTGACCCAGAAGTGGTTCCAAACCAAACCCACAAGTCCATTTCCTTCCGGGTCAGGGCAAACAGTCCTCCTCTTCATCCCGGGAGCACGTCACTTCCTCGAATCACGTGACTGACATGCACTCCCGGGTTATAGGGCATACAAGAGTCCACTAGCCCCTTCACAGCTACTCCTGGCGGCCCCCAAGGTATCCAGCAGGGCTGTGTATAAAAACTACAAAGTCCATGAGGCCCTGCTGGAACTCGGGGCACCAATATGCTGTCCAGAGGGCTCCTTCTAGCGGCCTGGGGGTGAGGGCCGGACTGGAAAGCCGGCAATCCTCCACAATATATACATATATATATATATATATATATATATATATATATATATATATATATATATATATATATATATATATATATATATAGCTGTACCTGGCCACGTGTTGCTGTGGGTCTGGTTAAATGGAAAAGAAAGGAAAGAGAAAGCACACGTTTCTAATATGTTTAATTTCACAATGCTTGTGGATATACAATATTTTTTGTTGTTCTATTGCCTGTGAAGAATGTTAGACTGAATAATATTGTTAAGTTCGTAGACGTCTTTGTTTTTGGCCGCAAGAATAGCTCGTTCACTCAGCCAATCGTGATTCTTATAATTGGTTTGAATATTGGGAAATACTTTTTCAACCAATTCTTCTTTTCACGTCACTAAATTGCAGAAGTTATGAGGCAATGAAATTCGTCTCAGGTCAATTCAACCGGCACCTTTCCGTTCCCAATTTCCAGATTTCTCCAACCCCATTATTGACAGTTTGCATTATTTGATCGTAAATGCCTTTTTGCTGAAGCGTTAGCTTAGGAATATTTGATTGCACATACGACAAAATATCACCCGTGTTGTAATTTTGTTCACGACGCAATTCTACATCGAACGAAGCAGCAGCAGATCGATTCGGTGATGGCATTCCCAATTGATTGAGAACTTTGTTCGCGATTTCTAAGCACAAATCCTCAATTATTATCAACGCTTAGTTGTAGATTTCTGCTGTTAAATCCATGTTTATATTTGAATTTTACTTGCGTATTCGATGGAAAATATCTTCAGCCATGTGCGATTTATATTTCTCCCATAACTGTGCTGGAGATGAAGGAGAGCAGGCGGTCAATATGATTGTAAACAATGCACGAATTTGATTTGGATGTGACGTGTTGCACGTGTCATTAATGTATACATCCCAGTGTCGGTCGTTCTCCAATAAATTCAGAGCTTGACATATACTTTGGAAAGTGGCACGTGTAACGCCGTTGACAATTCTCAATTGCTGGAAAGACGGTGGACCGGGCACATTTACCAACAGCATGTGAACAAAAAAGCATTCATCTTGATTGGGATGCATGGTGTACAGTCTGCCTATCGTAGTTTCTTTGAATATGCCAGGTTGTCCGTTGACTCGCTCTCCTCGTTTGTGTTGTTCAAATGATTTTCTACTCACATTCCATGTGTAATACGTAGGCACTTCCGAATACAGCAGTGTTGTCGCAAAAGCGTCATTTTGACATAACGTAATGAAAGCAGTTAACGTTGTAGCCGGTGGATTCAGGGCTATTTGTTGCACATTCGCAGCTGTGAAATAAACGCGTTGTCCATTTTCTAGATGTACTGCTATGTGAACAACATCTGGACTTCGTTCATGTATGGGAAATGAAAGAATTCGCCATACAGCTTCATTGCTGCTTATGTATCTTCCAGCCTAATACTGTGCGATTTCATCGATATGTATGACCGCATTCCTATCAATTCTTTGGTTGCACGCCAAAAACTGCCATGTCTCTGTCTTTATTCACGTACTTACAAATGTATTTAATCGAAACATTGAAATAGAATTGTAAAATATTTAGTATAGCGTGTGTTGCTTTTACGTCCAACACATGGCGCTGTGTTTTCAAAAAAAGCATGTTTTTACCTGTCACAGGTGTGACATCTATATAATATGTATATAAAAACACGCGCGTATTCGAATGCAACGTTGTGTCAAAATTTCAAAGCAATCGGTGAAGAACTTTCGGAGATTTAAGGTTTTGAACAAACGAACATTTACATTTTTATTTATATAGATGTATATATTTATGTATATATATATATATATATATATATATATATATATATATATATATATATATATATTGTGATGGACGACCGGCTATGGACTCCGGTCGCCACCCCCAGGCCGCTAGGAGGAGCCCTCCGGACAGCAGGATGGTGCCCCGGCTTCCAGCAGGGCCTCATGGGCTTTGTAGTTTATACACACAGCCCTGCTGGATACCTTGGGGGCCACCGGGAGTCGCTGTAGGGGGGCTAGTGGGCTCTTGCGTGCCCTATAACCCGGGAGTGCGTCACAGTCACGTGACTGGAGGAAACGACGTGCTCCCGGGATGAAGAAGAGGACTGTTTGCCCTGACCCGGAAGGAAACGGACTTGTGGGCTGTGCCAGGAACCATTTCCGGGTCAGGGGATATAAAAAGACTGTGGGAAGCCCAGTACACTGAGCTGAGCTGGGAGGTAGGGTGGCGACGTGTCTGGGCGAGGAGGATTGGTTTATTGAGAGTATTTGCGATTTATATAAGTGTGGAGTGGAGGGTGCTTGGTGCACTGTATAACAGAGAAATAAATATTAGTTATACTTTTACCTCATGTTCAGAGTGGTACCTGAGGGTTCAAGAGGTGGCTCCACGCCTCAAACGCTACAATATATATATATATATATATATATATATATATATATATATATATATATATATATATATATATGTATATATATATATGGTTTTACCAGCCCAGCGCTTTTTTTCCAACCTAGAAGACGTCTCTTCAGATCCGTTTAATCGCCTCGTTGATTGCATGTCCTCCCAGGTAGTTTCAGTCCCCTTTTCTTGCACCGAGTCATCTCCCCTTTTATGAGTGACTGTGTTAGTCGCCGTACTTCGTCCAGGTCTTTGAACGCACTGATTACTTGTAACTGGTGTCGCCCGTCGGCTACTTTGGACAGGGAATGGAAGCAATTGTTGAGAAACAAAAATTATTTGTAAGTGATTTCGCATTGAAGAAATAGTAAAAACTTGATCACTTGGGTCAATACCTAAGAAATACACACAGCAAATGCAATTGAGAATACACCAGAATCTGTATGATTTAATTGTTGCTGTGCATCTTCATAAACTATGAGAGGTTTGTAAGGAAACAAAGCACGAAGGAAACGAAGCTGCTCTTCGGTGAGGTTGAATTTTTTATCAGCGTTTAAACTGTCATAGACATGAATTACCGCACCATCATAATCGTACACACCCAGTGAGTCACTCGTTCAGTAGCTGCAGAAGGTAATATTTGAATATGTTTTGCATTTTGTGGAATGGGCATTATAGGTATGTCAGGAGTCCACATTAGCAAAACCTCTTGAGGTTGGAAAATTGTATGCGCACCTAAAATTTCATTGAATTTGCTCTTGTGATCTGTTGATAAATAATCATTATTTACCAACTCATTCATTGCAAAATCTGTCAGTGGTAAGATCACTCCTTCCATAACACTAAACACAAACACTAAGTAGACACTAACACTAAAAAACGGCAACACCGCCGGGAAGTACACTAAATGAGATAAAGTAAAAGTCTACTAAACGTCTTTATTATAACTGCTTTATTATAGCAGGTGAGGGGACGCTGGCGCATGCTTGTTGTTGCCGCTCCTCCCTGTTAACAATACTTTTCACAAAATTCGCATTAATTCTGCACTTTCTTACGCTTGTTTTATTTTGTTTATTGTACGTATACTTCGTGGATACAGCCGACTCGAATTGCATGGATTTGGCTTAATATTTACAGATTTTATGGACTCCACTTTACTGGGAACAGCTGAGTCTGTGGATCACGGGACGAGACCTACGAACATTTCTTTGTACCTGGCGATCTAGCACCTCGGGATGATCTGTCTCCGTGATTATATTCGCTATGCTGATCTGCTCCCGTTTCATCTTACAGTACTCTACGACCAGGAACTGATCTGATGTTCATACTAACCTGGTTTATGGCTTATGGCTCCGGGGCAATCACGCCTGAAATTACCAAGCGTTACTGTTTATAGCTGTGTATTGGAACATCAAAATCCTGCTTCCTCCCCCTGCTGCTTGCTATCGCCGCTCACCTACGCTACCACACCCGCCTGTCCTACCGGCTCCGTTGTGCTGTGCTGCTTCTACACTGCTATCAGCTAAGTATCACTCACTATTTTAGTGCTTTGAGTACTGAGAAAAGCGCTATATAAATGTAATGAATTATTATTATTTATTATTAAACACTAAAGTACAAAAACGAAGTAGAAAGTAACACTAAACCGCAACACCGCCAGGAACACCGGCACACCGCGTCTACTAAACACTAAGAAACACTAAGTAGAAACATCTATCCATTATCCAACCTGCTGAATCCGAACACAGGGTCACGGGGTCTGCTGGAGCCAATCCCAGCCAACACAGGGCACAAGGCAGGAACCAATCCCAGGCAGGGTGCCAACCCACCGTAGGACACACACAGACACACTCACAAACCAAGCACACACTAGGGCCAATTTAGAATCGCCAATCCACCTAACCTGCATGTCTGTGGACTGTGGGAGGAAACCCATACAGACACGGGGAGAACATGCAAACTCCAGGCAGAGAGGAGCCAGGAAGCGAACCCGGGTCCCCAAGTCTCCCAACTGTGAGGCAGCAGAGCTACCCACTGCGCCACCGTGCCACCCGTGAGTAGAAACACTAAAGGAAAAAATACTGTTCAGTAAGTACTGCGTCTACTAAACAGTAAATCAGTAAAGCAGAAAGAACGGCATGACCGTGTCAGCTGCGGAGCTCAGCTTGGAGCGAAATGAAGTGAATGGGAGGGGAGATGATCACGTGACTCCCCCACCCGCCTTAACTCTCCATCCCTCCACAAACACACAAACACAGCCACACGGATCCCAACTCTCCTTTATATATATAGATTATTCTTTTTATTTTTATTGTGCTTTTCACACTGCTCAAATCTCTTCTACACAGTGAGTGGGGAGCCACTTCAACCACCACTAATGTGCAGCATCCACCTGATGATGTGACGGCAGCCATTTTTGTGCCAGTATGCTCACCACACATGAGCTATTAGATGGTGAAGTGGTGAGAGAAACAGTTAGCTAATGAGAGACAGGGGATGATTAGGGGGGACACAATGACAAGGACTTGGAGAGCAATTTAGCCCAGACATCTTCATGGAGGATACACAAAGATCTTTAATAACCACAGAGAGTCAGGATTTTAGCTTTACACCTCATCTGAAGGACAGCACCATTTATACAGCACAGTGTCCTCGTCACTGCACTGGGGCTTTGGGATCCACATTCAGACCACCGGGTAAGCCGCCTATTGGCCTCACTAACACCCCTTCTAGTAGATACCCAAGCTTTTCCTAGATGGTCTCCAATCCAAGTACTGGCCAGGCCTGAATATGCTTAGGCTGAGGTAGATGACCTGATCTGAAGTGCTTGTGGTGTGTCTGCTGGCTACAGAAGAGCAAGGGCGGCAGAAGTAAGACCCCCTTGGTTGGTAACTGGCATAAAACCAAATGTTATATGAGCCTTCATGTGTCTCAGAGACATCTGTACATTTGTTAGTGCTGGTGACAGCGAGTCCCAGTGTGGGACACTGAGAAGTGACAGGCTGGAGGGGTCACTCTTATGTACTTAAGTGGAATGAGTCTGAGGTGGGCTATTACAGCGGGACTGGCATCAGGGCATCACTTATACCCAATTGTGTGACTAAGATCTGCGTGTGTTAATCGTAGGGTGCAGGAGTAGACGAGCCTGTTCAACAGACTTGATTAAGTCTCACAAATCCTGAGATAAAACGACTTGAATAACCAAGAAAATCTAAAAAAGTGTGAAGGAGCCGAGAGCGGCGAGCGTCTGCTGTCTGTCTGTCTGTCTGGTGTCCTTTCTCTTATCAGTTTGTAATCAGTTTTCATATTTCTACAATCCTTGTGTTTATTAATGAATCCTATGATTCTGTTTCTTAGACTGAGTGGTCTTCAGTTACCTTAAGAGAGTCTAACAGGTGGGGTCTTTACTGAATAATCTGATAAATTACTGGCATGGACAAAGAAAAAAACAAAAATTCATTATTTGAGTGGATTAACATCAGTCAGTTGATTCTCCTCACCAAAAACATTCACACAATTCTGATAAGCAGGAGACGAAAACTTATTATGGGATGGACAATTTGACTAATAAAGAGGACTAACATGGACTCTGATGTGGACTTCAGTATGTAATATGTGACAATGCCGGCCCCTCCAGACTCCCTCTTCCCACATAGGAGTCTGTTGACACCATTGATAGTTATGACCGAGACAAGCGGACAAATCTCATTGAAGCCAGAGAATGGTGGAAAGTGCGTGAGTGCTTTTATTGAAAAGCAGTCAAAAGTAAAATCAAAAGTGTCCTCATGTAGTGTTCTCAAAAAAATACACAAATCATTAAAACCTGTGAAGAGGTAGAATAAAATCCATAAGAAATAAATCTGTAAAAACAGAGGTTACAAATACAGGGTCTCTCGTCACGCAATCTCAGCCCACCTCCTTCTGTCTCCCTGGCTCACCCATCACTCATATTGCCGGCGGAGACTCTGCAGCACAAACTCCTTTCTGCTGACCCCCATCTTGGCCGCCTCCACACTGCACAGCAAGACCGCCCGAGGTCGGCACACCTCCCATCTTCATTCGTTCTCACACGGTCACCCCTCAGATCCATTGGGAGTTCTTCCATCCTTCTCGCCCCACTCTACCCGATTATTCAGTGGGGCGAACTGCAGCCCCTAGAACGCCTCAGCCTGTTAACCCTCAGTGTCACCTCAGATGTTCTCTCTGTGAGTTCTCAGCTTTCTCTTTAAATCTCCTCCTCCTTACTAAGCACACACAAACCTTCACTTTGGTTTCTTCACAAGTCACTTCCTTGTTCCTCTGACTGATTCTCTCTACCTGCCTCTCCTCAGACTGACGATGGCTGAAGCCCAGCTGCTTGTATCACAGGACGAGTTCACCTGCTCAGTGTGTCTAGACACCCTGACTGACCCTGTTGCCATCCCTTGTGGTCACAGTTTTTGTCTGAAGTGCTTAACCAACTACTGGGATCAGAGCCAAGAGTGCATCTGTCCTCAGTGCAGACACACCTTCACCACAAGGCCTGAGCTGAAGAGAAACACTCTGCTGAATGAAGTTATCAAGAAATTAAAGAAGACGGCACTCAGTTCTCCGCCATCTAAGAATTATGCCGGCCCTGTAGACGTGGAGTGTGACTTCTGTACTGGGAAGAAGTTCAGAGCGGTGAAGTCCTGTCTAACCTGCATGGCCTCCTACTGTCAGACTCACCTGCAGCCTCACTATGAAGGAGCAGCCTGGAAGGGACACAAGCTTGTTGATCCTGACAGAAATCTAAAGGAGAAACTCTGTGAGAAACATCAGAAAAGTCTGGAGATGTTTTGTAAAACTGATGATTCCTGTATCTGCTTGATGTGTGCGGTGACTGGACATAAAAATCATGAAATGGTCGAGCTGGAGACAGAAAGAGAAGTAAAAGAGGTGAGTTTAATATAAATAAATTAAATACTGTAACAGGAGTTAAGGGATTTGTAATGTAGTGTGACAAAGAAATCCATTCATCCATCTTAAGAACCTCATAGTTGCCTATAGAGTAGTCAGTGGGTCATCACCTGCGTATCTGGAGACCCTGCTGAAGTCCTCTACTCCTTCTCTCCCACTCGGTCTGCCAGTGAACAGTGTCTGGTGATGTCACCCCTGCGTGTTATCAGGTCTCAATCCCAACTCTTTTCCTGTGTAGTTCCCACTTGGTGTGATGAGCTGCCCACCTTCACCCGTACTGCTGACTCCCTCAATGTTTTTAAGAAGTAACTGAAGGCCCATCTGTGCTGTGAACATGTCAAACTGATAGAATAAATGTTTTCCATTAACTTGTTGTTTAAGTTTAATTAATTTATTGATTCCATGTCCCAAGAGCCAGCTTCTGTAGCAGAGGATCGGACCACCAAGGTCCCCGCCTTCGGCCACCACCCAACTCACACTGCACCCGACCTCCTTGGCCCCTCCCATAAGTGGTGAACCCATGGGAAGGGGGACCCACGTTGCCTCTTCGGGCTGTGCCCGGCCGAGCCCCATGGGTGCAAGCCCGGCTACCAGGTGCTCGTCATCGAGCCCCACCTCCAGGCCTGGCTCCAGAGGGGGGCCCCGGTGACCCGCGTCCGGGCGAGGGAAAACACCGTCCAAATTTTTTATTCGTCATAGGAGGTTTGTATAACCACTCTTTGGCTCTCCCTTAAAGATAAGGTGAGAAGCTCAGTCATCCGGGAGGGGCTCAGAGTAGAGCCGCTGCTCCTCCGCATCGAGAGGAGTCAGATGAGGTGGCTCAGGCATCTGATCAGGATTCCTCCTGGACGCCTCCCTGGTAAGGTGTTCCAGGCACGTCCAACCGGGAGGAGGCCCCGGGGAAGACCCAGGACACGCTGGATGGACTATGTCTCCCGGCTGGGCTGGGAACGCCTCGGGATTCTCCCGGAAGAGCTAGAAGAAGTGGCTGGGGAGAGGGAAGTCTGGGCATCTCTGCTCAAGCTGCTGCCCCCGCGACCCGACCTCGGATAAGCGGAAGAGGATGGATGGATGGATGGATGGATGGATGGATGGATGATTTATTGATTATAAGCTATGATTACGCAGCCCAACAAAATATTTTTGTTTTCTTGGTGTCTTGGTTTTTAGGCCTGTTCCTGGGGTTATTTGGTGTCGTTGATTCAGAAAATTGCATTGGATAGACCACATCAGCTCTAGTTTCTTAGATATGATTGAATTTATAAAATTGTAGTCTGCTCTTTAAATGATCTCTTCTGTAGAATCGGGATGTCATAATGGGAAATTGAAATTCTAACGAGTTCTTCGACTTGTTCTTCTGTTATTTGGTTTGTGTTTTTGCGTACAAGTTAGCAGATATAGTGAGTGTTTACATATTACATATGTCATTTTATTACCAACTGTAGTTTTACATCCAAAAGATTGGCCTCCAAGGGAATATGTGGTGGTTGAAGGACAAAATGTAATCAATGAACCTTTGGTAGCACGAGACAGAATCATATACAGCTCGGCCTGATGACACAATTTGTAAAGGCTTTGAATAAAGACAGTTGGTGCATTAAATACATACAGTAGTGCATAAGATAAGTTACCTGGACTTACCACAGAATAAGTGAAGGCAGGACTGTTTGATGGTCCATAGATCAGACATCTTCTAAAGGACCCACATTTCATAGCATCAATGAATGACATCGAATCACAGGCTTGGTCTTCATTTGTTCTTATTGTGATAAACGTTCTTGGCATCAAGAAGGCAGACAACTACACACACTTAGTCGAGGACGTGCTCTTTCACTTCAACAGGCTTGGCTGTCACAGGAGTGTTAAAGTCCATCATCTGCACAGTCACTTAGGTGGCTTTCCAGAGAACCCTGGTGACTTAAATGAAGAGCAAAGTTAGAGATTTCACCAAGACATACAAACAATGGACGTCAGATACCAAGGAAGATAGGATGCACATATGATGGCCGACTATTGTTGGAATCTTCTGCGGGATTGTCCTGGCATGTCCCACTCTTGGAAATCTTTCAAAAGGAGGTTCTTGTGTGCCGAATTACTGGATAGTTTGCATAAATCTCTGCGTTTAGTATAAAACAAGTAGATTTTCATGTAGTACATTTTTTTTTTAATATTTAATAGGTTTCCTTCATGTTTTAAAGATATTAATTTAAACACTACATTAAAACATCCTGATTTTTTATGGGCGAGCCGAGTGAAGAGTGGTATATGGCATATGTTCTGTACCCCAAAAACTAGAGCTGATACGGGAAAACTGGGGCCATTTCTAGAATCAGCAGGTCAAATATACAACGAAAAAGGTCTGACATTTGAGGCACTAAAATGTGTGTTGGCCGGTGATATTTGTTAGTCGTCACATCTTCTCACTTGTGGCAATCAACTTGTATTACCTGTCCTACTACATGTGCTGAACAAACAGGCCCAGGCCTAATGTTACTCAATTATGTTTACCACTTTTGTAAGTCACTTTGGATAAAAGCTTCTGCCAAACAAATAAATGTAAAAATGTAAATGTCATATTTATAGATAGCAGGGGGCTGTGGAGCCTGTCCTGGTGACACTCTGTGTAAGACGTGAAACAGTCCAGGGTGAGACACCCAAAGTTATTAATGGACAGTCGAGTGAGCCGAGTGCTCTCATTAAACTGAGTTGACGTTCTTTGTGCTCTGATCAGTTTCTCTTTGAGCATCTCAGGCAGTGAAGTTCAAACTACAACCTGCAGACCACAACTGTCCACTGGCAGGGGTGCGAGTGTCATGTGGGCTACTCGTAGAAATGTCTGACATTTGGACCCTCATGAGGTGTTTGTAGCAAGATGGTGTTACCATTGGCTGGTGTAAGCGTAGTAAGTGACCATGTAGTGTCATCATAAACGTAATTCAACACAAGGCTTGACACATCAATAGAGACACGTGGTACGTGTGCTTAGCGGGTTGTTTGCGTTTGTCTTGTTTGTCCATTTTTAAAGAGTTTGAGGTTAAATTTGTGCTGATCTCAAGGCCTTTTAAGAGACACATCATAGTCACATGTCAATCTATGTTGCTCTCCAGATTTAAGTGTAAGATAATTAACAATAAATTCAGCTCAAAAATGTCAATATGCTATTACTGTGTAGATTTCCTTATTTTAATGAAATATTAAATCATGCACTTCATTAGTGATTAGACATCATTTTATTAATTGCAAAAATAAGGACATTATGAAAGTCAAACCCCTAAAGGATAATCCCACCTAATGTATGATTATGACAGACTCTGAGATTTCACAAAACTCAAACAAGTCCAGCAGGAGTGTAAAGAACTTGCTAGAACTGTAAGTCTGACCATCTAAGTCAGTTTTAAAATCCCCCATCACTACCACACAACCACAATGTACAGTAAGTTCAGATAAAGACACTTAACTTCAGTCAACCATTCTTCATATAAAGGAATAGTGTCACATTGGCTCTGCCAGGTCTTAGTAAGTGTCACAAATGTGGCTGAGTCCTTATTGAAATATTAAAGAACTCAGCTTACAGGTGAACACACATTTAGAAACCAACATCTTAAACAACATTGAAGTCTATGAAGTGGCCTGATATTTTTCAGTTTAATATGAATCAGGTCACTAATATCAACACCTAATTCTCTATCTATTTATATTTTCCATTGTTTGTCTATCAGTTGATTTGTTCAGAAGCTCATTTTCTTAAGTTGCCTCTGCCTGCCCCTCTTTTATTGACTCGTAACTTCAGCTCAGATGTCAGTTCACTTCACCAGGACTGTCCTTGACAGTTTTGGGTGTCATCTGATCAGTCTGATCAACCACAGGCAAAATGACACCCAGTGATATCTCAGTATGGCACTCTATATCACTTTGTGACTGAAGAAAGAGCCAAAACTCAACTTGAAGGACAACATTTAGAAGCAATTAGCAGCAAAAAGTTTGGATTTCTGTGCATCCAAGACACCTACAGCAATAAATCCAGTCCGTCCTTTATAACCCTTTGCTAGCACTAGAACTCTGATCTCTGCCCCTGGATTAGCTTCTCCCCTGTAGTAAGACCCTTATTGTGTCCATCACAAAGGCTAATGATCTTTTACTTCAAAGGGTAACGTAGTGCCAGACAGTAAGAGCTGAAGACCACCTGTAGCAGAGCTGGACGTGGTTGTCACATTCAGTCCTGCCTGGTAAAGGAAATCAAAGTGCACAAGTAAGAGAGACCCCACATGCAACATCTCTAGTGAATTGCTGAGTAGGAACTCAAGTGATCTCAGTTTACATGGCAGTTGTACATTTTCTTCCAGTAAAAGAAAACCAGTAGGAGTAAAACCTCAAAAACTGTAAACTGCAGTGCAGCCCACAGCCACAAAGAGAAAAGGCAGAGAGACAGAAAAGAATCTGTTAGAAGAATGAAAAGCAAAGTGAATGTTCTTCCATTTGTACTAGGGGAAGCTCTCCATGGATACAACAATCTGGACAAAGCATCACCTCCACCTGAATGACCATAAACCAAGTCAGGAGTTCAGATGCTCAGAGTCTGAGAACTTCTGACTGTAACTTGGTAGTTAAGATAAAGCCAGTGGATGAATTGTGGGAGCTGACATCACCATAACTGTGTGAAGGAGAAGACTTTAGCTGTTGTGAGGGTCTCTTCATGAATTCAGTATGTAAAGTGGGTTGTATCAGTTCAGAGCAGTATTATACACACACACACACACTTTTTTCTTTTAATCTTTTTTGTTATTCCTGTTTGTTAAATTAAATCTAAGTTGTGTCATGAAATGTCAAACAAATGTGTTGTGAAAATATCAAGAGTCAGAAAGAGAAGAAGAAATCACAAAGTGAACGTGAATTCTCATCTGACCACACATGTTCTCTTGTGTGTCCAAACAGAAACAGCTGGGGGTGGCACTGAGTGACATCAAGAGGAGACTTGAGGAGAGAGAGAAGACACTGAAGGAGATGAGGAGGGCGATGGATGAGATGAAGGTGAGTGGAATATGAAGACAACACTTCATATCAAAGAGAGGAGAAATAAACGAGAACTTGAAGAGCAGAAGAGCTTCACTGGTGATGATGAGTAGGGACACGAGAAGGGAGAGTTAGAGAAGATGTTGTGTGGTGTCCTTCATGGCCTTTCACTGTTGACAGAATCCCAAGTGATATTCAGTGGAGATTCAGACAGCATCACCCTAAAGTCCTCTGATATTCCATCAGCTGCTTAAAGGGGACTTAACTCTACTGACAGAAACTCACACTGAAGGTCGACGCTGATGGTATGAATTAGATTAGCGGGCACAATGTTTTCTAATGGTCAATTTATTTTTTTTGTTCAAGAAAGTAGCATTGCATGCAATCAAGTTCAACATATACATGAATTGACTTTAAAAGTCAAACTAAAAAATAATAATAAAAAAAAAATCAGAAAGTTAAAATAGAAAACAGGAACAAAAAAACAAAAACATCTACCAAACAGGAATTTTGGAGAGGCACCCAAGAAAAAGAGGACCAACAATAATTTGCATAATATCCTTTTCCCCTGGTATGAATGCTTATTCTAAAGTTTTATTAATTAGATGTTGCCATATTAAAAAAAAAAGCTTTGAACAGAACTTCTAAGTGAGACTTTTATTTCCAATGTCAAATAGTTCAGAACATCAGTGACCCAGTGGGCTGTTAAATGTGCAAACATGTGCAGTGTGGTCAATAAAATACCATTCATCTCAGTCAGAGGCTTTCTCTGTGTCCAAAGATAACAAGATCTCTTCTGTGTTAGATTTTATGAATGAGTATATTACATTAAGGGTGGCATGGTGGCGCAGTGGGTAGCGCTGCTGCAACGCAGTTAGGAGACCCGAGTTCGCTTCCCGGGTCCTTCCTGCATGGGGTTTGCATGTTTTCCCCGTGTCTGCATGGGTTTCCTCCGGATACTCCCGTGTCCTCCCACAGTCCAAAGACATGCAGGTTAGGTGCATTGGCGATTCTAAAAATTGTTCCTGGTGTGTGAGTGGTGTGCGCGCCCTGCGGTGGGCTGGTGCCCTGCCTGAGGTTTGTTTCCTGCCTTGCGCCCTATGTTGGCTGGGATTGGCTCCAGCGGACCCCCGTGACCTTGTAGTTAGGATATAGCGGGTTGGATAATGGATGGATGAATATTACATCAAACAGAAAATGAAGGTTTGAAGGTAACAGTCAACCTTTAATAAATCTGGCTTGGCCTTGTAATATTGTATTATTCAGAAGTGAAATTGGTCTGTTTGCTGCACATTGTGAAAAATACTTATATTTCTTTGAAAAAAAAAGGTATTAATTCTTGGTGAAAAGTTTGAGGTAGAATTGTGTTGTCTGTAGCTTCAGCAAACTTTGTTAATAATAATGAAGCTAACATAGCTGAAAATTTCTTTATAAAATTCCACTGGGTTGCCATGAGGGCCTGTTGTTTTCCCACTCTGGTGTGCGTTTACAGCATCCAGTAGTTCTGATAGTGTCAGAGGTTTGTCCAGTTCCTCTGCACTAAGAGTGTCCAGCTGTTGTATTTGCATTACATCAAAGTACTCCTCAGATTGTGTCTTGTCTTCTTTAATATAAAGTCCAATATAAAGACTTATAGTACTTGCTAAATGTGTGAGTTATATTTTTGTACTTCATTTTTTTATCTCCAGTTGTGATTCTAATTTCTGTTTCTGCATTGCAAGCTTCCAGCTTGTTGATCGCTGACCTAAGATCTTATTAGCCTTCTCTCCATTTTCACCGTAATGATGTTGTGATTTAAAGATGAGTTGTTTAGGTTCTTTTGTTGTCAAGAGGCTACATTCTGATCGGAAAATATGTCCTTTTCTGTACAAAGCCTCATTTGGAGATCTGATATATTCTTATCTTTTATTTTTCATTTTGGTTTTATTAGTCTCCACAGTTTAAGGATCTCCACTGTTTGGCTGAGTGCAGACTTTACATAACGTACACCTCCAAATGTTTTACTTAACCTTTTACATTTTATGACAAAGGTCAGTAAGGTTGTCTTGTGGTGGAATCTGCTGAATCTCAGATCCACTGTCCTCCACTTACTTTCCATAGTGTTGACCCCTTCTTCCATTATCTCAGATGGTTTCCTCCAGTTATTCCAGATCTTCCCCCACAGCCTCATATTTCAGTTTGGTTAATTGACAGAAACCCCAAATTGTCTCATTGTGATTGCTAGTGCGGGTCTGACCAAGGAATGATCTGGCAGACTGTCCAAGGTAGCACACTCTCTGCTCCCCAGTTCTGCCAGGATTTATTTATGAGAAGTTCTTATCCAGCAGAGTCAGAACTTTTCACACACATTTCTGTGCCCAGACAGACCAAACCCATCCAACCTAATTTATTTAGTACAGACTCACATTAAACAGACCAGTACCATCTAGTGTACTATAGTACTAAACACAGCCGGTCCAGACCACTGGGGTGTGTCTTTAGTTCAAAGAAAGTAGGCAGGCACAATGTGTCATTCAAGACACAGACACAGAGGTGACAGTTGAAGAAGTAGAAGTGATGGAGAGTCAACCTCACAGACTGACCTTCACTTTGGTTTATGGTTCTGCGCTCATCTACTTTAGTTGTTTCCTCCTAGAATTCCTGCTTATTAGTGATGCATGAAATCCCCTCTTTATACCCATGCTGACCGCGACATTTTTCAGCCAGGGTTCCTTCCCCTGCATGGTGTTCAAAGTCTTCTTTCATGTCTTTTTTTTTATTTATTAAAATTAATGTTGAATTTGTTGAGTATGTGCTTTATTCTTTGTATTTGATTTTGTCTATAAGCTGCTTGTGTTACATTCCATGTGATTTGTGTGTGGCTCACCAAGAAGTGGGCCATCTGCCAATTACCACCAGGAGCTTCCCTTCCACCCTATAAATCTCAAGGGTCTCCCACAGTTTCATTGTGAATGCGCTCTGCGAGTTTGTCGAGTTCTTGTGTTCTTTTGCCTGTGCCTTATGCTTTTGTGATTTTCTGGATTGTTCAGTCTGTGCTTTGTTTCTCAACTGCTCTCTTTAGATTCTGTTTCGAAACTTTGTTTGCTTTGCATTGCCTTGTTTGGCTCAACAGAGTGTCTGTGTATTTGGAATGCTACTTTGTGAAGAGTAAATCTTTAATTATCAAAAGATTCTATGAGGGCATGTATGTATGTGTGTATGTATGTATGTATGTATGTATGTATGTATGTATGTATGTATGTATGTATGTATGTATGTATGTATGTATGTATGTATGTATGTATGTATGTATGTACGTACGTACGTACTCTATCTATTTCCTCAGTCTTACGTAGACTAGTGTGTGGCATAGGCTGAACTTCTGATCACTACTGCTCCTCAGCTTTGTACCTAAGTATTTAATTTGTCCTACAGAACTGGTGTTCTGATCCTACCTCTTATAACTTTTCACTTAGAACTGGACTTATGTGACAATGACAACTGGATCTTTCTTTCCTTGATCTGGCCAGAAACCTATCCACCCAACCAGGGACTTTTTCTACATGATAACCAATAGGCAAAACACCACAAGAGACTCCCTGTATCTGGAGTAAAGCTTCATCTAAATTCCCCAATAAAGAAATCCCATAGTATCATTTCTTCTCTCATTCTAGATAGATAGATAGATAGATAGATAGATAGATAGATAGATAGATAGATAGATAGATAGATAGATAGATAGATAGATAGATAGATAGATAGATAGATAGATAGATAGATAGATAGATAGATAGATAGATAGATAGATAGATAGATAGATAGATAGATAGATAGAAATTTTATTAATCCCAGTGGGAAATTCACATTCTTCAGCAGCAGCATACTGATACAATAAATAATATTAAATTAAAGAATGATAATAATGCAGGTGAAAAACAGACAATAACTATGTATAATGTTAAATATTAACGTTTACCCCCCGGGTGGAATTAAAGAGTCGCATAGTTTGGGGGAGGAACGATCTCCTCAATCTGTCTGTGGAGCAGGACAGTGACAGCAGTCTGTCGCTGAAGCTGCTCTTCTGTCTGGAGATGATACTATTAAGTGGATGCAGTGGATTCTCCATAATTGATAGGAGCCTGCTGAGCGCCCTTCGCTCTGCCACAGATGTTAAACTGTCCAGCTCCATGCCAACAATAGAGCCTGCCTTCCTCACCAGTTTGTCCAGGCGTGAGGCGTCTTTCCTCTTAATGCTGCATCCCCAGCACACCACTGCGTAGAAGAGGGCGCTCGCCACAACTGTCTGATAGAACATCTGCAGCATCTTATTGCAGATGTTGAAGGAAGCCAGCCTTCTAAGGAAGTATAACCGGCTCTGTCCTTTCTTGCACAGCGCATCAGTATTGGCAGTCCAGTCTACTTTATCATCCAGCTGCACTCCCAGATATTTATAGGTCTGCACCATCTGCACACAGTCACCTCTGATGATCATGGGGTCCATGAGGGGTCTGGGCCTCCTAAAATCCACCACCAGCTCCTTGGTTTTGCTGGTGTTCAGGTGTAGGTGGTTTGAGTCGCACCATTTAACAAATGGGATTTCTATAGGATGGTTAGGAGGTGACCTTTTATGGCTTCTCATCCTCACCTTCTATCACAGAGTTATCTGAGTCACTGTCCAGCTGTGCAAAGATCTGAAAACAGCAGAACACCACCAGCTTTGGGGTTGATGATCCTGGAGAGCAGTAACCCCACAGCAGGTGTCATGATACAAGTATGAACCATAGTTGTAATAGCAAATTTGTTATTAATAAGCAAAGTTCATAAATGAAGTAGAAATAGATCAAAACACATAAATAAAGACTTACAACTCTGAGCTTTACAATGAAAAAGAGATGGTGGAGAGTAAATGATCAAGTTCATGAAATTAAATGAAATCTGAAGCCCCTTGACCAATACCTTTTGTCCACCAGGAGACGTTAGCTCCCTTGGAATGATAAAATATAAAAATGTGATACCCCTCCCTAAGTGATATGGCAGTAAGAAATCACATAGGAGAATTAACTTAGCTTTGTTTAATATCAGCTTACGCTGCATAACAGACGAGGGAAGCAAATAACAGAAACTAGTGTAGGCCCGAGGTGTAGAGTCTGTCAACATTGTTGGTGCAGTTGAAGGATTTTTAGATAGATAGATAGATAGATAGATAGATAGATAGATAGATAGATAGATAGATAGATAGATAGATAGATAGATAGATAGATAGATAGATAGATAGATAGATAGATAGATAGATAGATAGATAGATAGATAGATAGATAGATAGATAGATAGATAGATAGATAGATAGATAGATAGATAGATAGATAGATAGATAGATACTTTATTAATCCCAAGGGGAAATTCACATACTCCAGCAGCACCTTACTGATACAAAAAACAATATTAAATTAAAGATTGATAATAATGCAGGTAAAAACAGACAATAACTTTATATAATGTTAACGTTTATCCCCTCGGGTGGAATTGAAGAGTCGCATAGTTTGGGGGAGGAACGATATCCTCAGTCTGACAGTGGAGCAGATGACGATATCGGATGACGATATCTCCTATCCTTCCATCGGCTTCAAAGGTGTGCCGGGCAATGTTCCAAGGCTTTATAGTCTTTCTTCACTTGCAGGGCCTCCCTTAGGTGAACATGCACTTCCAAAAAATTCAACAGAGCTCACACAAGGATAAACTTCAAAGCTGGCTTCAACAGATAGAAATAGTACACAGCACCTGTATGCTGTCCAGTTGTCCCAATCTGTTTTATGTCACATTGCTTGTCTAGCAGTTCTATGTGGTGAACCCCTGTGCCTAATCTGGCTCTGTGTCAGCTGTGCATGTGAACAGAACGAAGCAGATTTATAAGACAGATTTGCACAGAGCACAGTGACATATTAAACTTATACTTATTATACACCTAGACCCTCTTGTTTATTATTTCCATCTCATAGGTCTGACATGGTGATGTCTGACACCCCAAACTAGAATACAACTAATATACACAAGTCTATAGTCCAAAAACACTTTTATTTTCACACAATCACCCTCCAACACACAAGTTTACTCCTCTATACAAATACATCTTCTTCTTCATTCCTGGTATGTGTTATTTTCCTCCACTCTGAACATGAGCAGGAGATGCCCTTTTTAAAGGCAGACTGCTCTGTTGGGCCTTTGAGCAAGGCCCTTAACCTGCAATTGCTGTGCGCTTTGTGTAGTGAGTAAAGCGCTATATAAATGCAAAGAATTATTATTATTTCGGTCCAAATGGAGTCCTCTCAAGGCAGTAGAGGTGAAGATCCTTTGCAAGGATACCTTTTATGACTGTATATCCTGTATAAAGTCCTGCAGTCCAGCGTAGTGGGAGGAACATATTGTCTGAGTGGCAGTCTCCAACTAACCTTCCTTCTCCAAATAAAGAACCACCAATCACTTCAGCCAATTAAACTGTTTTTCACAGCATCAAAATATCAACAAATTTGTCTTGTGATTGGTTATTCTTATTCTAAATCTTTATCCTATTTATTCAGATATCTGTGGAAAGAGACATGGAGGAAAATGAGAAGAGCTTCACTGCTCTGATACGGTGCATTGAGGAAGCCCACAGGAAACTGACTGAGAGGATCAAAGAACAAGAAAAGAGAGAAACGGAGAAGGCTGAAGGAGTCATGGAACAACTGGAGAAGGAGATTGAGGAGCTGAAGAGGAGGGAAGCTGAGCTGAAGGAGCTTTCAGAGACCAAGGACCATCTCCACTTCCTACAGGTGAGAGCAACACTTCACAGGGAGTCTGATCAGACTGGGGTGTGGTGGATGTGAGAATATTTAGAGTGAAATTTAAAAGATCTGAGGAGTTTGTACAACATGACAAGAACAGGCCATTTAGTCCAACACAGATCGTCTTTTCATATTTACTTAACATTTCAAATATTCTGTTTACAAATATCTCAAATGTGGTAAAGTCTTGTATATGACAAACAGATGAATCTACAGTTGTCTGTGTGAAAAAGTGAATTTTTATGAAATGTAAAAGGTGACATCTAATAAAAGATGGTGCCCACTCTTTTCCAAGGCCACCTTCTGGTGTCTCCATCCTTAAACTGATGAGATTCAAATCCTTT
The DNA here is from genome assembly GCF_900747795.2 of Erpetoichthys calabaricus. Classification (NCBI taxonomy): domain Eukaryota; kingdom Metazoa; phylum Chordata; class Cladistia; order Polypteriformes; family Polypteridae; genus Erpetoichthys; species Erpetoichthys calabaricus. The sequence continues at coordinate 6,658,449 of NC_041398.2, forward strand.
AGCATTTCCTCACAGCTCAGACCCCACAGTCCAGACTCGTCTCTCATCTCCTATTTTTCTTGTGTGCTTTTATCTCACAATACACACAATAGTCCTGATGTCGACTGTGTTTTGCAGACATTATCTAGATTTACACTCCACACATTGTGGTTGCTATATAACTCAGCTTGCTGTAGCTTTCTCTACTTTGTGTTTGATGATAGTGATGAAGACACAAAGGCTCCCATGAATTCCTCACAACTCACACTTCTCAGCTGCAGACCTTCAATTGTATAATCACATTAAAGAGATTTCTGCATCTTTACTTTATTTTGAATAAGTTTCTCAGAATCATAAAAAAGCCCAATGCCTTGTTGTGTGTGCCAAGTCAATTCTGGACCCACCTGCCCCCTCAATCCCTTTATCTTGACACTCCACTCATGGACTCCTGTGTGAAAACCTCATTGATTGTTAAGGTTGATAATCTCTGATGCTCCACTACACTCCACCAAATATTCTCTCTTAAGTAACCAACAAGTCAATGACAGGCGTTCTCACTATCTAAACCCACGCTGACTGCCCACCACACTGATCCTTAATCCAGAAGAGCCCCCTCTTATCAGTATTACTTTCTTTTTAATGTCTCCTTTCTGAAATCTCTTCCCCTCTTCTCTCCTGATGCAGACATTCTCGTCTTGCTGTGTCCTGCCTGCTGATGGAGACTCACTGAGCTTCACTGTCAATGCTGATTTCTCATCTGAGGACCTGAGAAAGAAGCTGTCAGGTCTGACAAAGAGTCTGGAGAAGATCAGACAGGAGGACATCATGAGAAGAACTCCATCAGGTACAGCGTCTGGTGACAATGTGTTTGTTATTGAAGTCCATTAGGAGGACCAGAGTGACAATAAGAGGACACTGAAGAAGGTCTGCTCTTTAACATTTATCTGCCATCATTTACTGTTAATTATTTTTTACTATATAGTGCCTTTCACAGTCATTAGCTGAGTGATAACAAACTCTCTAAATAATCATTTGTTCTTAATCAGATGTTTTAGAATTTTAACTTGAAATGTTATACTCCTTATACGACTTCCAAATACTTAATTAAAAAGTCATTTTTTTCACTAGATAGATCCCTGAAGATGTCCCCAACTGTACCTGCTTGTCAAAATTTATAAAATACAGTATATTTATGACATTGTACTTCATCACAAAAAACAAGTGATGTAGTTCAAGGGTGAGGCAAAGATCGGCACAAAGAGATAAAGCCATTTGTAAAGCTTTGAGTGTTCCCAGCAGCACAGCGGCCTCAAGAATTTTGGAATCACCGGGACACTTTGTAGAGATGGCCAGTTTGAGTAACTGGGAAGGAAGGGCCTTGGCCAGCGAAAAGACCAAACACATAATGGTCATACAACAGAACTTCAGAAGTCCTCTGCTGAGATGAGAGAAACTGTAGGAAGGACGGCCATCTCAGCAGCGCTCCACAAATCAAGCGTTTATGGTAGGGTGGCCAGGCAGAAGATACTCTCGAATAAAAGAAAAATGACAGCCTGAGAGCATCAAGGGAACGATTCAATGATCTGATGAGACAAACATTGAACTCTTTAGGCAGAAGACCAACCAGGATGTCTGGAGAGGACCAGGCACTGCTCACCACCTGCCTAATACCATCTCTACAGTGAAGATGGTGGTGACAGCATCAGGCTATGGGGACAGAGTGACAGGTCAGAATTAAGGGGAGGAGAAGTGCAGTCAAATACAGAGGGGACCTTAAAGAAAACCTGCTACCTCAGACTGGGTGATGGATCAAAGACCTGAAGACTACAGCCAAGACAACCCTGGAGTGGCTTTGTGACAAATCTGAGTGTTGTTGAGTGACCAGATGAAACCCCACAGAACAGGAGAGACCTGAAGATGGCAGTTCACAGAAACTTCACTTGAAATCTAAAGGAGTTTGAGAGGATCTGCCAGGAAGAATGGGATCAACTGGCCAAATCCAGGAGTGTAAAGCTTGTAGTGACACTTAGTCATGAAGACCATTAAAGGGGCTTCTACAAAGACCTGAATTAAGTGTCTGAATATTTCTAGGACGGAGAAGTTTTAGTTTTGATTTGTAATAAATTTGCAGACCTTACTGAAGACCTGTGCTCACTTTGTCATTATGGTTACTGAGTGTAGACTGATGAGCACAAAGGCACATTAATGAATTTAAAATTAAATCAACAACACGGTAAAGTGTGCAGAAAGTGAGGGGGTCTCAATACTCTCTGACTCCCTGTATATTTATTATTAATATGAATATTGAAATTGACATTTGGCCTAATTTGCCAGCCCTTGTGTATTTTATAAAAGTTTTATTTTAACTGCAGTTCATTTGTAATACGTGTTTAAGAACTAAATGAAGATCCCACAATGGCATCTTCACAGTTTCCATTCTTCTTCACTTTTCTTTTTATTTTTAGCTCATGAAGCTTCAGTTTTCACCCTCCAGCCTCCTGAACCTCATAGAAGACGTGCCTTTTTAAAATGTGAGTTTGTGCTTTGACTGAAAGGATCATCACAATGAAAAGCATTTAAGTTTTAATAGACCAGAACAGGCTTAAGATATGAAAGTCTGAGTATTGTGTGACTGAGGGGCTGAGAGTGATGGGGGTCCTGTGACTGATGCATTATGGGATAGAGAGACTCAGGCAGTGAATCACCAAAGCCGTCTGTTGAACTCGAGTCTTGATGTGTCCAGAAATGTTCAAAAAGGAAAAGAAAAGAAAATATACATCATGGGGTGCACTTACTTTTTCACACAACTGTATATATAGACACGGCAAAAAGTGTTGCTTTAAAAAAGAATCACAAATTTATGTGAATTAAGTTAAAGCTGACAAAAGTACTCAGCATTCGCCATTCTTTTCTCCATAGAGCAGAAACTTTGTTAATTATTAATGACTTAACACACTGTAGGAATTAAACCAAAAGAAGATGGGATAGAAAATTTTGTTGAAGCCATTTTATGTTAAAAGACGCCATTGAATATGCATCAGTCCACTATGAGAATCACAGGGGTCTAAAATCACTCAGCCCTCAAAAAGCTTTGCTGAGTCGTTGTGTGCATCACACTGGACATGGATAAGAGAAGAGGAGGAAAGGAAGAAGGTCACAGCCCAGCATGGTCAAGGTAAAGGATACAAGGCCATCTCCACAAAGCTTCATGTTCCTGAGGCCTCAGTAACTAACATCAAGAAGATGAAGGTCCATTGGACTGTAGCCAAACACACTGAATACTCTTGTAGGTGGAAAATGGACCTCCGATTAAACAGAAGGATAGCTTCAGTGATGGAGAAAGAAACAAGGCAAACATCAGGACAGATTCAGGCTGACCTCTAAGATCAAAATATAACAGCTTCAAGTAGCTCTGTCAATCACTTACTGAATGAAAGTGGGCTCCATGGTAGAAGACCCCACTTCTGAAAGACAGACTAAAAAAATAAAATAAATAACTGACTGGAGTTTCCTAAAAGACATGTTGAGAAGCCACAGTGCTGGAAAAACTCTTTTGGACTGATGAAACTAAACGAGAGATTTACAGTTAGTCACAGCAGCTCTGTGTCCACAGAAAACAAAACGACTGTTCAAAGAAAAAACACCAAACATGGAGGAGGCTCATTAATGTTAAGGGGGCTGCTGTGCTGAATCTGTTCAGGGCACAATAAAACGAGAAGATCATCAAGACATTCTGGAGCAAATGTCACAAAGCTCTGTCTGAAGTGCAGATCATGGATCCTTCAGAACATACAAGTAGGACCACCCAAATATGGTGGAAATTACATTGGAATGTTCAGAAGTGGTCCGCTATGCACTCAAAAATAAACACAAGTCAACATCCATGGGAAGAGCTAGAAGTTACAGTTGAGAGAAGAAGTCCATCAAAGCTCAAGAAGACTGGGCCGAGTGGACAGTGAGTGCAGTAGAAGTCTCATCCAGAGCTGCAGGAAGTGCTTGATGGCAGGTCTCACCTGAAAACAGTCGGTCAGAGAACATTAGGTGAGGGTCCCAATAATTGTGTTCATGCCATTGTCATTTATTTTATTGTGTGTGTCTGAAATTAAAAGTAAAGAGTCTGCTCTGTGGAATAAAGAATGGTGGATGACAATCACTGTGGTCAGTTTACACTTATTTGACACAAAATTAGGATTCTTGTTTAAAAAGTAGACAGGTAAAAAACTACTGGGAGCATGTTGGTGACACAAACAGTAGAGAGACAGACGTGACAGGTGACATATAATGATATAGGATTCATTCAGGTCAGCAGACCATCATGGACATAGTGGGTTTACATTGAAGTAATTTTAACACAAATTGTCAAACCAGTTTAATCCAGTTCAGGGTGCATTGTGTTAAGTCAGGTGCTCACAACCACACAAGGCCAATTCAGAGTCGCCAATTCACCCATCATGCACATCTGTGGATTGTGTTAAGAAATCCAGGAGTGACACGAGGAGAACATGCTGACCTGACAAAGACGACCACTGGGCGCCAAATTCAAAGTCGTGAAGCTCAATCTGTGAGGCCGCAGCTCCAACCCCTCAGTCATCATGCTGTCCTGAATCGAGATTTAACAGTTCAAATTCTCTTCTTCACATTTCTTATTATTCTGATCCCAAATCTTTTGATTTTAAAGTTAATGTCTACTGAATGAATCATCTCCTTTAATGACTGAGCAGCTTCAGTTCACTCCATGATGATTTTCTTCATGAACTTCACATCTCTCAGGACTCAATGGCCGTCTTGTTTTCTGGCCAGTAAATCATTGAGCTGTCAGTGATGAAATGTGACAGTGGATTGATTTTAATTTAAAGAGGTGGACTGTGACAATAAAAGTGTCATTTAATAAAGCCAGTGGTCCGTGTGGACAGTCCATTTGAACTCAGACCTCGACGATGACCTTGTGCTCATATTGATGGCGCTGATCAGGGCAGCCACAGTTGTTTGCTCGCTGCTGATGTGTTGTTCTTCTCTGTTAACTTTGCCTTTTGTAACAATATGAGGATTACATACACGAGATCAGCTCCTGTCTACTGGGATTGGACTTCATTTCTCCTCCACTGATTAAGGACACTTTCATGAGGATTTTGCACTTATGAACCTCCGACTGCAGACTCAGACTCCCAGCCAGGTAACTCCACCTGAAGAGGAGAAGGGGGAAGCGCTCAGGGTCTCTCGTGGAGTTCAGGAGATGCGCTTGTCGAGTGCCCCTTCCCTTACTAGTTTTATCAACGTCAGACCACTGAGGCCCAAAACAGATGAACTTCATCTTCTTCTCGGCCCCAGTAAGGATTATTCTCTCTGGTCGGCGTATTGCTGTGTGGACACCTGGCTTACTGTATCAGTTCCTGACTCCACATTAGAACTGCTGGGGTTTGTGCTTTACAGAGCAGTTAGAGATGCTGATCATCACAACAAGTCAAAGGCGCTGGAGTCTGCTGCTACATTAGTATGTTTGTGTGGACTACCACCTCTCAGACTGTCTCTGTATCAGCACAGGTGCCCCTCAAGGCTGTGGACGGCCCCCCTACTTTACTCCTTGTACCCCAATGACTGCAGGTCTACTGATCCTTCAGTTAAATCATTAAGTTCACTGATGACACCACCATTATTGGTCTAATTACAAACAGCAATGAAACACCTTCTAGAAAAGAGGGGTCTCGTCTTGTGTCTTGGTGAGCTTCAACACCCTGCTGCTCAAGACCCCCGAGACAGTGGAAATGGCCATTGACTTTCAGAAACAGCAGTCACAACCTCTGACACCAGAAATGAAGGATTCAGCAGTCAATATGGTGAACTCCTTCAAAGTTCTGAGCACAACAATCACAAACACTCTCAGCTGGGACATGAACACCACCACATCACTAAGAAGGCACAGCGGTGATTGGACTTCTTACACCAGATAAAGAACTTAAATATTTCACACCCAATCCTTGTTCAGTTTCACAAAGCTGTAATTGAAAGTGTGATCACATTCTCCATTGGTGTCTGGTTTGGCTCACCAACGGCACACTCCAAAAATAAAAGACAGCGTGTGGTGAGGTCTGCTGTGCTCCTCATCTGTGCAGACCTGTAGACATCTCGTGTCACTAACCGTGTCATAAGGACCACCACGGACTCATCTCAGCAGCTCATCACTTCTTCACACAAACTCCCAAACACTTCAGTCAATTCAAACTCAAACTAACAGACACCTCCAGAGTTTCTTAGCCAGAGCGACAGCCTCTCCCAGCAGTGACTTAGCCGTCTTCTGTGTGTATTCATGTGTTCTGTCAGAGACTGTGTGAAGGTGTGTGTGTGTACAGTGTGAGGATGTGTGTGTGTGACACGAGAATACACACTACACACTCTCACTCTCACCGGCACATCACTATCGGCACATCTCCTTTGTAATTGGATTATTCTACAACTTAGTGTGAAGTTTGTCTTTTTAACTTCTGCTATTTCTGTTATTTGTCTGTGATGTTGTGTTCCGTTATAAGGAGCTCCAAATCTACCAAGTCAGATTCCTGCACATGAAGTACTGGAGAATAAAAGGGATTTGGATTTATTGTGATTTGAGAATTTTATTTTAAATGCCCACAGATTCTGTCCAATCAAAGGAGCTCTTTACTCTTAGTGTCTCGTCAGCGCAGCTCCTGATTGGTTCTTGTTAATTGTCCGTGTTGTGCTCCACCCCCAGTCCCGTTACACACTCCCAGATTTCCTCACTCGTTTTCTTTTCTCTCCTTTCAGACTGGTCGAGTGCAGTGGAGACTTCATGGTGATTGGAGTTGCATATAAAGGACTGAGCGGGAAAGGAGAGGGTGATGAGTGCGGCCTTGGATACAACGACAAGTCCTGGTGTTTGTGGTGTTGTGATTCCCAGTATTCCGTGCGTCACAATAACCAGCAGACTGTACTCAACACCCCCTACAGCCCCAGAACAGGTGTGTATCTGGACTGGCCTGCTGGCTCTCTGTCATTTTATAGCGTCTCACACACAATGACCCTCCTGCACAGGTTCAACAACTCCTTCACTGAGCCCCTCTATCCAGGGTTTTATCTTGATCCTCACTGCAGTGTAACAATCAGCCATCTGACACCAGGTGACCACTGACCAGTACCCTCCACCGGTCACTTGATGTCCCCACAAGCTCAGGTCCTCTTTGTGTTTGTAATTTGGTGTGAAATTAAATTTAAAAGATGGGTGGGTTGGGGGTCAACACCTCTGTGATTGAATTTCTAGATGAGAATGCAGGGTGAGTGCGGCCGTCAGGGTCTCCATTATTATTGGGTTTCAGTAGCCAATCAGGTGTGTGCGTCATAATGAGAGGCGGAGACACCTCAGACCTAAAAATACCAGTCTGACCAGTAGAGGTCACTGTTGATTCACAGCCACATGTCCTTCAGGCTGACACCCCGACAACTACTGACACCCCCAAGTGTCACTGAATGTCACCTGTTAAGTAGGACAGGCATGTGGTCCTGCTGGATCAGCACAACTGAAAGGTGCTATACAGGCTCAGTATGGAGAGCTCTTGAATAGTGACTATATGTAGGAGCAGAGAGTGACAGATGGGACTGGAGTGTTGTCCACTCACCAGACACTTGTGACCCTCCATTGGTCACTCAAAGGGTCCTTCACTTCAGAATGAATTCACTGTGAATGTCTGAAGACGAGGACTCACCGGTCAGACAGATGTTGGCCATACTGACAGAGTTTGGTGTTTTAGTTGATGTCACATTAAACTTTAAACTGCACCTCCTCCGTGTCCCCAGATTTGTCACTCTTGGTACCCTGAAAGTTCCAACATCTTCACAAAATAAATTCTTGTTCAGTTGGCACACACTTGACATGGGTGCACATGTGTGGCTTTGCAGTGGATTGGCACCCCGTCCAGGGTTGGCCCACCTTGTCCACAAACCTGAAATTGAAAAGCGAATAAGAAAGACAATGAGTGGACAGAAGGGGTCACTGATTGGTCAGTCGTCACACTACTGCCTCTTGTGGCCACTCTAAATATTACACAGCAACTTATACAAAAAGGAAATCTAAAAGATAAAAGCAGAAAGCATTCAGTGAAATCCTGAGCAGTGAAACATGAAAGAAGAGAATGAGAAACAATCAGAGAGTCAGACGAATGGAGACTTTAACAGGAGGACTGAGGGGTGGGACTGAAGTGCAGTGGCGCCCTCTAGTGGACACCCGCCATATTACACACATGGGAAAGGGGGGAGAAAAGAATACAGTGCAGTGTAAAAGAAATAAGAATAAAGTAAAAACACAAATAAAACACCAGAAATAAAGAACTTTAAATATTATATCTAAAACTAATTAAGATTTAAATGAATTAAGAGCAAAATAAGGGCGACACGATCACACAGTCACATGACCTTCAGAGCTGACAGCCGAGCTGATTCTTCTGTAGCCAAACTGCCCCCCCTAGTGGCCACTCTCAATATTAAATGAATGGCAAGGCTGAGGGGAGGAAAGATTTGGGTTTGATCAAATGGATATTTAGTGTAAATTTCTTAATATTGTCATTAGCTTTAAGGACAGTGCAGCTTTGTTAGGTTATGGAAGATTATATGTGGGAAAAGAACATTTATTTTAGTTAATCTTTTAATAATCATTATGTATTTACAAAATAGAAATATAATAATTCTTTACATTTTGTATAATAAACTCCCAATGGTGTTTGGTGAATAAACAATAAGGATGACTGACATTTGTCAAATCTGCTCATCTGTTACCTTCTGACTTGTCGACACCTCTGGTCACATCTCCTGTGTTGTCTGATCTGAAGATATAACACTCCGTATTGATGATCCATTTCTTAATAGCAATGGGAAAGTCAGAATATGACAATGGGGTGAGTAACAAATAAGATGTTGATTTGGATTGAATATTTGATTTGTAAGTCTAGCAGTGAAATCGATCATTTAGACCTGAGCAGTGCTCTCCATTCCACATCTGAGTGTCTGCGCTCTGTCATGTGTCCCGTGTGCCCCTGTGTGTCCGCTGTGCCCTCGTATGCCCACTCCAGCCTGACCCCCCCCACACTACTGAAATGTTCAGTTACTAATAAAGATGGACATTAAATGGGGAATTTGACACTCATGGACACCACAAGAAGGTGAAGTGCATTGAGGATTGAAGTCAGCTGTGATGTTTCATTTTGGGTTTCGTTTCTGCCTTTCTGCTTTTTCTTTTATCTTTTTGCTATTTTTATGAATTGTTTTAGAAATGGTATTGATTTTATTGTTGCATGTAAGGTGTGTTGATGTATATTTTGTTTTATTAATCTGATGTTTATGTATTTCTTTAATTTTGTTTGCCCTCTTTTTTTTTGTGTGTGTGTTTCATGTTGAGCCCCCAGGGGTATTTAAGAAGAAGCTGCAGATGACAGAGCCGCTCCAACACTGGGCTCTGTCCTGTCTGGTGGGCTCTGCTTTACGTTTTGATGTTTGGTGGTCCTTTAGGTCTCCTGCTCTGGTTTAGGTTTGTTGGATTTTGGTCGCTTGAGGTTTTTGTTTTATTACGCCTGCCTTTTTATTTTTTTTTTGTAAGTTTATTTTAATCCTTTCTTTAATTTTTATCATTTAAATGTTCAGTAAGCTCTGTTTGTGATATTTTTCTTTTTTCTTTACATTTACATTTACTCACTTAAGAGACGCTTTCATCCAAAAGACATTAAAATTGAATTCTTTCTTCATCACAGCGTTGCTGATGTTTTCTTGCTCGAGATCTTTAATTGCTTCACGTTGCTCTCTTTCAGCTCCAATGACGTTTGTCCCATTATCTGAGCGTGTCATTCTAACTTGTCCTCTTCTGCACGTGAATCGTTGTGTGGCGTTGATATAAGAATCAGAGTCTAAGCTGAGTGCCATCTCTGTGTGCGCAGCTCTGATTGTCAGACATGTGAAGATTACTCCGCACCTCCTGACCTGACTTCGTCATCTTTTATCTTGTGAAGGACCAAAATAATCAACTCTGACATTGGAGAAAGGCGGCTGGTCAGGAAACAAACGATCTTCAGCAAATCTGCCATTTTAGTTCTCCTGCTTTCTCGTTGTATCTTCTCATGTTGGACACTTTGAAATGATATTTCTGTTAGTTGACTTTACTTGAGGTGTCCAGTATTCCTGGTGTAGCTGTGCCAGTATATAGTTGTGCCCACAATGGCTGATTTCTTTATGAATGTGCTGCAATATAAGGAGGGCAATATGTGAATATTTGTGTAGAATTGCAGGATGTTCAGCTTCATCTGCAGCTTTGCTGAGTCTTCCTCCAGCTCTCACTACTCCATCTTGTATGACTCGCTCCAGTTTGAAGATCTGACTGTTCTTTATCTCACAAGCCCTTTTCTTTAAAGCCTTTAATTCTTCTGGAAGTTCTTGCCATTGACTGAGGTGGACAAGTTCTGTTTCAGCTTTAGCTAAGTCTTCTGGTGACATCGGGTTTGGTGTTACTGTCAGTTTGCTCCTCTTCATGTGCCCGACGGCGAGTGTTTCTTGTTCTTCTGAGTTACCTTTAGATTGGCTGACTTCTACTTGAAATGTTTATCTTTCATTTTAAGTCTTTAAACTTGAGGAGCCAAGCCACTGATTTCTTCAAGCATCGCCATTTTGAAAACTAACTGATGAGTTTATTGAGGGGCTCAGTCACCTCCTCTATTCATGTCATGTTGACTGCACAGATTTTAACTTCTTTATCTTCTTCAGAAAGTGAATCGCTCAGTTGATGAGGTCTAAACCAGGACCACTCAAGGACACTCTTGTCCTGAAGCCACTCCATCATTGTCTTGGCTCTTTGCTTCAGGTCATTGAACTGTCAGCCCACTCTGCAGCAGGTCTTCTTCAAGGACCTCTCTGTGGTTGGCTGCAGTTCTCCTTCCCTTCATTCTGTCCTGTCTCCCTGTCCCCCTGGCATGATGCTGCCACCTCCACTCTTCATCTTAATAATCGTTTAGGCAGGTGATGAGCAGTGCTTGCTATTGGTCAGTGAGTCTCATCAGACCAGAGGGTCTCTTCATGTCCTAAAAGTCCTTTAAACTGTCAAGAGTGCCTTCCATTAAACACTCAACCATGAACACCTGACTGATGGAGTCCTACTGAGATGGTCATCCTTCTGACAGAGTCTCCTATCTCAGCAGAGGACTTCTGAAGCTCTCTTAGAGTGACCATTGGGTTCTCAGTCACCTCCCTGATCCAGGACCCTTCCTGTCCAGTAACTCAGTTTGGCTGGACGGCCAACTCTAAGAAGAGTCCTGGTGGTTATAAACGTCTTCTGTATCTCAATTTCTGAAGCCACTGTGATCCTGAGGACACTCATAAGTGTTAGAAATGGTTTAATCTCCTCTCCCTGATCTCCATCTTACCAGAATGTGATCTTGGTGGAGGTCTACAGAGAATTCTTTGGACTTCATGGCTTACGTTTTCTCCTGACTTGCAGTGTGAATTGTAGAAACTTCATGACACAGAAACATAACTGACTTTCTAAACAATGGCCACTCAGTTCAGTTTGAGTAACACAAGAAGGGGTCTGAATACGTCTAGGAAGGAGAGAGTTCTGTTCGTGATTCTGAATAAATTTATTAACCTTTCTATTAACACATCTTCACTTTATCATGATGAGTTATTAAATGTTGATTCAGTGGGCAAAAATGGGAAATTATCCATGAAAAATTAAATCCACAACACATCAAAGTGTTAAGAAAGAGTTTGAAAACTTTGTCAATCCACTGTTTTTTGAGATATGACACTTAAATTGAGAGGCGGCATGGTGGCACAGCACAGCACTGCTGCATTCCAAGAGTCCTCACCTCCACCCTGATTATTACAGACCTTCACATTGTGGCAATCGCTCCTTGTTTGTGTGTTAAAAATCAGCCGCTGGTTACGTCTACAGACTCCTGTTCTTCTGCTCCACTCTTCATCAGGTTAGTTCAGTTCAAATTTGGACAATTCAAACCCGTCAGGACTATAATATCTCCTTCTAAGTTTGCCTTTTTAAATTTAACTATTTAACTTATCAGCATTGTCTTTAACACCATCCTAATATGAGACCTCAATCCCTGACGAGATCAACTTAGATCCACACATCCATACTGAGACACCACTCTTCACTATATTCATTTTTCTTGCCTTTTCTGACTGATGTGTATGACTCTGTGCTACACCTGCCTGACTCTGCTCTGATTTATTTGTAAATTTACATTTATTGATTTGGCTGATGTCTTTATCTGACATTTGTGATACAATTAGTGAAGGTAAAGTGACCACCTCAGGGTCACACAGTGGTGTCAGTAATGGGATTTGAACCAACAACATCTGGGTTTAAAGGCCAAAGCCTTCACCACCACAACACACAGTTTATCTATCTATCTATCTATCTATCTATCTATCTATCTATCTATCTATCTATCTATCTATCTATCTATCTATCTATCTATCTATCTATCTATCTATCTATCTATCTATCTATCTATCTATCTACAGTTAGTTCCATAAATATTTGGACAGAGACAACTTTTTTCTCATTTTGGTTCTGTACATTACCACAATGAATTTTAAATGAAACAACTCAGATGCAGTTGAAGTGCAGACTTTCAGCTTTAATTCAGTGCGGTGAACAAAATGATTGCATAAAAATATGAGGCAACTAAAGCATTTTTTAACACATCCCCTTCATTTCAAGGGCTCAAAAGTAATTGGACAAATTAAATAACTGGAAATCAAATGTTCATTTCTAATACTTGGTTGAAAACCCTTTGCTGGCAATGACAGCCTGAAGTCTTGAACTCCTGGACATCACCAGATGTTGGGTTTCCTCCTTTTTAATGCTCTGCCAGGCCTTTACTGCAGTGGCTTTCAGTTGCTGTTTGTTTGTGGACCTTTCTGTCTGAAGTTTAGTCTTCAACAAGTGAAATGCCTGCTCAAATGGGTTAAGATCAGGTGACTGACTTGGCCATTCAAGGATTTTCCACTTTTTTGCTTTAATAAACTCCTGGGTTGCTTTGGCTGTATGTTTTGGGTCATTGTCCATCTGTATCATGAGCTGGATTTGAGCAGACAGTATGTCTCTGAACACCTCAGAATTCATTCAGCTGCTTCTGTCCTGTGTCACATCATCAATAAACACGAGTGTCCCAGTGCCACTGGCAGCCATGCACACCCAAGCCATCACACTGCCTCCCTCCACCGTGTTTTACAGATGATGTGCTCTGCTTTGGATAATGAGCTGTTCCACGCCTTTTCCATCCTTTTTTCTTGCCATCATTCTGGTAGAGGTTGATCTTGGTTTCATCTGTCCAAAGAATGTTTTTCCAGAACTGTGCTGGCTTTTTTAGATGTTCTTTAGCAAAGTCCAATCTAGCCTTTCTATTCTTGAGGCTTATGAGTGGCTTGCACCTTGCAGAGCACCCTCTGTATTTACTTTCATGCAGTCTTCTCTTTATGGTAGACTTGGATATCGATACGCCCGCCTACCCCCTGGAGAGTGTTGTTCACTTAGTTGGCTGTTGTGAAGGGGTTTCTCTTCACCATGGAAATGATTCTGAGATCATCCACCACTGTTGTCTTCCATGGACGTCCAGGTCTTTTTGCGTTGCTGACTTCACCAGTACTTGCTTTCTTTCTCAGGATGTACCAAATTGTAGATTTTGCCACTCATAATATTGTAGCAATTTCTTGGATGGGTTTTTTCTGTTTTCACAGCTTAAGGATGGCTTCTTTCACCTGCATGGAGAGCTCCTTTGACTGCATGTTGTCTGTTCACAGCAAAATCTTCCACATGCAAGCACCACACCTCAAATCAACTCCAGGCATTTTATCTGCTTAATTGATAAGGACATAACGATGGACTTGTCCACACCTGCCCATGAAATAGCCTTTGAGTCAATTGTCCAATTACTTTTGAGCCCCTGAAATGAAGGGATTTTGTTCAAAAAATACTTTAGTTGTCTCACATTTTTATGCAATCGTTTTGTTCACCCCACTGAATTAAAGCTGAAAGTCTGCACTTCAACTGCATTGGAGTTATTTCATTTAAAATTCATTGTGGTCATGTACAGAACCAAAATTAGAAAAAAGTTTTTTCTTTCCAAATATTTATGGACCTAACTGTATGTGTGTGTGTGTGTATGTATGTTTGTCCGCCATATAAATCTGCACCGGGCATCCGATCGCCACCAAACTGGGGATGGGGCTCCATTGTGACCAGGAGGAGGTCATCGGTTATGTTTGGTTGAGAAAAATGTTCATGGTGAAGCGCAGGGCACCTTTTCACTGACACAACGTTCGGCACACATCCCCGTACTTATCATCAACAAGATGGCCGCACATTGCAACAGACGTTCACATCGGCGCCATCTAGCAGCAGGTTTGATCCCTGTTTGTCACACTTTACCCATGTTTCTTTAAATTGCCAAAAGATGGTGCAAGTGTCCAAGTATGAGAAGGCCAACTGCTTTGATAGGGTGAAGGGGAACTGCCGTATGGATGTAAAACGTGAACGACCCAATGCACATGACCAGCTGACACACCCGTGTTTCTGCGGGTCACACTTCCACTCACACTGATAGTGCTGTATTTCATTTGCAAAACTCCTGTATATCACACCACGTTTGAACAGACACTCACCTTAAAAAGACAGCATCCTTCCCCCACCATTTTCCCCACACGCACCAGTGGTTGTATGTCATTTCTCTCTGTAGTTACCATCGCCAACATCCATTAGATGGCAGCATTGTTCAAAACCAGTGCTCCTTACAAACAGAGCACTCTTCCCCACCATTTTTCCCAATATGGTTTCAGTGCTACTCTTTCTCACTGGCTTTCCGGATTTGTGGTGCTATTTGCTCGCTTTCTGGCTCACAGTACAATTTCAGTGTTGCTCTTTCTGACTGACTGGTGCTATTTGTTAGCTTTCTGACATATTGTATACAAGGTCAATTTATCTCACTGTGGTGCTTATTCCGTATGTAATACCATGTAACACATTATAAATGTCCTGCTTTTCGCTAATTTACCCATGACACCGAAAAAAACACGTAGAATTGGAAGGTTCACTTCAGATGCCAGAAAAAAGTCTATTTCAAAAGCATCTGAAACGCCACAGCAGACAGAATCCAGAGTGTGGGAACTTACAATAAAATGTGAATCAGAAAACTGTTCTATTTCTATGTTCTGTTTCTTTCATTTGGGAAATTCACCGGTTATACTTTTCGGAAGCAATGCCGAGTACTGCTAGTGTTTAATAAAGAAAAGACACATCTTCGTAATATTTTTTCAAGTGGTACGTCCGACTCCGCAAACAAGGCCACTAAATCCTCCACAAACTGACATCTTGCATTTGATGATTTTGTTATCTCCTCTTTTGTTACCTGAAGGTGAACACCTATTGATCTTGATTTCTCCTTGTTCTTGAGATGGGTTTTAGTTTTGACGCAGTCATTGTATGTATCTTCTCGTGTCCAGTCTATGGTTTGCTGGCAAAACTTGCAGAAAAGTCATCTTTCAGATTCGTAAAAGTCTCTGGGATATTGTTGTGCCCTCAATTTTGCAGTTAGGCTCGTGTTTCTTAGTTTTTTGGACATAGTTGGCTGTGTTAATTCCGTCATTCCATCTTCATCCAGCTAGTAACAAACTGTGGTATCCACTTGTGAAACTTGTCTGTCTTCAGCGTGATCTCCTTTTCTTTATTGTACCAGTGAAGTGCTGTGACTGTGAGACCACACAGACATTTCTGAGCCTCCAGTTTTCCTTCACTTTTAGCCTCAGTAGGAGGATGAATACAAGTTTATAGTGTGACCTCATCATCACAGATTTTAACAAGACTTAGCCTGCTGATTTGGTCATCTGAGTGACCCATGGAACTGAAATTGCACGTGTCTTGGATCAACAATAATAAGGAGATTTAAGATCACAAAATTTGAAAACTGTGCAGGATTATGACCTTGACTGGCTATTTCTACCTAAAGTTGCACAGTAATGATTCTCATATCATTTTAAATCTCTTTTCTAGCTCTCTAGTTTGTGTAAATCCTATGCAATCACCAAAATTAAAAAATGGCCAGGTTATGAGTGATTATAATGTTAACATTTGAATAGTTTAAAAACCCTATTTTAAAATTGGCCAATAGTTTACTAAAGCTACCTTATAATGTCATAAACATCTCCAGAAAATTTGGTTTTGTTAAAATCTTTGATGATGAGGTCCAAAAGTGTGATGATTTGACGTGGAATTACCCATCAGGAGTATCTCTGCTCCAAATCGATGATCTAATCCACCACAGAAACTACACTCGCCCTTTTAATTCTGTAAAATCTGAATATCCTCATAGATACGATCCTTTTTCTCCTTTAAACACGACATCAGGCCTTTCTATCAGAATAGTCACACCTTCATCTTTGTTCAGGTCTTCTGCTCAAATTGACATCTCAATGCTGTCCTTGTAAGCGACAGTCCAACCCCAAGTGCGTTTTTTTATTTCTAAGCTCAGTAAACCGTGTCCATATTAAATCTTCATTTTTCCAGCTCTCGCCTTTCTCTTGTCAAATGCAGGCAGGATTCTCTAATTATCAGCCATCTTCTACTCTGAATGTTAAACTTAAATAACAACACAACACCTTTGATGATAGCCACACACTTGTTATTCTTCTCTCCCATAAAACACACCCGTCATGAGTAACCTCCTACAAACCCACTCTCCTCAAACCCTGAATGTCCTTCTCCCAGTCGGGATGCAGTCCAGTAATCGTACAAATAGGAGCACATATATAAGATATAGAATATAACAACTTAACAGAATGAAGCTCCCGATGCGCAGTTCAAGTCCAGCAAGGATATCCAACAAAGCCCTAAATATGACGGCTTTAATAGACCTGCCATTGCTGTGTCCAAATATGATGGGGCCGTGTAGATAAAGTATTGTCATATCTTCATGGTGGCACTGAAATGTGTGGAAATCCCCTTTAATGAAGATCTGCAAGGCACTTTGATCACATCTGAATTGTTTGATTTGTAATTTTAAACAGTAAGGCTGTGGAGGAAATCAAGGAAAATGTGTCTTTGAACCAAACCTCATGGAGGGCACTGTGACCCTGAAGTGTGCTCATTATTTTTACTGACTTTATTAAGTTAATTCTGCCACTTTTATTTTCACAGGACTTTCCCATTTCACGTGGCCATACACTGAGGTGTCTAATGGCCTCCAGCTCAGGCCTGTCCATGTGAGAAGTGAATCTGAGAAGAGAAGGGCAGACACTTAAAGAGAGAGAAGTGTTTCCCACAGAGCATGGCATCTGCCAAAGAAAATTGTGTGGATGAAAGAACAGTGGACATTAAAGAAGAGGACTATGAGTGGCTCACACCAGAGGATGTGTGTGAAGCTGGAGGATCACGAAGAAAGAATTTCAGTTTTTAAAGAGGAGGAGGAGTGCAAGGGGGTGACTGCTGCCATCAAAGCTGAGGATTTAAATGATTTCTCCATTGGTCTTGAACTTCAAAAGCATGAAACTGAGGATATTTTTAAGCAAGATGCTTGTGAAGAAACTCCATCCAGTTTACAGCCCTGGTCCACTAATACGGGACGACTGGCTATGCAGGAGAATTCTGCCGAGCTGAAATCAGAGTTATCGGAGTCTGAAGAGAAAATCACTGATGGAAATGGAGGAGAAGAAGAAGAGTCACCTGGGAGTGTTGGAATAAGTGAGTAATGTGATTAAATATAAAAGAAAGAGAGCATTTATAAATTATAACGGTGGGTGCTTTGATGTTTCTAGAAGATTGAAATGAGAGTGGAATACACAGTTAATTAAACTTGGATATAGATCACCTGCTCGGGTGCATGATGACAAAGAATAGGTTACCTAATAAATGATAAATTAGAAAAACTTTGGTGAATAAGGAAAAATCTCAAGTGTTCAGCGCATGATTTGAACATCGTGAAGCTTTGACTGAAGCGGGGATGTATGTTAGGCCAACAGTGTATTATGTTCAATGAGAATAGCAAAAGTTATATTTTGTTAAAGACTTGTATATTTCTTAAATTGTGTGGCAGTTAAGGCAGAAATGTCCACAAATAGAAATGAGTAAGTAAGATTAAAATCCTCAGCCCTTTGCGCTAAATAAGAGTGAATTTGCCCAAGCCAGTGCACACCTAATATGTGCCTCATCCTTCTAATGGTAATCTACTGCACTTTCATGTTAACAGTGACATGAGCTACCTGTACGAGCCATGATGACATTCAGGGGGTCTCAGGGTCTTTTTTTCAGCATCTTGTGTTCTGCTGTCAGCCTGAACTTGCCGGGGCAGCATTTCCTGGACAAGTTGGGAGTGGTGTGAAATCTTCACTTGGAAGGGCCCTAGATCATCTCCATCTCCAACAATCACATCGGGTCAGTTTGTAGGCACCACTCCACTTCACCTGCATGTTTATGGGAATGAGGGGAAGAACCAGAATAACCAGAAACACCATTCATAGCCCCTATGTGGAACAATTGCTGGCAGGATTTGACCCCAGGACACCCGAACAATAAAGCAGCTGTGCTCAACACTGTGCCCCCCTAACACAAGCGGATATATTTGTGTGTTTATTTTTAGTCCAGATCAGGTTCTAGAGGATGTAAATATCATTACATACATTACAATTATGAAGATAAAACCCAAATTCAGACACATTATTGAGTAGGGTGGCTCTGATCAGAGTCTTTAGACCTGATATTGATCACCCATTCCATTAGGATCTGCTGATATCAATAATACTTTTTTTTTCTTCATAATAATAAATGTATTTTTATCCATGCATAAACTTCACATTCTCTAATAAAGTGCTACGGTATACAGCATACACAAAGAAAATTTACCCATAATGCAAACATAATGGAACAAAAACAAGCTGATCAAAACAAAAGACATGTCTTAATCATACTCCACATTTCTAATCAAATAAAGTGTTCAATTAGATATTTGTAGCCGTCGACTACGACAAGAAGAACACAAGACAGCCTTGGTGAACGCTTCAGGTTCTTATCTAATCTAAGATAAGAATTTCTTATCTAAGAATATAAGCATCTCTGCATGTTCTGAGGACAGTCTGGTCCTCCTGTCATTCACAACGTGTGCTGCCATAATGAACAGACCCTCATGGTCCCCACTCGTATAAGGAGGGCACAGGTGGGTCAATGACTTCTGTTGATCCTCCAGAAGGAGGCCGAGTGAGAGTAGTTGACTGAGTTAGACTAAGCTTGATGGTCGCCTCAGCCTTTGAACAGCTCGTTCTTCTCACCAGTCCCTTTTGTGTTGACTTCTCAGATGCTGAATTAGGTTTGTATTGTTGAAAGTGTTAGCAGAGAATCCTCCATCACTGACTTCTTTTTTCACAAATATTACAAACTGCAAATTAGTTATCTCTTGTAGGAAGGCAATTAAAGTCTTAGACTGGTGAGGATGTGTTTTTGTATTTTGGTAATGTTGGAAGTTTGTCTTGAATGCTTTTTATCATTCAAGATCAGATGTTTAGATCAGCTAATTTGCTGATCATCGGTCAAGTCATTTGGAGTGAAAATCGGCTTATTTTGATTTGTGATCGATTTATCAGATTAGGCCTGTCTTTCACATGTGAGAGAAAGGTGGAGAAATTGAACAGACAGCATCAAAACATGTAAAGAACAAGCACGGAGTGTCCAGACCATAAATGGCACCTCAATGTGAGGAAGAAATGCCAACCAGCGTGCCACCACTTTACTTGTATTGTTTCATTTATTTTTAAAGGCGGGTAGTGTTTAGGAATTTAGATGTCAAACCCTGAAGTTGCAGGTTTAAATTCAGCTATTGACACCATGTGACCACAAACAAGTCACATGACCTGCCTGTGCTCCAGTTGAAAAACAAGAGAAATGTAACCAATTGTGTCTCAAATGTTGTGAGTCACTTTAGATAAAGGTGTCGGGAGGAAAGAACAATAATTAAAATGTTTGTGTTATTTCAGATTTACAGAAGAATGGCAGCTTCTCTCCACCTTCATTTGGTCAGCCCTCTCTTCAATACAATGAGAAAGGTATAATGAAATCAGCAGGAGGATCACAGAACCTGACAGAAGCCTTTTTGCAGTGCACTTCTCTCCCTGCTACTGGAGTAACACAGACAGAAGCCATCAAAACTGATCGACAGCAAGTGGAGAAAGAAAACCAAATTCATACTGGAAAAAAATGTTTAGAATGTGGCAAACAATTCACACACAAAAGTGATCTAAATAAGCATATGAAGATTCACATTGGAGATAAACCATATTGTTGTCATGAATGTGGTAAGCCGTTTTCAAGGAGAAGCCATCTTCAGAGTCATAGAAGAATCCACACAGGAGAAAAACCTTATTGTTGTCCAGAATGTGGCAAACAATATTCTGACAAACTCAGTTTTCAAAGGCACAAATAAATTGATACTGGAGAGAAGCCATATTGCTGTTCTCAATGAGGAAAAAGGTTTTTCAACAGTAGGTGTTTTCGAGTACACACACAAACTCACACTGAAGATAAAATGCAGTTTGTCTGTTCTGAATGTGGCAAATGTTATGTAATCAAGAAAAGTCTTCATATACACACCAAAATCCACACTGGAGAAAGATATTTTTGCTGTTCTGAATGGGGGAAACGATCCTTAGACTTAAGCATACTTCAGTTCCACATCTGAACTCACACTGGCGAGAAACCTTATTGTTGTCCTGAATGTGTTAAGCAGGTCTCACAAAAAAGCACCCTACAGTGTCACATCAGACTTCACACCGGAGAGAAACCTCACCATTGCTTGGAATGTGGCAAACTATTCTCATGCCTCAATTCTCTGTATAATCATAGGAAGTTATATTGGAGAGAAGCCTTACAGTTGTGCTGAATGTGGAATGTGATTCTCATATAACAGTTCTCTTCACAATCATAACATAATTCATTCTGGTAAGCAACAGCGATGTTCTGACTGTTGCAAGTTTTTCTCAGACAGCAGGACTCTTAAAGATCCGGAGAGAAACCTTATTGCTGTCCAGAGTGTGGCAAATGATTCTCATGTCAAAGCGCACTTAGGTGCCACAGAAAGATCCACACTGGATTGAAGCAGTACACCTGTTCTGAATGTGGTAAAGGGTACTCTTCCAGAAGATGTTTTCTGAGACACACGCAAAGTCATATTGGAATAAAGCCTGTCCCAGAAATGACAAATGATCTTCCCATTGCCTCCTCAATGAAAACAATTCTTTAAAGACTTCCAGTTGAAAGTAGTTCATAGGTATATAAGAACAGTGGAGAAAATACTGAAAGTGTGAAACAGATTCTAGATGTACGGTCACCTCAGTGCCACATGTGAATACACACTGGAATACAACACATATTTCTCAAACAGCAAGAATCTTCTTCAACAACTTATAGGTGCAAGAAAAAAACTCATTGTTGTCGTAAATGTGGTTAATGCTTTTCAAACAGCAGTGGCCTTCATATTTGTCAACGACTGGCTTACTTGTGGAAAGCCTCTTAGCTCTTCTGAATGTTGAAAGTGGTCCTCCTGTATCAGCCGTCATCAGCAACACGTAAGATTTCATGAAGGACTCAGAAACTGTATTGCCAGTACGTCAGCCATACAGGGACTGAAAACAACTGAAAAAGTTCAATGTAATAATAAAAAATGGAGAAGTCAAATCAAATCCACAGTGCAGTGCCAGCTACCACGGGGTGCCACTGAAAACAAGGGGAAAATTTTTGTTTCGGAGGTTTGGAGATGAGGCCTTATCTGAGTAGCAATGAACTTGTACCGTCTCTGGGATGTCATCTGATGGCTGAGTGCAGACAGCCGTTCTTAACCCTGATATTGAAGAAGTCATTTAGTGATGTCAGCTGACAGCCAATGCTGTCCAATCAGATTCTGGGGAGGTACAGTCGAGGAGGACAGGAGACTAAAAAGAGAGCCGTCACATGACAGGTCAATGTAGAGGGGCTTTATAAGTCTTTTTGCTAATTTAGGTTATCATTTATAAATGCTGAGAGTCTTTACAAACCAAACACATTCATCAGCTGTGTGTCAAGGGTGAGTTAAAAAGTGTGAATTTAAGAAGATCTAAACACAAATAAAATGAAACCTTCAGGATTCAAAGAGAAATGTTTAAGACCTGAAGAGGGAGTCACAACAGCATGCTAGGGTTAGCATTGGGGACCACAGTTGTGATGAATATCAATTAATGTACAGAAGGAACATTATTTAAAATAATAATAATAATAATGTTTTGAGAAATGGAACACCATAATAAATGCACAATGAAAATTGAACTGATTTTATTTTCTGACATATAAGAGAAAAAGGGAAGACAAAGCAGAAACACACAGGGATCTCTGCTGACCCAGCTGTTCATTTGATAAATTAACCTAAAAATATAACGGATGTCACTTTGCTCCATGTCAGTATATCCTGGGGTGGTGTGTGAAGGACGCTTTACACTCCGAATGTGTTGGTTCAGGTTTCAGTTTTGAGTTCAGCACCTTCTTCTATCGATACCCAAGACAACGTTTCTTCACGTCGTGACTACAAGCTGGAGGCCACAGGAGCTCAATAAACTCCAACAGCAGGATGGACGATTAGAAAGCTCTGCTTTGAGAGAGTGTCAGCTACACAAAGCTTAGGCTTCATTTACTTGACAGAAAACTCCAAAAAGCAGATGTGGCCCCTTCTGTACCCCCACCACTGAAGATCAAATTTGACCCCTCTCTACTTGGCGTTGGTTCACTCTGCTTGGACTTTCTGTATTTTATAAGTTTATGTGTCATTTATTGGCCATACTCTTTTTGCATTTCATTCCATTGATGTTCTCAAATATGCTCAGTGGCAGAGGTGACGTGGACAAATAGTCCATGGCTGGAATTTTTTTATTTGTAAGAGCTCCAGTCTTGACATTAATTTGCTTTAAATTAAAGTCATACCCATCTTCTCGTTTGAAAAAAATGATGGGATATTGCAAAGCATCGTATGACCTGTGCGTTTCTGAAATATGCTGCAAGCCTTCTTGACGTCTTTGAAGGACAATGTCTCTGGTGCCGACATGTTCTCCGACCAATACAACTGCCACTTCATTAATGGTAGGTGTGTTAAATCTTCACTCATGCTCATTAACTGGAGTTTTATCTGCTCTAATGATTAATTTGTATTGATCTGTCGCCATTCTTTCGAGAGCGGTTTTGAACATTTTCACTAACGCATTATGTTCATGCATAATTTTTTGGATGTCAAGAACAATTTCTTTGTTGGTACCAGGAATTGTATCACAACGTAATGTTGCTTCTTCGTCTTCATTCCCAAAAAAACACATTTGGAGGAATTTGTGGCTCTCATCAGGCAACGGCATTAATGACTCAATTCTGTGATAGATTTGCCCCCGTATTTTAAATGTCGGCATAAAGCCAGACTCTTCAGTAGCAGCCGTGGTGCCAAAGGATGTCATCTGAAAACACAAATTGTATTTCCTAATGTTCTGTAGAAAATGAGTTGAATGTGGATTTGCGCCAGAAATAAGAGACAACAATGGTTCAGGTGGATGGCTTAAAGGTGTTAATTTCACCTTGCTGTCTAAACAACACATCCCACGTGATTCAAATTTAAACTTCTTTGCTTGGCATTACTGATAGACGATGTCCACTTCTCCTATTGTAACTTTTGGATGTAGGCAATAATCTTTTATAATTGAATCCCTCCATATACAGACCCTGACGGCTGTGTGACGTGGTAGCCTGTGAATACTGCATCCGTCGAATTCGATTCTGTTCAGCACGTTGTTCGGGTGTTTGTGAGGCCCTCAATTGTGATTGTCGTATACGTTGATAAGCGAGCCTTCTCTCTCGATCTGCTTCTGTCTCACTTTCTCTGTGTAACCTGACTCTTTTTGTCGATGTTGATGGTTCCTCAAGTTCCCCAATAAATTTTTTTTGGGGGATTTGCCCCGGTATTTTAAATGTTGACATAAACCCAGACTGTTCGGTAGGAGCCGTGCTGCCAAACGATGACATCTGAAAATACGAATTTATTTCATAATGTTCTGTAAAAAATCACTTGAATGTGGATTTGCGCCAGAAATAAGAGACAACAACGGTACAGGTGGATGGCTTAAAGGTGTTAATTTCACATTGCCGTCTGAACAACACATCCCATGTGATTCAAATTTAAACAGCGCCTCCTAGTGTCCACTTTGTTCTTACGACCCCTTATCACTGAAGGCGGTTTACAGCTCAGCAGAGTTAAAAAGTGGAAAGAAGCAAAGCTGTTTTCTTCATGTCTTCTACTATCAAGTACTGGGTATTAAAAAAAAAAAGTTCCAATGTGGCAGTTTTGTCTGTCTCTCAGCGCTGGAGTCCAGAGCGGAGGACTGGGAGAGGGAGACTCGGGGTGCACTACGTAATACGTAATTTACATATCGCGTGGTCATACGTAATTTCTGTTTCAAACACGAAAACAATTTTATATATATAGATGAATTACATTCCAATAGGTGGTGCACTGCAGATGATAACGCTGAGGTCCACGCTGATCACTTATATTTGATCCCAACTTATTAAATGACACATTCCTTTGACATTTCTGTACTTTGTCTTTATTTCTTGAGTGACAGAAGTAAATATTAGGGCAACGGATGTTGGAAATTGCTGCTTTCTTGCCCAGGGTGTTATCAACTCTGAGAGGTTGTACTTGAATAATAATAATAATTCTTTATATTTTTATTGTGCTTTTCTCACTAGTCAAAGCTCTTTTACACAGTGAGTGGGGAGCAACTTCAAACACCACTGATGTGCAGCATCCACCTGATGATGTGATGGCAGCCATTTTTGTGCCAGTATGCTCACCACACATGAGCTATTAGATGGTGAAGTGGTGAGAGAAACAGTTAGCTAATGAGAGACAGGTGATGATTAGGGGGGCACAATGACAAGGCCTTGGAGGGCAATTTAGCAAAGACATCTTCATGGAGGACACACAGGGATCTTTAATAACCACAGAGAGTCAGGACTTCAGTTATACACCTCATCTGAAGGACAGCACCATTTATACAGCACAGTGTCCTCGTCACTGCACTGGGGCATTGGGATCCACATTCAGACCACCAGGTAAGCCCCCTATTGGCCTCACCAACACCTCTTCTAGCAGACACCCAAGCTTTTCCTAGATGGTCTCCAAACCGAGTACTGGCCAGGCCTGAATATGCTGAGGTTGTGGTAGATGACCTGATCTGAAGTGCATGTGGTGTGTCTGCTGGCTACAGAAGAGCAAGTGCAGCAGAAGTAAGACCCCCTTGGTTGGTAACTGGCATAAAACCAAATGTTAAACGAGCCTTCATGTGTCTCAGAGACATCTGTACATTTGTTAGTGCTGGTGACAGCGAGTCCCAGTGTGGGACACTGAGAAGTGACAGACTGGAGGGGTCACTCTTATGTAGTTAAGTGGAATGAGTCTGAGGTGGGCTATTACAGCGGGACTGGCATCAGGGCACCACTTATACCCAATTGTGTGACTAGGATCTGTGTGTGTTAATCGTAGGGTGCAGGAGTAGACGAGCCTGTTCAACAGACGTGATTAAGTCTCCCAAATCCTGAGATAAAACGACTTGAATAACCAAGAAAATCTAAAAAACTGTGAAGGAGCCGAGAGCGGCGAGCGCCTGCTGTGTGTTACGTGTGTGTGTGTGTGTCTGTCTGTCTGTCTGTCTGGTGTCCTGTCTCTTATCAATTTTTAAGAATTTTTCATATTTCTGCAATTCTTGTGTCTATTAATGAATCCTATGATTCTGTTTCGTAGACTGAGTGGTCTTCAGTTACCTTAAGAGAGTCTAACAGGTGGGGTCTTTACTCAATAATCTGATAAATTACTGGCATGGACAAAGAAAAAAACAAAAATTCATTATTTGAGTGGATTAACATCAGTCAGTCGATTCTCCTCACCAACAACATTCACACAACTCTGATAAGCAGGAGACGAGAACTTATTATGGGATGGACAATTTGACTAATAAAGAGGACTAACATGGACTCTGATGTGGACTTCAGTATGTAATATGTGACGATGCCGGCCCCTCCAGACTCCCTCTTCCCACATAGGAGTCTGTTGAACCAACACCATCGATAGTTATGACCAAGATGAGCGGACAAATCTCATAGAAGTTAGGGGATGGTGGAAAGTGCTCGAGTGCTTTTATTGAAAAACAGTCAAATGTAAAATCTAAAGTGTCCACATGTGCAGTGTTCTCAAAAAAAATCACAAATAAATCCTTAAAACCATTGAAAGGTGGATATAAAATCCATAAGAAATAAATCCATTAAAATAGAGGTTACAAATGCAGGGTCTCTCGTCACGTGATCTCAGCCCACCTCCTTCTGTCTCCCCGGCTCACCCATCACTCGTGAGACTCTGCAGCACGAACTCCTTTCTGCCGCCCCCCATCTTGGCCGCCCCCACACTGCACAGCCAGGCCCTCCGAGGTTGGCACTCTGTTTGTGTGTACAGACCACTCAGAGCCGTTTTCCACAAGTGAACTCTGTCTGCTTTATTCTAACTGTACATTACAGTCCACTGCCAACAGGACTCTCAATCTGTTTATATAGTGTCTGCCACTAGGTGGCACCATAACCCTTAACAGCCCCCTTCTTCTGACTTTGTAGTCCAGCACATTCTCTGGTGTTAGTTATTTACACAGAAAAACTTTTTGCTATTTTTTTTTTAACTCGAACATTTCAAGAAAGTGAACAAACATAAACACATCCAGTAAATATGCAGAGGTCGAGTGTTTTCGGCGGCTGAATCCGTCTGCCGCTGCGTGTGTAGTGCGAGATGTCAGATGTATTCTCAGTTTTCATCTTCCCTGTCTGTGAGATGGCCGCGCTGTCGGTTTCAGGCTGATGCTCCGGCTGGTCCTCCGCTTTGGCCTCGGTCGGCATATCTTGACGTGGTGCCTCGCTGGGCTCTGTGTTAGCCTGAAACTTTTCTATGAACGTAGACTCGGCGGGACTGAGGTCCACTTGGTTGCGCCGGTACAGAGCTCCGTCCACATCTACCAGATAGGAGCGTGGGGCTACCTGTTGGAGGCAAGTTCCCCGTCTCCATATGCCGGTTCTGTCTCCATGAAGAGGCTTCATTCTTATGCTTTGTCTCATGTTCAGCTCGGGAAGGTCTCTGGTAGTTTTATCAAATGATTGTTTTGTGACTTGCCTTTTAAAATGCAGCTTATCATGGACATCCATAACTACACATGGTGGAGCTGGTGTCCATGCCCATAGATGGCGTGTTTCTACACAGCAATATCGCTTTCCATGGGTCGTTACCCGCATGGTTCGCTCGTCTGCAAAGGCTTTTAACAATTTTCACCGCTGATTCTTTGCCGTTGGCTTTAGGGTACTTTGGGAACAAAGTAACGTGCTCGAAACCCCACTCCCGAGTGAACTTTGAGAACATAGTGCAAGCAAATTGCGGACCCATGTCCATAATGACTTGGTCGGGCTGGCCGTACCTGGCCAATTGAGCATTACATCTCTTAATGGTGGTGTCTGCTGATAGGCCAGGCAATAGTTCAACTTCCCAGAAGTCTGAGTAGTGATCAGCCATCAGCAGAAAGTCCTTTCCTGCTTAGCTAAATATGTCCATACTCAGAATTTACCATGGACGTGTGGGGAGTGGATGTGACATCATGGTCTCTTTCTGCTGTTCGTGTGCGTATTCGTTGCACATGGTGCTCTGTCCTACATAGTCTTTAATCTTCCCGTGCATATTTGGCCAAAACAGTGTCTCGCATGCCTGTGTAAGGCAGGCTTCTCCACCTATGTGGCTCCAATGTATGCGCCATAGCATCTCTGTACGTAGTTGCTTTGTAATAATTACACGCTGGCCTTTATAAAGTACCCCGTCCTGTAGACTGATTTTGTCGCGGTAGGCCCAATACTCCCTAATGGCCACGGGTGTTTCCACCTTCATGTCGGACCATCCGTTCAGCACCACTGACTTGAGGATTTGGAGGTGTTTGTCACTCTCGGTGGACTCTTTGATTTGTGACAGACACTGTTGCGTGACGTTCACATAGTCAGCCTGGTTTATGTCCTCCATGTCGTTCTGTTCATTGTACATGCTGGACATGTGGTGTGTGTGTTCCGTGAGAGCGTATCATAGCTCTGCTCAGCGTGTCGCTCACATACATAATCAGGCCCGGTTTAGATGTTACTTCCAGAGCGTAGTTTTGGAGTGAGAGTAGCATACTTTGAAGTCATTTTGGGGTGCTAAGCAAAGGTTTGTTAAAGATTGTGACTAGCAGATTGTGGTCAGTTTCAGCAGTGATCTCCTCACACCATACAGATAGCTATGAAAGTGGTGGCATGCAAACACAATGCTTACACATTCCTTCACGATCTGAACGTAATTCTGCTCGGTTGCGGTGAGAGCTCTGGAAGCAAATGCTACAGGCTGCCCTTCCTTTAGTAGGCAACAGCTGAGGCCATTCTGACTGGAGTCACTCTGTACTGTTATGGGCTTGTTAACATCGTAATATCTTAGTGTTGGCGCCACAGCGATAAGGTGCTTGACTTCATCCACGGCCTTCTGGTGCTTCAGCAGCCTGCAGTGCTACTGCGTGTCTTTATCCAGGAGCCTGCGCAAAGGCTCACACACCTCTGAGAGGCGGGCATGAACTTCAAGAGGTATGTAACAAATCTGATGAACCTTTGTACACCCTTTGAATCTGTGGGAGCAGGCATGTCTTTTATAGCTCTTACCTTCTTTGGTTCTGGCTTGAGATCCTCAGCTGAGAGTATTTGTCCATGAAAACGAACTTCGTTCAGTTTAAACTGCAGCTTGTTGATGCTCAATCTCAGCTTCACTTCTCTGCAGCGGTCCATTAAGGCAATTATATTGGCGTTGTGGATGTGAGTGGCTTCCTCCAAAGAGTCTCCACAGCCCACTAGAAGTATATCATCTGCAATCGGCTCGACACCACGCAGGCCAGCTAATAATTCATGTTGTTTTCTTTGGTACACCTCAGGAGCAGCTGACACGCCAAAGGGTAGCATGAGACAGCGCATTCGCCTCCATGGTGTCCAGAACGTTGTAATTTAATTTGTAGGAAGGCGTCCCGGGCATCCACCAATGAAAAATGACGGGCTTTGGGCAGCTTATAAAGGACATCTTCGAGTGTCGGCATTATATAGTGGGACCTTTCAGAGCTTTGTTCAATGCCTTTGGATCAATGCAGATTCAGATTTTCACAGGTTTTTTTACTATGACCATGTTGCTTATCCATTCCGTGGGGTCAGTCACTGGAGCTGGATGGGCATCCCCTATGTGTTTGTCCATTTGGGCTTTGACAGCTATCCTGAGGGTAACTGGAACATTGCGCGGTGAGCATTGTACTGGTGTGACAGTCCGATCCAGGTCAAAGTGTACTTCCCCAGGGAGATATTTGATGGAATTCCTGAATATGTCCCGGTATCTGGTGGTAAGTTTGTGTTCGGTCAGCGTCTCTGTGATATGACCTTCTAAATTATGAAGTCCTTCTGGTATTGTGATGTGCATCAGTCCCAAACACTCACATGTTGAACCTGATAGGAGCAGATTTTGATTTGCTTCAACTCTTTCAATTTCTAGCTTGTGACTATGTCCCTTTATCAGACATTCGGTGCGGAAAAGGCCCACAGACTTCATCACCTCCCCCAATACAGTTTTAATCTCGTCTGGCTAGGAATTAGCTTTACATTGGGTGCTAGCTTACGTTTATCCCGTAAACTTTTGACATTGCACGTTACTCTCTAGTCCAGCTGGCAACATTGTCAGGTGTCTTGGAGCTGTAGGTTGGCAAACCACTTTTTCCCTCTGGAGCTGGGTGACCCCGTCATACTGGTGGTGTATATGTGTCCATCAGCATCGTCGTCCTCCTGCTGTTCAAGCTCAGCTTGGGTGACTACCGTATGCAGCTGACGCTGGTCTCGTTTCGCTTTAAGGCACACCATCATGAAGTGGTTGAGAGTCCCACAGAGTCGGAAGACCTTGCCAAAAGCTGGGCACGTGGCTCTTCTCTGGTTTTGTGTGCTGCCATAGTACTTGCACTTGTCAGCACTCCCGGGGTTGCTCAGAAGTCATGACTTGGTGGACTTGAGTGTACCTTGTTGTGCTTGCTTTCAGATGTCTGCTGCGTTAATTATGTCATTCGCTTTAGCCTACGTTAGTAGGCTAATCAGTTTGTCTTTCAACTGTCCATAATCACACGTTACAGCTTTCTGCCTTAGTTTAGTTACAAATACGTCTACTGTCTCACCTTCCTATTGCTTAATGGATCCGAAGACAAAGCGCTCAAATGTGACATTCTTTGTCAAATTGAAATGCCTCTCGAGGGCAGTCAAAATGGCAGTGGAGTCCTTTTGCTGTTCCTCCATCAAGTGCAGATTGTGTCAGTAGACATGTCGGCACTCACTACCCATTATTCATCTGAGGGTGGCTGCTTGTACATCTGCGGGTTTCTCATGCAGTCCGGTGGCTAACATAAAGTCCTGAAATTCTGCTTTAAAGATCTCCCAGTTCATAGCCAAGTCCCCGGACATCTTCATCTCGACTGGAGGTGCTATGGTGTTTGTGTACATGGTTGCTTGGTTCTAAAGTACTTTCCAAATGGCTTTTCAGCTGAATATGTGGTTGATTTATCGTAAAATCTGCGCGGTTAAGGTTCACACTTCTGACACCATGTTTGTGTGTACAGACCACGCTGAGCAGTTTTCACAAGCGAACTCCGTCTGCTTTATACTAACTGTACGTTACAGTCAACAACAACAACATTTATTTCTATAGCACATTTTCATACAAAAAGTAGCTCAAAGTGCTTTACATAATGAAGAAAAGAAAAATAACAGACAAAATAAGAAATTAAAATAAGACACCATTAGTTAACATAGAATAAGAGAAAGGTCCGATGGCCAGGGGGGACAGAAAAAAAAAAAAAAAAAACTCCAGAGAGCTGGAGAAAAAAATAAAATCTGTAGGGGTTCCAGGCCACGAGACCGCCCAGTCCCCTCTGGGCATTCTACCTAACATAAATGAAATAGTCCTCTTTGTAGTTAGGGTTCTCACGGAGTCACTTGATGGTGATGGTCATACAGACTTCTGGCTTTTAATCCATCCATCATTGTTAGAAAATCACGGTGCTTTGAGTAGTTGTGCCACCACCAAAAGGACACCGGAAAAGGAAACAGAAGAGAGAGTAGGGGTTAGTACAGATTTTGAATGAATAGTTATTATAATGAATTGGATATACAGAGGGGCGGCACAGTGGCGCAGTGGGTAGCGCTGCTGCCTCGCAGTTGGGAGATCTGGGGACCTGGGTTCGATTCTCGGGTCCTCCCTGCGTGGAGTTTGCATGTTCTCCCCATGTCTGTGTGGGTTTCTTCCGGGCGCTCTGGTTTCCTCCCACAGTCCAAAGACATGCAGGTTAGGTGGATTGGCGATTCTAAATTGGCCCTAGTGTGTGGTGGGTGTGGGTGTGTTTGTGTGTGTCCTGCGGTGGGTTGGCACCCTGCCCGAGTTTGTTTCCTGCCTTGTGCCCTGTGTTGGCTGGGATTGGCTCCAGCAGACCCCCATGACCCTGTGTTTGGACTCAGCAGGTTGGAAAATGGATGGATGGATATACAGAGTATCAGGATTAAATTACAGTGAAGTTATGAGAAGGCCATGTTACAGTAATGTGTTTTCAGCAGTTTTTTAAAGTGCTCCACTGTATTAGCCTGGCGAATTCCTACTGGCAGGCTATTCCAGATTTTAGGTGCATAACAGCAGAAGGCCGCCCGCCTCACAACTTCTTTTAAGTTTTGCTCTTGGAATTCTAAGGAGACACTCATTTGAGGATCTGAGGTTACGATTTGGAATATAAGATGTCAGACATTCCGATATATAAGCCGGGGCGAGATTATTTAAGGCTTTATAAACCATAAGCAGAATTTTAAAGTCAATCCTGAATGACACAGGTAACCAGTGTAGTGACATCAATACTGGAGAGATGTGCTCGGATTTTCTTTTCCTGGTAAGGATTCTAGCAGCTGCATTCTGCACTCGTTGTAATTGATTTATGTCTTTTTTGGGTAGACCTGAGAGGAGTGCGTTACAGTAATCTAGTCGACTGAAAACTAATTTCTCAGCATCTTTCAACGATATAAGAGGTCTAACTTTTGCTATGTTTCTTAAGTGAAAAAATGCTGTCCTAGTGATCTGATTAATATGCGATTTAAAATTCAGATTACAGTCAACAGTTACCACTAAGCTTTTTACCTCCGTTTTGACTTTTAATCCTAATGCATCCAGTTTATTTCAGATAGCCTCATTGTATCCATTACTGCCAATCTCTAAGATTTCAGTTTTCTCTTTATTTAACTTGAGAAAGTTAGTATTCATCCATTCTGATTACATCTTGCCTGAAGAAGGGGCCTGAGTTGCCTCGAAAGCTTGCATATTGTAATCTTTCTAGTTAGCCAATAAAAGGTGTCATTTTGCTTGGCTTTTCTCTACATTCATAATGGCTAACACGGTACAACACCCTAGTACTACAGAGATACAAGTTAGAAATTGTGTTAGTGAATCAAGAGATTCAACTGCCGACAGGCCTCACAATCTGTTTATATAGTGTGTGCCACTAGGTGGCAGCATAACCCCTTAACAATGAGAGCAGAGGTGACAGTTCTATAAAGTTTAAGGCTGTTCAGTAAACAGACAGATAGATAGATAGATAGATAGATAGATAGATAGATAGATAGATAGATAGATAGATACTTTATTAATCCCAAGGGGAAATTCACAAAAAAACAGTCAGTAGTGTTCGCCTGCATTATGAAGACGTTGTCCGGCGTGTTTTCTTTCCTCGCACGGCACTACAGATGTTTTGTATGAAGTGTTCCCCGAGCCAGTTGTTAATCGCTACGAGCTTCGAGTTCCTCTGCTCTGAGAGGAGGCGCAGGTCGCGATCAGCACACAGAACACACTCACTTCATGATATTCCTGCTGTCTGAACATTTAGAATGCTAAAATGAATACTTGATATCATTTATATAATGAAATGAATTAAAGCGTTTATTAAATATGTGGGGGCACTGTGGCGTGGACATTGCGCTGCTGTCTCGCAGCAAGGGGGTCCCGGGTGTCCCCTGCCTTGAGTTTGTGAGCTTTTCTGCTGGGTTTGCTCGGCATGCTTCAGTTTCATTTCAAAGTCATGTAGGTCGTGTAGTTTTGTTCTTCTAAATTGCCCGCTGGTATAAATGTGTTGCTCGTGTTCACCCTGCGATGAGCTGGCGCCCCGTTCAGATTTGCTCCTGCCTCGCGCGATGCTTTCTGGGATGGGCGCAGCCCTGAATGGATGGCATAATTAAACATGAATAACGAGGATTTTTAAAAGTTCCGAACACTCCGTGTCCTCAGTTTATAGCTAGTTTTAATTTCACAAAGACGTTTATCGTGTGGTGATTGGATATGTGGAGAAAGAAAAAGGAAGGATAAGAACTGGGGGTTTGGTATGTCAGATAGAGACAGCACTCCTGTAATAAAGAAATCCCACTGAGAAGAACATCCATTGAATTCTGTGTTCGTGACTCCGACCACCAGCTCACGAACCCAACATTTACACGATATTCCAGTTAAACCAGTGCGATACGCAGTCATACACCCAGCTTAATGGAGCCTCATCACACCTGCCATAAAGAGTCTCTACACTGGACGTACACCTGGGGACCTCCGAGGGAGCAGCACAACTGCCACACCGCGTGCACCCCTGCCCATGTTTAATACACGCTTTAATTCATTTCATCATTAAATGATATCAAGTATTTATTTTAGTATTCTAAATGTGCAGAGAGCAGAAATATCATAAAGTGAATGTGCTCTGTGTGGCGATCACTGTCAAGAATAAAGTGGAGATTTTAACTTTAATTCCGACATACTTGTTTCTTTTCTTCACTGTGTCCGTATTTATTTATTTTTATTTTTATTTTCTTCTCCGTGGCCCTAATACCCTTCCGCCCGCACGTGTTTAGTGCGGTAAAAGGCGGAGTGGTGACTCTGAGGGTAGGGATCTGCACTGGCAATCGGAAGGTTGCCGGTTCGAATCCCGTAAATGCCGATAGGGACTCTGCTCTGTTGGGCCCTTCAGCAAGGTCCTTAACCTGCAATTGCTGAGCGCTTTGAGTAGTGAGAAAAGCGCTATATAAATGCAAAAAATGATTATTAAAAGCCCAGCAGCCCTTCAGAGATCCCCGTGAAGAGCAGACAATCCGTCCATTGCGGTGCTCGGCGCCGACGCTGCCGTATATCTGAGCTCAAAATGACAGACCTGCATGTTGAAGTCAAGTTCAGTGACAAAGTAAAAGGTAAGGATGTTATTCTACACAGTTGTAATTATTTTACACAGTCCTCGTGTTTTATTTTACAGTGCATATCATTTGTTTATTTCTCGTTCTTTTTCAGCTCGTGGCGTATTTGCTAAATCATTAATTCTAAGAGGTAACTTTGTTACAGAATACAGAGTTTAACTTCTGAACCAAGAAAAACTAGAAAACCAAATCCTCTTCTTTCTTCCCCGTCTGAGGCTCACATACAAATGGAAGTCTTACTGGTAGCTCGATGGTTACTGTGTTTGTACTGGGATGTACAGATAATGTACTTGATTGACGTTACCAGATAGACAAAGAGCGCGTTTGTTTTTGTCTCCTTTTTTGTAGTAAATGACACACCTCATTATTCTTTGCTTTATTTATCTAAGTGAAGACATGACTTGTGGCTCTGGACGATGAGCTCTTCCTTGGTGACACACACACTAGAAAGAAGGACACGCTGAGCCCGTCATGTTGGACATGCAGTAGCACAGCGGAGGGAATTTGTCTGCTGCTCTTGTGGATGATTTTTAAATATAACTCGTATTACTAGGAGGCAGAGGCACAACTGAAACTTGGTGACAACCTCAGACATTTGAAGAAACCAGTAATTCATTTTAACAGACAGACAGACAGACATTTTGGCGAGTGTTTCATTATTTCTGCAGGTGAATTCTACTAACAAACCATCGCAGTGCCTTAATGCTGAGAGCCTGACTTTAATGATCAGACCTGCTGAACCGGGAGATTTGAATTATTGTGACAAATAAATTAAATTACATTTACTGTGAAAGTCTAGAAATTATCCTTTAACATATTGGACAACGCTTTACTAAACATGAGTTAGTTTTTAAAATTATGTTCCTAAAAGTTTATTTAAATATCTGAAGTGACTGTTTTGTTTTTTTGTATAACGGTACATAATTACATTGTTGGTGACCTAAAAGATATTTTATTCACAATAATATAAGGGTGAAGCCTTGTATTTCTACAAGATGTATTGTGTTTTTCAGATCAGTCGTGTAAACCTGAACTGGAGTGGATATGAAGTTTTGATATTTCGACTTAACTTGTGACCTGCAGCTCTGACTGTAGACACGTCATTAGAAGTGAAGGTTTATTGACTTCCAGCCATTTCACTCCTTTCAGACCCCACTTGGCTTATCTGTTACTGTAGATATTGGATATCATTTCACTTACACATGTATTCAGTTTGTCTTATTCTCAAACAAATCAGATTAGAGTGGCTGAGGTGTTGCCTGAGTTAAATCTTCACAACTCTGTGAACATGAATACAGTTTATTAAACTTGTTCACTCTTTGATTTTCAGGACTACATCTCTGAATATTTCTTCACTGGGCCTTCTGTACATAAAGATGTGGTTGTTGTTTTTAGTCACAACTTTCCTTTGTGTTTCAAACTGTAAAGCCTCTCTACCAGCACTTCTCACTGCCAATGTGAACCTGCAGCTCTCACATATTCTGTTTCTCTACGCCGGTGGGCTGTAGTTTCATGTCACATAACATCTCCTGGACCACTCAGGACCACCTCAAGCAGGCTAAGGAGCTGATCACTGAATATGAAAATGGAACGACTCCTTAAGGATTCTCCGTCGTGGTTTGATTGTCTTTTTACAGGGCACATCGAGTACCGACGGTCAGGGGACTCTGTCATTGAGCCATCGACTCTCGAGAAGCCAGCAGTGCAAACTCCGAGCTGCAGATCAGCATAAAAAGGAGACCCTGCTGGGCAGGCAGGACTTGGGGGTCTCAGTGTGAGGTGGGATTACCGGCACACTCTGTTACAGTGTCATGGAGAGAGAGTTGTTAGTTTGGATGTTTGATGGCTGACATTACAGTGCGATTTCATTTTGAAGGCTGAGTGACAGGATGGGACTTCTAAGGTCAAACAGATTTAGAGGGACATGTTGGGCGACTGAATTCTGTTACTCTGAGGAGAGCAATCTGTGTGTGTTGGTCAAATATGAGGGTTATGAAGACCCTCAAGCTGAGAGGACTACTTTGGGCCAACTTAAGGGTCTCCCACGTTTCACACAATCTTGACAAGCAGTGTATGGATCTTATGAGGGATTATCTGATTTATTGTTACATATCTAAGGACATCTCTTTATGACGATAGTAAGAGATCAATATATGTTAGTATGAATAAGAGAAGAGGTGAAGAGAGAAAAATCTAGAATAAAAGTAATACAAACTGGTTATAAGTTAGTGACTGAAACCTCATTTGGTAATTTAAAACCTTGTATAGCTTGATTTATTTATTTATTTATTTGTTTTCCTTTTTGTTTGTTTGTTTGTTTGTGTGTTTCAATCACACTTTTTGTAATTCAGTCTTTGGAAAATTACTTGACACTTTAATATAGAAATAATTGTCATCAATTCTCTCCTTAGGAAAAAGAAATCAGCCAAACAAAGTCACAGAAGATGAAGACGGAATATCTGGTGGTGAATCTGCTTCTGTGGTAAAGACACCGACATTCATGTGTTTATTAGCTAATGTTTAACACAATATTACTTTCTATAGATGAACATATAAAGTTGCTTGAAGAAAAGTTTAAGACCGCGGTCAAAGAAGGAAGTGTCTGCTCTCCTGAAACACTTTAATATTTTCTTAATTTAAGTGAAAGAAATGTAAAAGATTGTTTCTGATACAATGTTTGCAGATTTGAATATGTGCGGTTATTTGTGTTTCTCCCACCTACAGTGTTCTTAACGACCATACAGCAGTAGTGAGACTTTATCACATATTATGGTGTTGTTTGTCATGTTCAGTGAAATTCTTGCTTGCATGTCTGAGTAATAAGCGACATGTCACTGCTGACACGCCGTCTGTGTGTATCTGTATATATATATATATATATATGTGTGTGTGTGTGTGTGTGTGTGATAAATATATCAAAGCAGATGTTACCTAAAGAGATTTGGTATAATAGCCAGTTATTCATTGAATCCTGACTGATGATCTTATCTAGAGGTTGTCTCTTTCCACTTAGTCAGGTTATTTTAATAGCTTTATTACCTTTGGTTTTAAACACATTTACAAATGCAGATGCTTTCTGTTGCATACAATATGAGAGCGTAAAGGTGCAGTTTGTCTCAGAAAGGCGTTTATTTCCGAACCCCTAATCCCACCAGAAGCTCACCCTCTCACCCCAAACACTTTACGTCAAACCAGAACACACTCTCGTCAAATGTACATATTGCAAACATAACACCCCCCCCCCCCCCCTCCACACCAAATACAGTGACTCCCAGATAAACATAACATGAGGTCTGAACTTTCAAAAGTCATTGAAACTCTACACAAGTCTTTTTTTTCTCTTTTGTGTTCTTCTTCCAAAACCCAAATGCCATTCTAAAGTCTGCTTAACTGTGAAAATCAGTAAGTAAGTCTTTGAACCTGGCTGGGCGAGTTCTGACACATTCAGGTCTGGAGATGGGTTCAGTTGCAGGTTGCAACACCTCAGGGTCCTCAGTCTTCATAGATGATCCTGCAGCTGAATCGAGCCACTTGGCTGTAAAACCTGAAGAGTCACAGCTCGGCTCTGGGGGTGCAGGTACCTTGCGGAGGCGACTTGCATGCCATCGGGAACAATCAGCCAAACAAAATGTGGCAGGTCCTAGTTGGCTCATTACTTTTAAAGAAGAAGACCAAAAAAGATTTCAACTTATGTTCTTAATGTGGCCTCCAGACCCTGACCCAATCTGATACAGTTATGTATGGCATTTTCACCCGGTGTGACCTATCAAAGTGTTGCTTCATTTTATTCTGGCTCTTGGACACCCTGTTGTGTGTATGCATTGCAGTGGGCAAAGCTGGTTGGGCACTCAGACAATCCAATGGAAGCTGAAGTTCACGACCAATCATAAGAGCTGCAGGTGAACTGCCTGTAGTTGAGTGCTGTGTAGCTCTGTAGTGAAGAAGTGTCTGGAGAAGTGAAGAGAGAAATGTGCATCCATCTGCCAAATGTGCTCTAATGTCACTTTTTAAAGTTTTATTTAGCTTCTCTGATGTTGGCAGAGAGTATTTGTCAGGAATGACTACCTTGTTTACTGCCCTTAGATTGACACAGATTCGTAGTTCCCCTGACTTTTTTTTTTGCAACTATCAATTTGGAAATCCATGTGGCAGCATTAATAGGTTCTATAATTCCAGCCTCTAGGAGGCATTGCAGCTCAGCAGATACCCGTCATGGAAAGCCAGTGGGATGCGACGTGGTGGCTGGATGACAGGAGGCACAGTGAGATCTAGCAAAGGCAGAGAGACAATACAATACAGTTTATTTTTGTATAGCCCAAAATCACACAAGAAGTGCTGTAATGGGCTTTAACAGGCCCTGCCTCTTGACAGCCCCCCAGCATTGACTCTTAAAGAAGACAAGGAAAAACTCCCAAAAAACCCTTGTAGGGAAAAAATGGAAGAAACCTTGGAAAAGGTAATTCAAGGAGTGACCCCTTTCCAGGTAGGTTGGACATGCAGTGGGTGTCAAAAAGAAAGGGGTCAATACAATACAATACACAGAACAGAACAAATCCTCAGTACAGTATAAAAATAAAAATTGTACAAGTACAGAGCAGAATTTAACAGTAGATGATATCACATAATATGATTTGGATTTGTTTAGAGTCCTGGAGACCTCAGCCATCAAGCTGCCTCCACATTTGGCCATTCCACAGCTGAAACATTGCTTGGCCAGCCAATCCGATGAAAGGATCCCTCTACCCAATGATTCCTGTGATCCTCCATCAGGGATGACTTTACCTTAGGCAGGTAAAACAACTTGGTAGGTGGGCCAAGTGCCACATTTGAGTACTGAGAAGAGAAACAGAATATGTGAGGGACAGAGATGCAGACGGTACAGTTAATCTAGGAAGGGTGTGCTAAACTGAAGTCGTGAGGATTTGAAAGCTGAGACCGAAGGGGCATCTCTTATAGTAGCAGGTAGACCATTACACAGTTTAGGGGCCCTGTAACTAAAAGCTCGACCTCTCATTGTTATTTTATTAATCCTTGGAGTCATAAGCAGACCGGAATCTTGAGATCTTAATGTGCGCTCTGGTTTGTAAGTCATGATAAGTTCAGACAAGTAAGCTGGACCTTGGCCATTTAATGCTTTATATGTTAAAAGAAGGATTTTGAAATCTGCCCTAAACTTAACCGGGAGCCAGTTTAAGGATTTAAGAA
Source organism: Erpetoichthys calabaricus (assembly GCF_900747795.2). NCBI lineage: Eukaryota > Metazoa > Chordata > Cladistia > Polypteriformes > Polypteridae > Erpetoichthys > Erpetoichthys calabaricus. Next base: position 6,698,056 of record NC_041398.2, read on the forward strand.
CTGGAGTTATGTGTTCATATTTTCTTGTTCTTGTAATAATTCTTGCAACCGCATTTTGGATTAACTGGGGGCTGTATGAAGAACAGTTTGAACATCCAGTGAACACCGCATTGCAGTAGTCAATCCTACTAGAGATAAATGCATGAATTAATTTATTTAGAAAGCGCCTTAATTTCCTAACATCTTTAAGATGGAAGAAAAATGATTAGGACAACTTTTGTAATATGCACTTTAAATGACATGCTAGAGTCAAAGATAACTCCGAGATTGCGGGCTGATTCAGTGAAATTAATGGGGATTCCAACTGAGTTAAATGATGACCAAATATTGTTATGATCAGCGTCATTTCCTCCAACAATTAACATCTCTGTTTTATCAGTGTTTAAACACAAGTAGTTCTCATCCATCCACTCCTTTAATTCATTAGCACAACTAATTAAAGACAAAATTGGAGAAACTTCATTTGATTTAAATGTTTGGTATAACTGGGTATCATCTGCATACGAGTGAAAATTAACATGATGTTTCCTAATGATAGATCCCAGTGGAAGCATGTACAGTGAAAACAGTAAAGGTCCCAGTACTGAGCCCTGCGGGACACCATATCTTACTTCTGTGTATAATGATGGAGTCCTGTCAGCACATTTCTGTGCGTATTGGAATCAATTTGATAAATAAGAACTAAACCAAGCAAGCACAAATGGTTTTCCTTGTTTACACTCGACTTACTCAAAGTATCTATAAATTTTGAAACAGAATTACACTCTAGATGTCGCATTATCTTTGTTTTAATCTGTGAGTGTGTTGGCAAGGGCAGGACTAAATCAAATGTAGTTAAGTAGTGTTTGAAAATAACTTCATTTAATGAAGTAATATTTAAATTTTGAATTTCAACTTTGTAAGTTATAATTAATGTGTAGTTATGATTATGAGTTCGACCTTTGACAATCTGACAAAATTGTACTGAATTTAACTAATAAGCAAAGCATTTGCTAAAAGTGTCAGTTTCCACATCAATGTGTACATTAAAATCCCCCTTCAATACTACGTGTTCATAATTTCTAGCCAAAAGATAAAACGTTGCTAACTTCAGTCATGAACAATGAATTTGGCCCTGGTGGTCTGTAGACTAGCACTATAATTGTGTTGGAATCTGTTTTAATATTTAAAATATTAGTATGTGAAGTCGCCTAAATGTTTAGACGTGATTTGCATTTTGTTACAATGAATTATTCCAAGGCCTCCTCCTCAACCTGAATCTCTAGACTTATGAAGGAACAAGTAGCCATCTGGTGACACCTCAGCTAAAGAACAGTGCAGTGGCGGCTCATAGCTAAAATTAGTGGGGGTGCTGCTCCAGAAAATTTTTAGCCTATGTTTTAAAATTGTGTAAAAGGAAACAAACACGTATAAAAAGAAAATTTATTCAGAAATTGAAAAAAAAAAAGAATCAAATAGAATAGCTGGGAGCAGGATAATAATCTAATTCTACACTTTATCACATTCAAGAATATGGTACACGGTTTTTAAGCACAACACACACGGAGTAAAAAAAAAAAACACTACCTTCCACCAGCACGCCAGGGTCGGCACTCCGGGAGCAACAGTGCTCTCTCTCCCTTGCAGCCTTGCGTGTAGCTTCCTGTGTGCGCATGCGCACAACAGCCAAACACCACGTCGCTGGAACTGTGAAGCGCACAGTTCTATACAAAGATTTTTGTATCTTTTCATAAACTGGGGGATGGCTACTGACATTAAGCTTAAGGATTATATATTGTACAAGTATAAAGAAAGAATTAAAGAAAAAAGGACTCATTGTATTAAATGTTATCGATAATATCAAGTGGAAATAGGGGGTGCTGCAGTTCCACAGTGCCTATACACGAGCCACCACTGGAACAGTGTCACATTTACTAAGCCAGGTTTCAGTGAGAAGACACAGATCAGATTTTGTACTTAATATAATATAATTTACCAAAAAAGCTTTACTGCCAAGACAGTGAATGTTCAATAAGCAGCATTTTAAACTGCATGCTTCTTTCTGAACTGGTGATATATTTTTTATTTTAATTTGAAGTAAATTTTTATTACAGATGCCCCTGCTGGAGGGTCTGGTTTTATCCCTTGGTCTAATTATACACCTTATTTTTTGGTTATCAAGTAATGTAAGGTTTGCATCAAAACTAAATTTACTGGATGGCCCATAGTAGGGATTATGGGTAACAGATTCAGGAAAGTAACAGGTGGGAGAAACAACAGCCTGTTATTTAAGATCACATGTCTCTGGCCTGGATGGAGCTCTAATCAGTCAGCCAGGCAATTTTGCTGCCAATATTTTGGGATAATACATAAGATCCCCTCCAGTTAGGATGAAGACCTAATCTGGATAATGTTAATCTCTTTTGAAAAATCCAGGCCTTTCCTAAAACTCATTGTTCACAAACGCTATGCTTTTATTTGCACACCAAGTTTCTAGCCAGCAGTGAAGGGAACGCAATCTGCTATAAATCACATCCCCTCTATATAATCTTGGTAAGGGTCCAGATTCAACTAAATTCTGACATTTTCTTTTAGCTTTGGTATATAGAGAGATGAAGTTCCTCTTTAATACCTCAGATTGCTGTGAATAAATATCATTAGTGCCGACATGCAGCATTAAGGTAGATACTTCATCATTGGTGATACGGTCCAATTGGGCCTGTATGTCAGAAATCTTCACCCCAGGGAGGCATTTAATATTAATTGCTGGTTTAACATAGTTTGAGGGGTCAGAGGGACTACATTTTGGCTTCTTAGACTCCCATCTCACTGTTACCCACTTGCCCTGTGGCTGAAGTGGTGCTGCTGACTTCGGCCGCACACTGACTACTGTGGAACCTGGAGTGACTGAAGCCGAATCAGAAGTAGCTGAATTGTCTAAACAAACTGAGTCGATCCAATTTTCATTTTGCCTAAATCATCACAGCAGGTTTGGAATTCATCCATCCATCCATTTTCCAACCCGCTGAATCCGAACACAGAGTCACGGGGGTCTGCTGGAGCCAATCCCAGCCAACACAGGGCACAAGGCAGGAACCAATCCTGGGCAGGGTGCCAACCCACTGCAGGACACATACAAACACACCCACACACCAAGCACACACCAGGGCCAATTTAGAATCGCCAATCCACCTAACCTGCATGTCTTTGGACTGTGGGAGGAAACCCATGCAGACACAGGGAGAACATGCAAACTCCACGCAGGGAGGACCCGGGAAGCGAACCCAGGTTCCCAGGTCTCCCAACTGCGAGGCAGCAGTGCTACCCACTGTGCCACCGTGCCGCCCAGGTTTGGAATTCCACTCCCAATAACACAATAAGCATTCAGGAGTAACAGGAGTTCCTACCATGCACTCCATCACAATGAAGGATCCCTGGTCCAAGCCCACCAATTGTCTAGTAAAGCACAGGCCAGTGACCTCCTCCTCCAGGCTCCAGGGGCTCAACCAGCTGGGGTCTTCTGCAGACATGGCCTTCAAGGAGGACTGACCCGTCCAAGCTGTCCTCCACAAGTCCAAGATCAAACAGGACTTGTGCTGTGCTGGCATAATTTTAAATTAGGATTTGGGTTATTTAGATGCTCAGCCCCTTTTTATTACATTTACATTATTTAAGTTCAATTGTTCAAATGAATATCAGGTTAGCTAAGCAGTGCAGTTCTGTAACACCCGCTGGCCCCCTAAGCTCCTGTGATGCTCGACCGCCTGCTGGGTGTCTCTCCATGAAGTTATTCAACTTGACTTTTCCTGTCTGTGTTCCCCTCTTTTCAGCTCTTTGCCTCTGCTTACACCGTTTGGACTTCTTCCTATTCATGAGCACTCGTGCTGCCCACCTCTTACTAGAGCCCCCTGTCCTGATGCTAAGACCTTTCACACTCTAATTCTGTCTTACTGAGATGATTCACTGACTGAATATTATCTGCCGCTAGTTCTTTACTCATTCAGGAGCAGACGTTGTGTTTTAGTGAACTCTCACACCGCAGTGACACACAACACTTCACTCGTCATCAACTTCAACATGAAGTCAGCCCGTCAGTCTCCGTCTCCTCTCTCTTTGTGATTTTCGTCTCTCATTTATTTATAAATATTATTAATGAGAGCAGCGGCCCCAGTGCGGACCCTGAGGGACACCACTTTTAATGTCACAAACTCGGAAAAATGTGCCCTGCACATTAACCCTTTGTTAACAGAATTTAAACCAATTGGTCCCACTGTTCCCCGCCACTCTTGTACACAAACAGAACCCAGACTGATCTTAACTTTTAATGTCTTTTAGATGAAAGTGTCTCCTAAGAGAGAAAATGTAAATGTAAAAAAATAGAAATATTTCCAGCGCTATTAAGAAATGGATCCTCAATACGGAGTGTTATATCTTCAGATCAGACAACACAGGAGATGTGACCAGAGGTGCTGACAAGTCAGAATGTCACAGATAAGCACATTTGACAAATGTCAGTCATCCTTATTGTTTATTAACCAAACACCAATGGGAGTTTATTTTACAAAATGTAAACAATTATAAGATTTGTATTTTGTTAATACATAACAATTATTATAAAGATTAATTTAAATAAATGTTCTTTTCCCATAGAGTATCTTCCATAACCTAACAAAGCCTCACTGTCCTTAAAGGTAATGACAATATTAAGAAATCTGCACTAAATATCCATTTGATCAAACCCAAATCTTTCCTCCCCTCAGCCTTGCCATTCATTTAATATTGAGAGTGGCCACTAGAGGGGGCAGTTTGGCTACAGAAGAATCAGCTCAGCTGTCAGCTCTGAAGGTCATGTGACTGTGTGACCGTGTCACCTTTATTTTGTTCTTAATTCATTTAAATCTTGATTAGTTGTAGATATAATATTTAAAGTTCTTTATTTCAGGTGTTTTATTCTTGTGTTTTTACTTTCTTCTTATTTCTTTTACACTGCACTGTATTCTTTTCTCCCCCCTTTCCCATGTGTGTAATATGGCAGGTGTCCACTAGAGGGCGCCACTGCACTTCAGTCCCACCCCTCAGTCCTCCTGTTAAAGTCTCCATTCGTCTGACTCTCTGATTGTTTCTCATTCTCTCCTTTCTTGTTTCACTGCTCAGGATTTCACTGAATGCTTTCTGCTTTTATCTTTTAGATTTCCTTTTTGTATAAATTGCTGTGTAATATTTAGAGTGGCCACAAGAGGAAGTAGTTTGGCGACTGACCAATCAGTGACCCCTTCTGTCCATTCGCTGTCTTTCTTATCCGCGTTTTAATTTCAGGTTTGCGGACAAGGTGGGCCAACCCTGGACGGGGTGCCAGTCCTCTGCAAAGCCACACATGTGCACCGATGTCAAGTGTGTGCCAACTGACCAACAATTCATTTTGTGAAGATGTTGGAGCTTTCAGGGTACCAAGAGTGACAAATCTGGGGACAAGGAGGAGGTGCAGTTAAAGTTTAATGTGACATCAACTAAAACACCAAACTCTGTCAGTATGGTTGATACAGCTGATATTCAGTGACACTTGGGGGGCTCAGTAGATGTTGGGGTGTCAGCCTGAAGGACATGTGGCTGTGAATCAACAGTGACCCCTGCTAGTTAGACTGGTATTTGTAGGTCTGAGGTGTCTCCGCCCCTCATTATGACAAACACACCTGATTGGCTACTCAAACCCAATAATAATTGAGACCCTGACAGCTGCACTTGGCCAGCATTCTCATCCACAAATTCAATCACAGAGGTGCTGCCCTCCCCAACCCACAAATTTAATTTTGACCCCAAACTAAAAATACAACGAGGACCTGCACTTGTGGGGACATCAAGTGACCGGTGGAGGGTACTGGTCATTGGTCACATGGTGTCAGATGGCTGATTGTTACAGTGGAGTCGCAACCAAACCCAAACCCTGGATAGAGGGGCTCAGTGAAGGAGGTGTTGAACCTGTGCAGGAGGGTCATTGTGTGTGAGACACTATAAAATGACAGAGAGCCAGCAGGCCAGTCCAGATACACACCTATTCTGGGGTTGTAGGGGGCGCTGATTACAGTCGGTATGTTATTGTGACGCACAGAGTACTGGGAACTAAAACACAACAAACTCCAGGACTTGTCGTTGTTTCCAAGGCGGCACACCACGCCCTGTCCTTTCCTGCTCAGCCCTTTACATGCAACTCCAATCACCACATCACCTCCACTGCACTCCACCTCCCAGTAACAGCGAGTCCCAGTCAAAGCATCTCTGCACAGAACTTGGGCCCAGTAGTCAAATCTGTCAGGATGATCAGGATATTCAGTTTTTGTCCTCTCGCGTGTCACCTTCTTTATCCCATCAGAGAGGCGGAGGTCTCTGTTTGCTGTGTTGATGTCCAGTGTGAGGGGACAGAAATCTGAAAGGAGAGAAAAGAAAACGAGTGAGGAAATCAGGACTGGGGGCGGAACTAACACAAACAATTAATAAGAACCAATCAGGAGTTGCGCTGATAAGACTCAAATGCTGTCTTTCACAAGTGGGGTCTTCTACCATGAAGCCCACTTTCATTCAGTAAGTGATTGACGGTGCTACTTGAAGCTGTTGTACTTTGATGGTGGTGGTCACCCTGAGTCCTGATGTCTGCCTTGGTTTTTTCTTCACCTCTTAAACTGTCCTTCTGTTCAATAAGGGGTCCATTTTTTATTTGTAGTGACATCCATTGAGTTTGGCTGCAGTCCCATGGACCTTAAACGTCTTGATGTTAGCTGCTGTGGCCACAGGAACATGAAGCTCTTTGGAGGTGGTCTTGTAGTCTTCACCTTGACCTGCTCAGCTGTGACCTTTGTCTTTTGCTCTTCTTCTCTTGTCCTCATTCAGTGTGACGCACACAATGACACATCACAACTAAGTGAGGACTTTACTGAGTGACTGAAGACCCCTGAGATTCTCAATTAGAGGGTTGAGTTTCATCCAATGATGTCTTTTAACATCTAAGGTCTCCCAATATTCTCTTCTGTTATTTTCATTTAGTTTTATTCTTACAATATGTTAAGTTATGAATCAAAATCAAAGTGTCAGCTCTATGGAGAACAGAATGGCCAAGTACTTTAGTCAGCTTTAACTTATTTCACAGTAAAGCTGGGATTCTTTTATAAAACAGTCCTTTTGTCTTCACCTTTACACACATAGACTGTATATGTAGATATTAATGGAGTGGACATTGTGTTTTTATGTGAAGCACACTGAGCTGCTTTCATTGTGTGCCTTGTGCTTGATAATTCTTATCAATATTGTAAGGGAATGACTGAAATAAAAAAGAAGCAGAAAGGAGGAAAGAGAAAAGGAAAACAGCAGAAAGTGAAATGAAAAAAATGAGACAAAGGAAAAAGAACAATGAAGGTAGGACTCGAGTGACAGGAGGACCTGGCGTAGTCGGCAGGATTTCTTTTTTATTTCCTGTGAGTCCACTTGACACTTAAGAGACTCAAGTCTAACAGACTGCTTTGGTGCCTCCCTGTCCTGAATCTCAATATCCCATAATGCACCAGTCACAGGTCCCCCGTCACTTTCAGCTCCTCAGTCCCACCACACTCACATAATGCTTTCATATCATAAGCCTGGCCTGAGATATTAAAAGTGAAATGATGATAAATTTAACGAATTGACAGACTCACATTGTAAAAACTCCTCTCTACTCTGAGGTTCAGGAGGCCGTAGGGTGAAGATTGGAGATTCATGACCTGAAAATACGAAGAAAAGAGAAGAATGGAGAATGTTAAAGTAGAATTTTATAATATTAAATTCTTAGACACGTATTACAAACACAGTGCATTTGAATAAAACAACAAGACATTCAGATCAACTTTGTTTACTGAGCCCACCGGTGTGTGGATGATGAAGTGAGCTTTATTTGCCAACATTGTGATGAGCCACAGACACATGTGTGGATCTTCTCTGTGGACTTGACCTCTACTTTAGATACCAACATCTCAGAGCTTCATGATAAGAAACTGACCGAGTTCAGCCTGCCCAGTCCAATCCACCATTGGATCTCAGACTTTCTTCCAGGTAGTAAACAGTGTCGGTGCAGTTGGGCACACACACGTCTGACCTGTTAACCCTCGTCACCTCACTTTCTGTTTTCCTCTCCTGTGTTGTCAGTTGGCCACAGCTCAGCAGTTCTGTTCATGGACATTGTTAGGTTCCATTTATGTTCATCAGTGCAGAAGTGCTTTATCTTACTGTATGTTTAAACAAATCTGTACACCACTTTATAATGCTCCACAGATTTTGTACTAATCAGGTCAGGTCAGGTTGGGGGGCATGCACTGGTACAGCTGCACCCACCACACGATAAAACAGCTTGAGATCCTGGTTGGCAACCCTCCAGGAAGACAGTCCAGTCCTACCCTTCAGAAATTACCCTCTATCTGCCACAGCCAGGTGTTACGTGGGCATCCCCTTGGCCTGGTCCAGCCTCCTGGGCTCTCAACAATGATGGTCACCCTCAGGTAACTGCGCCACATGGCCGTAGAGTCATAATTGACGTTCCCTCACAGTGCAGGTCATGTGCCTCATTCAAAGTCAGACCAGCGGTGCCCAAGGATTCTCCAAAGAGACACAGTATACTTTGTACTAACAAACGATAAATTTGCCACATCGTTTAAGATGTCTACTCTGTGCAGGGCAGTAGTCATTTTTTCCTCCAATGTCCTCTAAGTATTTCACTTTTATTGACCATATCACAATTCCAGATGGTCACAAACACTTTCTTAATATTTGGTAGCTGTGCCTTTAAATTTATTCACTTGAGCCAATTGTTTTGTGTCGCCTTTCACAAGCTTCTTACAATAAGTTGTTCAAATTTTGTCCCATTCCTGCAGACAGGACTGGTGTCACTGGGAAACATTCATAGGCCTCTTTGCTCACATATGCTTTTTCAGTTCAATCAGATTGAGGCTTTGTGATAGCCACTCCTATACCATGACCTTGTTGTCCTTAAGCCATTTTGACCCAACTTTGGAGGGCCCATCTGTGATTGAGCTTCACCTTCCTTGCTGAGGTCTTGAGATGTTGCTGCAGTGACTCTTCATCATTGTCCTTCCTCATGATACCATCTATTTTATAAAGTGCACCAGTCCCTCCTGCAGCCCCCACAACATGACATTCTCACCCTCATGTCTGAAAGTTGTGATGGTGCTCTTTGGCTTACCAATCTCACCCTTTGTCATCCAAACATCATGATGGTCATTATGGCCAAACAGTTGTATCTTGGATTCATCAGACCAGAGGATATTTCTCCAGACGGTCAGATCTTTGTCCCATTGTGTCATTGAAAACTGCAATCTGGCTTTTTGATGGTAGCTTTGGAGCTGTGGGCTTCTTCCATGTTGAGCAGCCTTCCAGGTGATGTCGATGTCAGACAAATTTTACTGTGGATATTGAGAGTCATCTACCTGTGTCCACCAGCATCTTCACAATGTCCTCTGCTGTTGTTGGTTGATTTGCACTTTTTTGCCAAAGTCCGTTCTTCTCTAGGAGACACAATGCATCTCCTTCCTGAGTGGTGTGATGGCTGGGAGGTCCCATTGTGTTTACACTTGTGTGTTATTGTTTGTAAAGATAATCGTGGAACCTTCAAACGTTTGGAAATTGTGTCCAAGTATGAGCCACATTTGTGGAGGTCACCATTTTGTTTTCTGAGCTTTTGCCTGATTTCTTTTGATTTTCCCATTATGTCAGGTAAAGAGGCAATGAGTTAGATGGTCGGCCTTAATATCCATCCACATGTTGGCTCCAGTGAGGCTGATTGGCTCTCAGAAGCTCATTGTCTAATTGCCTAAAGGCTTGACATCATTTTCTGGAATTTTCCAAGCTTTTTAAATGCACAAATAACAAAGTGTCTGTAAACTTGTGACCCACTGGAATTGCGATGTGGTCAATAAAAATGAAATACTCAAAGGTCTGTGAACATAGGTGGAAAAAATGACTTCTGCCCTGCACAGAGTAGACATCTTAAATGCTTGTAGTTTATTAGTATAAAATCAGTGGTGCGATTATAAAGTGAGTTTTAAAGAATTCACCTGAAGTGGATGGAAACTTCTAATTTCAACTGTATCTGTGTGTATAAACATTATTACATTTATAATTAAAGTCTGTTATTGTGCTTTCCTTATAGAATTGTTACTGTGCACTCAGCGGAGTGCTCAGGTGGTCCTGAAGTGGTCAGGGTTCTAATACTGTCCTCTAATTTGTTCAACTTTACCACCAAAATATAGAAATTTAAACAATTTGATCTGTAAAACAATTTCTTTAATATCAGTGGTGGAAATGAGTCTGAGTATACGACACCACACACATAACACACATGAGTCTTTGGGAGAATGGCTGACAATGGCTTACTGTGAACATTTAAAGAGGAGCCCATCTGAGCGAATGTAAAGGACAGAGAAGACAGCAGAAGCTCATTCAGACTTCATGATATCACAAAGAACTGAAAATGACCCCAATTCAATTTCATTTTCCTTTATGTCTTCATTTGTACGCTGAGCTGGCCCTGCCAGGTTAACACAACTACCTGTTGTCTCTATGCATGCTCAATAATCCAGCTAAGGAAATTCTAGAAAGTTGATTCAGTTCATCTGGACATAGTTATTTTCCAGGGAGATATGTTACATCACTCATCCAAGTGACTTCCTCAGTCCAGATTAACTGAATCAACTTTCTAGAACAACTTCCTGTTCTTTATTTTATGTTGGTCGTTAGATAGATAGATAGATAGATAGATAGATAGATAGATAGATAGATAGATAGATAGATAGATAGATAGATAGATAGATAGATAGATAGATAGATAGATAGATAGATAGATAGATAGATACTTTATTAATCCCAATGGGAAATTCACATTCTCCAGCAGCAGCATACTGATACAATAAATAATATTAAATTAAAGAATGATAATAATGCAGGTGAAAAACAGACCATAACTTTGTATAATGTTAAATGTTAACGTTTACCCCCCCCCCCCCCCCCCGGGTGGAATTAAAGAGTCGCATAGTTTGGGAGAGGAACGATCTCCTCAATCTGTCAGTGGAGCAGGACAGTGACAGCAGTCTGTCGCTGAAGCTGCTCCTCTGTCTGGAGATGATCCTGTTCAGTGGATGCAGTGGATTCTCCATAATTGATAGGAGCCTGCTGAGCGCCCTTCACTCTGCCACAGATGTTAAACTGTCCAGCTCCATGCCAACAATAGAGCCTGCCTTCCTCACCAGTTTGTCCAGGCGTGAAGCGTCTTTCCTCTTAATGCTGCCTCCCCAGCACACCACCGCATAAAAGAGGGCGCTCGCCACAATCGTCTGATAGAACATCTGCAGCATCTTATTGCAGATGTTGAAGGATGTCAGCCTTCTAAGGAAGTATAACCAGCTCTGTCCTTTCTTGCACAGTGCATCAGTATTGGCAGTCCAGTCTACTTTATCATCCAGCTGCACTCCCAGATATTTATAGGTCTGCACCATCTGCACACAATCACCTTTGATGATCACTGGGTCTATGAGGGGTCTGGGCCTCCTAAAATCCACCACCAACTCTTTGGTTTTGCTGGTGTTCAGTTGTAAGTGGTTTGAGTCCCACCATTTAACAAAGTCATTGATTAGGTCCCTATACTCCTCCTCCAGCCCATTCCTGATGCAGCCCACGATAGCAGTGTCATCAGCAAACTTTTGCACATGGCAGGACTCCAAGTTGTATTGGAAGTCCGATGTATATAGGCTGAACAGGACCGGAGAAAGTACAGTCCCCTGTGGCTCTCCTGTGTTGCTGACCACAATGTCAGACCTGCAGTTCCCAAGACGCACATACTGAGGTCTGTCTTTAAGATAGTCCACGATATGTTATGTGTGTGTGAGTCTCTGGATACGTTATGCAGAGCACATGAAAAGAATCACAATGTTAAATGAAGAAGAAGCTTTTAAGAGAGTAAATTGAAAAAGCATCCACTATATATATATAGTAAAGCAATAAACGGTCAAATGTCCGACATCTGTGTCAGGGCATAATGTCATCGAGTGTCCAACAGAGGGCAGCAATGTCCAATGAACAGAGGAAACAAAAGCACACAAAAAAACTGATGGCTGTAAGGCCTAACATGTCTGATGAGCAAAAGGAGCACAAAGCAAGAGGGATGTAAGAGCGAGCATGTCGGATGAACAGAGCTCCATAAATGAGTGACATGATCAGAACAGATGGAGTTACTAATGTACCAGTAGCCTGTTTTAATGAGCAGCTGTTTCACTCTCCTATGAAGAGATATATTGTGAACAGTAGGGGGCACTCCAGCTCCCCAAACACCCAACACAAACAAGCACGGACACAGGTTAAAAGGCATAGAGTTGTTTATTGTGGGAAAACTCTTCTTTTATAAGGGTTTCCCACCACCACAGCCACAAGTACATTAAGACCAATACTCTCTTTCTGTCTTTCACTGCCTCCTCCATTCATCTTTCAAGATTTGTCCTCCTTCCTCCTGACTCTGCCCCCCTGACACAAGTTAGGCAGTCCCTTTTATTTGAGCTACCCTGGAAGTGGTCTGTCAGCACTTCTATGTGAGGTGGAAACCCCATGACATAGGGATTCCCCAATCCTGTACCTCCCCCTGTTGACCCCCATGGGACCCAACAGGGCTTTCCCCTGGGACTACAATACCCAGCAAGCCCTGAGGGCACTCATGTGGGAATCTGAGACTGAACTCACTGCCATCTAGTGTCCTGGGGGAGATAAAGCCGTGTGCAATCTGTCTCCCCCTGTCCTTCACAATAATAAGAATAAAAGCAGCTGCATACTGTGATTATGTGATATTACTCAGCTCATCATTGTGAATAGCACTATAAAAATTACAAAAAGAGAAAATGGAAAAATCCTAATGAACAGGCATTCTTCATGCATCTCAATGTCCTTGTTATTGTCACTCTAGTCCTCATAATGGACTTTAACAATGAACAAACATGACCAGACGCTGTACCTGATGGAGTCAATGGCAGGATGTCCCACTGGATGATCTTCTCCAGACTCTTTTTCAGACTTGACAGCTCCTTTAGCAGGTCCTCAGAAGAGAACTCGAGAGTAACATTGAAGCTCAGCGAGTCTCCATCATCAGGAAGGACACAGTGAGATGACAAAGTCTGCATCAGGAGAGAAGAGGGGACGAGGAAAACTAAAAAGTAACATTAATAAGTAGGACCTGTAAGAGCCAATCTTAGAAAGTTAAAGTTTTGAGTTAAACTGATATTAATGTTTCCTTAATTTGAATAGAATATAATTTCTTCCATAATCATAGACAATGGTATAGTCTTTCCCCCTATAAGTTAGTATGAGATAGAACCTTCTTGCTATAACTGAGAAACAGTGTTATAATAGATTCAGTAGTGTTTAGAATAGGTCCCAGTAAACAGGGACTTGAAAGACCCATTTTCGAATTAGAAATGGGATAAGCATACAGTTTTCTGACCATCTTGAAAGTAAATAGTAACGATTTCAGATGTAACAAGATTAAGCTTAGAACTGAACTTTTCTTAACATGAATTTTTTCCCTTTTTGCTATTTTAATTTTCTTTTTTTGTGTGAACTGTTTTACTTTGAAACTTAACTAAACTTTAAAAAATGAAGATATTTTGTCTGTGGAATCATGTCTGCATGTCAAGCTTTTGTTGAATCCCAATTTTTGAGTTAAAGCTGCTGAACCTTAGTAACTTTGGGAAAACGTAGCTACAGGACCTCCTCAACTAAACATCAGTGTGGTGGACAGTCAATGTTGTTTTTATATAGAGAGATTACTTTTCATTCATTTATTGGTTATTTATGGCAGAGTATTTAATTACAATGGACCAAAAAATGTCATCGGCCTTGACTTTCAAAAAGCTTTTCACACAGAAGTCCATAAGAGGCGAGCCATCAGACTGTAGATAAGTGGACTGAGGGGGCAGCAGACAGACAGGCTGGTGAAGAACTGACTTAGCAAACAAAACAAGGCATTGGGCTCTTTAATGTACTGAGATGAAGTTAATTAGATAGATAGATAGATAGATAGATAGATAGATAGATAGATAGATAGATAGATAGATAGATAGATAGATAGATAGATAGATAGATAGATAGATAGATAGATAGATAGATAGATAGATAGATAGATAGATAGATAGATAGATAGATAGATAGATAGATAGATAGATAGATAGTATATATGTTCCAAGGGGGAAATTTAGCAATTAAATTAAATCCAGAGACTCACACACACTATTCAGTACAATCCTACACTTGAAGGTCCACTGCTAGAAAGTGTGTGACTTGTCAGACAGACTTGGGAGCCTTTTGTGCGCTCATCACAGTTCTGTAATCTGCCCTGTAGAACACACTTGTAAGACCACATCAGGAATATTGTGTGTTAGAGAAATGAGAAAACAGCAGAAAAGAAAGTCGAGAAGAAGAAGAGAGAGCAGACTGGACTGAGGGGTTTGAGCTGTGAGGAAATGCTGAAGGACTTGAATGTCATCAGTTAAAGGACAAAGACATGAGGAGGTGACATGACAGGAGTGTTCAAAGATATGAAGGAGTTGGTGTCTTCTTTTCACAGGTGGTGTCATTTAAAATGAAAAATATTAAGAATACAATTCATAAAAATCTGCTTCCTCAAACAACTAAAGATTTACCTGCCTATCAGGTAATAATAATAATAATAATAATAATAATAATAATAATAATAATAATAATAATAATAATAATAATAATTTATTAATTTACTAATAGACACCTTTCAAGACACACAAGGACACCTTACATAATACATTAATAACAACACCCACAAAATAAAATTAATAAAATATTACAGTACAATTAAACCAGAATAAATATAATAATAAAATTAAATTTATATTTATCAACTATAAGTCATCTATCAATACCTCCATTATCCAACCCACTATATCCTCACTAGAGGGTCACGGGGGCGGGTCTGCCGGAGCCATAATAAGTCTTCTTAAAAAGATGTGTTTAAGGTGAGATTTAAAGATAGGAAGAGAGTCCATATTACAAATATCTTGTGCAGAGAGTTCCAGAGGTGGGGGGCCACCTCTCTAAACCTCATGGTAGTCAGGTGAGCAGGAGGTATAATAAGACAAATAGAGGAAGAAGATCTAAGGATATGGGAAGGATTTAGATATGAGGAAGATCAGAAAGATAAGGAGGTGCAAGATTATAAGTCTTGTAAGTAATTAGCAGAATCTTAAAATCAATGTGATATTTAATAGGGAGTCAGTAAAGCTGCTGAAGGACTGGAGTGATATGTTCAGTGGAAGGTGTTCTGGTAATAATATGAGCTACAGCATTCTGAACATACTGAAGTTGTAAGGAGTTTATGAGGAATACCAGAGAGGACAGACTTAAAATAATCAATATGAATTGTGACCAGAGCATGAACGAGAATAGCAGTGCTGGTAGCTGAAAGAGATAGACATAAACAGCTGATATTACGTAGATGGAAATATGCCAACCAAGTTACAATATTAATATGCACCTCCAATGTTAAGGTGCTATTAAGAATGACACCTAAGCTCTTAACCTGGGAGGAAGAAGAGATTAGAGAATTGTCAATAGTCAATGAGATATTATCACATTTGTCCAAAACAGATTTAGTTCCTACCAGAAGAACCTCTGTTTTATGACTATTTAATTTAATAAAATTAGCAGACAGCCATGATTTAGCTTCTTGAAGACAGTGTGGTGCCCGGCGGGTGTCCATGCCCGGCCGGGACGCCTAGGAGGAGTGGAGGAGGGCATGTGCCTCCTCCAGGACACGAGGGGGCGTCCTCCCTGGTGGCTTTGGGGACCACGGGTACGGGTACGGAGCTTAGAAGGTCAACCCTGTAGGGGCCCGTGGTCACCGCCAGGGGGCGCCCCGATGCCTTGGGAACATTGTCCCTCAGTACTTCCGCCACACCGGGAAGTGCTGGGGGGAAGAGACTTGAGGGCACCCGGTTGACTTCCGGCTTCTCCTTGGGAGCTTCCGCCACACAGGGGTGTGGCTACGGAGGTCCTGAGGATGCACCTGGAGCCCATCCGGGGCACATAAAAGGGGCCGCCTCCCTCCAGTCAGGAGTGAGAGTCGGGAGGAAGAAGACGAAGCGTGGCGGAGAGGAGTGGAGGCGGACCAGAGACTTGAAAGGCATTGTGTTGTGGCCAGGACTTTTGAAGGGGTGATTGGTGCTTTGTGCACTGGGTTTGTGCACTTTACTTTATTAATAATGTTTAATAAACGTGTGGTGGACTATAATATGGTGTCCGTCTGTGTGTGTCCGGGCTGCGTATCACAGTGGCGTAGTCGGCAGGATGCTGCACCTGGTTCAAGGTGCGGACCTGTAGTTAACAAACATTCTGTGAGCAGCCCGGCGCAGCAGCGGCACCCCCACACGCGCCACGGGAGCGACGCAGGCACAACCCCGCGTGAGCGATTCACCTCACGGTTCGCTACCGGTTCCTTCAATGGCCATGTTCTCCTGGTGCGGGGAGAAGAACAAGGACGTTGCCGGAGTGCAGCGGGCTCCAGCAGGCACACTGTCGCCGACGACGGCCGGTTCGGCAGCACGGTGAGGACGGCGAGACAGGAAGGCGAGTCCCAGGAGGTGAGTACCCTGCCCAATGGCGATAGGCCCCGTGGGGGCAAGTTTACCTTTTGTGCTGCAGGCAGGGACTACCTGGGATTGCGTCAGTGGCAACGGGAAGCCATGCCTCAGGCTGTCGACGGCGCCGAGGTGGCAGTAAGCAGTGCCACGAGAGAGGAGCTGCTGCAGCTCGATAAGCAGCAGCCGCTGCTGGAAACCAGGAAGGCACGTCGCCGCATCAGGAGACGAGGAAACAGAGCCAAAATGGCCACGGACCGGAAGCCGCTCCCAGAGACTGGCTCGGGATTGGGCGGTGTGTCTGACGTGTCCGCCGCTGATTGGATGGAGGCGGGCACAAGGAATGTCAATCCCGGGCTGAGAAAGGACCCGACGGGGCCGGTTGGAAGGACCCCCAGAGAGCAGCCGGCGGACTTGCCTGAAAAAAAGGTAAGGCAGCCGCTGACTGGCAATCTGTCTTTGCTCGAGGCGCTGTGTGAGTTGGAGGAATGCCTCCAGCCCGCAGCGTCGTTATTTCAGGTCTTACGCGTCCTCCGAGGGCGATTGCAGGAGCTGGAGATGAAGGCGGCCGCGACCCTGACGTCGCTGCGACAATGGACGGATCGGCGCGGCGCTGGAGGCTTCAGCCGGAGGGATGCAGTGGGAACGGTAAGCCATACTGCCCCCATACATAAAAAGGGAGATCCTACCGATGGGGACTGTGATTTCAGTGATCGGGACCATGTCGGTAGGTCCCCGACAGTGGATGCCGCGGGGCAGGCTGCACGCGTGGTGAGGGGAGTAACAGTGAGAGAGCAGGGCGGACAGGGGCTGACAAGTGCCCTGGGTCCTATCGCCCGACGCCCCGAGCCCGCGGCAGTCTCCCGTCGCTCTACATGGACGCAGACGGGAATGGGGCTGAGCGTTTGTCATGCGCAGACTCAAACCGTCAGGGCGTCCAAGAGGGAAAGGAGGGATCGAGGGCTGAGTGCTGATTCCTCCAACAGGAAAGGATGTGCTGCTGGGTGCGCACGTCCAGTTAAGGGCCACTCCCCTGAGCCAGTGGAAGGGAGAGAAAAGCAGGCGGTCCCGTCAGCCAGAGGGACACGCAACCCACGGAAAAGGTTCTGATCAGGCAAGTTCCGGGGTCCTTGTGAAAGGGGGGAGCGCTGCCAGTGCGTGGCGCAAAGGGACACCAGAGAAGGGTGTCCAGGCAGCGTCTCTGCTCCTATGTTTCTATCTGTTGCAGGATGGGACCCGGGACAAACAGTAGGACCTGCTTCGTGGGAAGCTGTCCCTCATCAGATGGACCGTCTGGCCGAAACGACACTTCGCTGGCGATGGGGCAGCCTCTCAACCAGCGGAGGCTGCGAAGGCACGAGCGGCGCTGAGCAGAGGGGCGAGGAGATCTCGGAGGGGGTGCCGAAGAGGAGAGTTCCAGGGTGCTGGATTGGACCCTGGATGTAGAGTTGGACCCTCTCCGGGGTTGAGCCGCCCTAACGGGATGTGTCGCTCGGACCAACGGGTCTTCGCTGGCGATGGGGCACTGTGGTGCCCGGCGGGTGTCCATGCCCGGCCGGGACGCCTAGGAGGAATGGAGGAGGGCTTGTGCCTCCTCCAGGACACGAGGGGGCGTCCTCCCTGGTGGCTTTGGGGACCACGGGTACGGAGCTTAGAAGGTCAACCCTGTAGGGGCCCGTGGTCACCGCCAGGGGGCGCCCCGATGCCTTGGGAACATTGTCCCTCAGTACTTCCGCCACACCGGGAAGTGCTGGGGGGAAGAGACTTGAGGGCACCCGGTTGACTTCCGGCTTCTCCTTGGGAGCTTCCGCCACACAGGGGTGTGGCTACGGAGGTCCTGAGGATGCACCTGGAGCCCATCCGGGGCACATAAAAGGGGCCTCCTCCCTCCAGTCAGGAGTGAGAGTCGGGAGGAAGAAGACGAAGCGTGGTGGAGAGGAGTGGAGGCGGACCAGAGACTTGAAAGGCATTGTGTTGTGGCCAGGACTTTTGAAGGGGTGATTGGTGCTTTGTGCACTGGGTTTGTGCACTTTACTTTATTAATAATGTTTAATAAACGTGTGGTGGACTATAATATGGTGTCCATCTGTGTGTGTTTGGGCTGCGTATCACAACAGTCAGAGAGGTATTAAGGTAGAAGAGTGGAATCAGGCTTAGTAGACAGATAGAGCTGGGGGTCTTCAGCATAACAGTGAAAGTGAATATCAGATTTCCTAAAGATACGACCAAGAGGCAGAAGATAAATGATAAATAGAAGGGAGCCCAAGACAGAGCCCTGGGGAACACCATTAACAACTGGAAAAACTTGGGATCTGACATTTTTAATTTATACAAACTGTGTGTGATCTGAGAGAAGATTTAAACCAGGCATGTGGAGTGCCAATAATGCCAATCGATTTTCATCTCTCAAGGAGAATATCATGAGATATAGTATTGAAGGCAGGGCTCAGATCAAGGAGCACAAGTGTGGTCAACAGCCCCGAGTCAGCTGCCATCAGCAGGTCATTGGTGATTTTAACCAGGGCTGTCTCTGTACTGTGAAATGGACGAAAGTCACATTGAAATTAATTGTCTGTAAGGTGAGAATGAACCTGCATGGCAACAGTTTTCCAAGTGTTTTTTAAAGGAAATGAAAATTTGAGATTGTGTGATAATTATTTAATTTGTAGGGATCTGCACCAGATTTCTTGAGAACTGGAGTTATTCCTTTATCTCCTTTATTTTAAGAGATAAAGGAACAAGACCAGAGATAAGGGAAGGATGTATGATGTTAGTTATTAGAGAGGGAAGAGGAATCAGTAGGAACTGCAGCCAGCTGACAGGTAGAGGGCTTGGATTTTCTAATAATATCAGATATTTCAACCACAGTTGGGAGTTTGAAAATAGTAAGAAAAGAAGAAGGGGATCATAAAATGTTCCAAGTGCAGAATTTACAAGAGAAGTCAACTGCTGGTGGATATTTCCAAACTTCATATTAAAAAAGTCATAAAAGAGTTACATTGAATAGTACAGTTAAATTGAGGTGGGAGGTTGTCAGGAGACCATAGGATGTTTTTTGAAGGCTGTAGATAAAGGCGGGACCTTTGAGAGTTTTGCATAAATTTAGGAAATATTAAATATGAAATTGGACTGAATGGTCAGTTATTGCCATTTGTCAAAACTCCTCAGCTTTTTTGATTTTGAAGTTTCTCAGGTCCCACACACCCCAGTCTGATCAGACTCCCTGTGAAGTGTCGCTCTCACCTTCAGGAAGTGGAGATGGTCCTTGGTCTCTGAAAGCTCCTTCATCTCAGCCTCTTGTCTCTTCAGCTCATCAATTTCCTTCTCCAGTTGCTCCATGACTCCTTCAGCCTTCTCCATTTCTCTCTTTTCTTGTTCTCTAATCCTCTCAGTCAGTTTCTTGTGGGCTTCCTCAATGCATCGTATCAGAGCAGTGAAGCTCTTCTCATGTTGCTCCATCACTCTTTCCACAGAGATCTGGTTGGATAAGAGAAAAATATAAAATTGAGTCACCAAATGAAAAAATAAATAAACCAGTCCTAAGACACTTTTGTTGGTATTCTGATGTAGTCATGGATAATTTGAATTAGGATAACGGCCATAGCAGACCCTTGGTACTCTGGGTAGCAGCATCTTCTTAAGGCACCTGAAAGACCATATGTAATGTGCAGTCTTAATAAGGGGTTCTGTATGATCTATGAGAGTCATTGGTAGGACAGCTCTATTGTCCAGTGAGGACTCTGGCAGTGTTACAGAGGTGTGTCTTTAAAAGAGCCTCTCCTGGGGCCTCATGTATAAACAATGCGTACGCACAAAAATGTTGCGTGCGAACGTTTCCACATTCAAATCACGATGTATAAAACCTAAACTTGCCGTAAAGCCACGCACATTTCCTCGGTAGCTCATACCCTAGCATACGCAAGTTCTCCGCTCAGTTTTGCAGACTGGCGGCACCCAGCGTCAAAGCAGTGCTACTGTTCCAGTGTGGTTTCCCTTTCTTTGTTAGATCCACATGCCTGACGCGGCTTTATAATACATTGAAATTAACTGCATATTGTTTATTAGTTTAATGCATCTTTTTGTAATTAACCTGTAGCAATATAATGGTCCATGGAATGGCCAAACTATTCCAAATACCATAGGTGCTTTATCGTTGTTACTCTCACTGCACCTTCTTCTTCTTTTTTCAGCTGCTTCCATTAGGGGCTGCCACAGCAGATCATCTTTTTCCATATTACTCTCACTGCACCACTTGGAGTATTTATATCACTGTATCTGAGTGGGGAAATACAGCTCTACAGCAGGTGATCGGAAAGAGAATTATTGGTATACAGCATCTAGTACAGGCTGCCTCAGCCATGCTGTCTATTGAACTGCTCTCATACGGCAAACGCTTCAGAGCCTTTCCTGTACGGACCTCGCGGTTCAGAAACAGTTTCATCCCAAGAGCTCTAACCACACTCCATCAGTCCATCAAGTGCTCCTTGTCGAACTCTTTGTACTTATAAGTACAATCACCTCACTGTAAACTTGCCCTACAGTTATAATATTGCACAACCTGAACCACTTTATAAAGCGCGTAGTTACATATGATAATGATATCATTTTTAAGATGAAATGCAGCAAAATATGTTATATTATACAGATAAAACTTTAACTTCATTTAAATAATCTATATTGTTAATAATTAAACATGTGAGGACACAGTGCCACAACACTAGCGAGGAGCTGACGGTTCCAGCCTTGCACTGTATTCTTGCTGGTGCTGGCGTGACACTGGAAGGATAGATGGATAGAATAATTTAAACACGTACTACGAAGATATTTCAATGTTCCTTAAAAGTTTTGAAGAATCTGCGCTCTCAGCTTACAGATGGATTAGCGTCTATTACAGAGCTTATTGTGTGACGATTTGTTACTTGGAGAAAGAAAAGGAAGGACAGGAATTGGAGGTTAGTACGTTTGAAAGAGAAAGTACTGCTGTGATAAAGTATTTCATCAAAGGTCGTGCATGGCGCCGCAAGCATCCTGCGTGAGGCAGGAACAATCACTGCTCCTCCGTGGTCCCATGTTTAATAACACGCTTTAACTCCTATCATCATGAAAATGATATCAAGTATACATCTCAGTATTTAAATTATTCAGAAAGCTGTAATATCACGAATGTAATGTATTCTGTGTCCTGTCGGAGAAAGAGAAAGCCTGTTTAAGAAGCAGGTAGTGATTCACGCACATAGAGCACATAGAAGATCAAATACAAAAACAAAGCATTTAATGTACTACTTTAGTTATGATGGGATTTGAGAAACAAGTAAATTAAACGATTTTAAGATGAAGTTTATGATGTTCTACTTTAATGGTAAAATAAACTATGTGATTAAAGTGGAAATTTCGAGATTAAAGTTGACATTTCGTGCTTTTTCCCCACTGTGTGCCTATTTTTTTTCTCTGTACCCTAATAAGCTTTCATATGACAGTCAGATGGTGGGCTACGACTCGCCTTTTCACGGCAACTTTGATATCTGACAACTTCTTTTTTATGTCAGGCACTGTGCGACTTTGTGAACTTGAGCTTTTGAGTTTCTGACACGCTATGTCAGTCGATCAGCTTCCTTTTGTTGTTTATACCACTGTTTAAACCAACAAATAGTACATTTTTCTTTGCCTCCACTTGGTATTCGCTGAAATTTTTCTGTTTCCCCCCGTGCTTTTGCCATTGCCTTTTCACAGAATGCTGAGCTTAAGGTCTATTTATACTGATTTGCATATTCAAAGAGGTATAATTGTGGGAGGAAACGGGGCGGGACAGCAGTCACATGCACATGGGTTACTTTTCACGCTGACCGGGATTTATGGAGCAGAAGAACGTGAAAGTTGGTGTACACACAGATTTATGCATTTGGCACATTTCTGCTTTTGTCCGTACGCTATGTTATAGTGTGAATTCTTCGCACGGCATCATGCATGAGGCCCCAGGTCATCCTGGTATTGAGAGCTGAGAAGTAAAGAGAAGAAGAAGAATTGGTATTGTGGAGAAAAGCTGACCTGTTGTAATTTAATTACATTAATTGTGTGTTTGCTTATTATCCTTCACCCAACTGTATTCAATTGTAATCCTCAGAGTTGTGAGTTTTTATATATCAGGTTACTACAGTTCTATTTCCTTTATTTAACTTTTCATTATTACTAATAACTGCCACTGTGACTTTTATTTGTATGGCTCACCTGAGTGTCATTGGTGTGAAAGTTAGTATGCAGGTGGGTCACAGTCAGATGTAAGTGTATGAGGTGCACACTGTCCTGGATCACCAACCCCAAACCTGGAGATGTTCAGCTGTTTTCTGGACCTTGCAGAGCTGCACAGTGACTCTGATATCTCTGAGACAGTAGGCAGGGATGAGGAGCCCCAAAAGTAGTCAGAGTCAGGGATTCAGGTATTATGAGAATTGAGATGAAGTTTTGCTCCAAATACACGTTTATATTTTCATTGGAAATGGTGAAGGCAGGAGTAGTACAATGCTGGGAAAATTGCATCACAAACAAAGGTAACTATTGTCACACACGTGCGAGTAGGGGGACGTTGTGTGGACCAAGTAAAGGTAATTCCACGCAGTCACGGGGGTGGGGGGGGGAGGGGGTTCACGGGGTGCACTAAACCTTCTCCTGTTGTCTCTACAGACCAGCCGCGGGAAAACCTATTTGAATCAAGAACGTCACTTCCAGTTCCGGCGCCTAGAAGGACGTCACTTCCTGTTCCCTACATCACTTCTGGTTACCCTACATCACTTCCTGTCTGACCACTTAAAACCACCATCTTTTCCAACCTTGATCAGTTCTGTCTTGGACTCAGTGCAATCAACAACTGTGTTGCATAAAAAAGAAAAAACCTTTGTCAGCTAGGAACATTATACGGGTGGCTGCCTCAAACCTTCCTTTACGTGTGTCTTTTACACTATGTAGAAAAGAGATGTAATTTGTTTTTGAAATTCTTAATAAACAGAGTTAAAAAAAAGTGCAGAAACTTTTTGAATGTCCCTCGTACAATTAAAATATGGAAATCAGACTGCCAGTTCTGCAGGCAAATGGAAAGAGTTGGGTGCAAAGCTAAGAAGCAGAGCTGACAAATTGGTCACCTCAGGATTTCCATCTGTTCCACACACACCAGTACACATGAGGTTAAATAAATTTGAAGGCTTAATTCTCACCTGAAATCTTGGTTTCAGAAGAAGTTGGGATGGGTTATAGTTCAACTGGATGGGCATTAATATAAGTTTAATATAAATCACAAATAAATTAATGAAAAAAATTATTCAGAAAAGACTGAGCAACAAAAATCAAGAACAAGAGTGTCAGTGAGCAGTCAGTGTGGGTTTAGATGGGGGATTTCATGTTTCACTAATGTGCAGGAATTCTATAAGGAAACAAGAAAAACATAAAAATATAAACCAGTATGGAGGTCACTGTGTCAGGATGGCTCATGTTCAGTCCCTTGTTCATCAATGCCATTCAGTTCTGTGTCTTTATTGGACTGCACCATGATGAGTGACACATTGTGCTCCACCCACTTCGTTTGACTAGAAGGACACACCCTAGCGTGGACACACTTTACTACAACATGTGACGCTAGGCTGTTTAATGTAAGTCTGCCAGATAAATCAGATTGGAAGAGTTTTGAATGTCCAGGCTCAGAAATGTGTGTGAAGAGATCTTCCTCTGCTGGATGAGAAGTTTCTCATAAATGGAAGTATTGGACATAAAACAGGAAGCAACTCCGCACAGTCAGATGTGTGCCAATCAAATTTGTGGCCAGGTCACAAAGAAAATCCACACCAGAAATCATAATAGGGCAATTTACAGTCTCTGCCAATTAACCAGAATGACATGGAGGATGAGGGAGAAGAACTGGAGTGGTGAACTCCACATGGAAAATGAATGGTGACCTGGAAGGCAACATAAGTGACCACTGCACACCCTTACTGTGCTTTGTCATAAAATATGAATGGCTAAATAAAACTGGTGCAGGTATGTACACTATCCGCACTCAGTCCAGCAGCCTAACACCTTAACCTATGGAGTCCAATAAAGCTGGGACATATCAGAATAAATAAGGGCCATTAGAGAATGTTGTGTCGACTGATCCATCTCAGAACATCAGTGACAACCTTCATTATGAGTTGTTGTTAGGGGGAGTGAAGTCACCTTTAAGTGGTGGAATGAGAAACCAGAGGACATGAGGGTCTTGTGGTCTGAATTCCTAATGACTAAAACATGAAATGCTGTCAGCAGTGAAACACCATGAAGGACATAAGAAACCATCTGCTCTCCTTCTCCATCTCCCTGTCCTCACACGTCATCACCACAAACTCTTAAAACTCTTTAAGTTTTTTTCTTCACTTTGATATGAAGTGTGGTCGTAACCCCACTCACCTTCATCTCCTCCACTGTCCTCCTCATCTCCTTCATTTTCTTCTCTTTCTTCTCAAGTCTCCTCCTGATTTCCCTCAGTGTCGCCCCCAGCTGTTTCTGTTTGGACACACAAATTGACACATGGGGGTCTTAACATAAGTAGTACATAAATTTATACAACACATTTGTTTTACATTCTATGACACAACTTACTTTTTCTGTCACACTTGTCTTCATAATGTCACAGTAGGTGACACACAAATATTTGATAAAATAAGTATAATAATACAAAAGATTTGAAAGAAAGGTTTAGTTTAACAGTTCAATTCAAGATGGAGTTTGGGCGTGAAGAGAGTGGCAAATAAAGAAGACAGTCTGAATGCACACTGGTGTACGAGTCAGTCCTTGATGTTTAGATGACATCAGATTGATTACCAGGATATCAGACATTCACTCATAAAAACACTGGACTGTGCAGGATGAAGAAATGCTAGCAGACCCAGGAGAACTTAGACACATAACAGCTGTAAGTGTTGGATCTACAAGGCCATTGTGGAGTTCAGACTTGTGAGAACTTTGTCAAGCGTCTGGCCATTTTATGGATCAAGTGAGATAACTGAGGCTGAGAAGACACGAGTGAGTCTGAGGACTTCAGTAAAAAGTTAAATCTGAAGAGGAGTTTTGTGAGCTCAGATAAATCCGACCATAAATCAAAGGAACAACTCATGGTAATATTTAAAGAAAATGTTATAGCTGAAGTGTGTGAGAGCAAGGAGCAGATGAAGTGAAGGTAAGACATTTTAAATACTTGGGTTCAACAGTCCAAACCAATGGAGAGAGTGGCAGAGAGATGAAGAAGAGAGTGCAGGCAGGATGGACTGGGTGAAGAAGAGTGTCAGGAGTGATTTGTGACAGAAGAGTTTCTGCAAGAGTGAAAGGGAAGGTCTACAAGATGGTGGTGAGGCCAGCTATGCTGTATGGTTTGGAGATGGTGGCACTGACCAGAAGACAGGAGACAGAGCTGGAAGTGGCAGAGTTGAGGATGCTACAATTGTCACTTGGAGTAACCAGGGTATCCAGGATTAGGAACAAGTATATCAGGGGGACAACACAGGTACGACAGATTGATCACCAAGTGAGAGAGGTGAGACTGAGATGGTTTGAGCGGAGGAGAGATGAGGGGTACATCAGGGAAAGAACATTGGGAATGGAACTGCCAGGGAAGAGAAAAAGAGGAAGGCCAAGGAGGAGGTTTATGGATGTGGTGAGGGAGGACATGAAGGCAGTTGGTGTGGCAGAAAATGATGTGAAAGACAAGGAGATATGGAGATGGATGGTCCACAGTGGCGACCCCTAAATGGGAGAAGCTGAAAGACAAAGAAGATTATAACTGACGCTGATGGATGCAGAACCGCACTGTATCAGTCCATGATCCCTCCTCAGAGAAACTGGACAACATTTACAATATAATTCTAAGATTTCAGCAATGAAAATGAGAAAACAAGTTTCTACCCGATGGGCTGCTCAATGGCTTATTTGGCAAGTGACTTGGCTATTTTACAGAGAGGCGCAGATCCAGTTGTCATTGTCAATGTCACGACAAGTGACAAAAGTAAGAACAGGCTGGCAATTGTGTAAGAAGAGTGAAGATGGAGGAGCTAAGATTTGGAGCAGAAGAGACAAGGTGGTCTTGTCAGAAGTGCTATTTGTGACAAGCCAGGGACTGGAGAGATCAGAGAGTTTAACATGAGAATCAGATTTGGTTTAAGATGGAGGGACACAGGGCTAAGGGGCATCAGGGGGATTTTTAGATCAGATGGCAGCACTTCCACCACACCCAGAAGTGCTGCCAGAAGAAACTCGTTGGGCACCTGGAGTCCTTCTGGGTGGCATATAAAAAGGGGCCAGTCACCTGCATCCAATGGGCAGAGTCAAAAGGAAGAGGACAAAGCCTGTGTGGAAGACTGAAGGTTTGGCAAAGGGACTGTGGGGGTGCCTTGCTGTACTGTGTTGTGCAGTGGGAAGCACAGAAAAGTGCTACCCACTGTAAATAAAAGTGTGTGTTGTGTGCTGAACCTGTGTCCTGCCTGTCTGTGTCGGGGTACACACCCAGGCATCATACTAGCTGTAAACAGAAACTGGAACCATCAAAGCCCACCAGGACTCTTAGCCACAGATGGACTCCTGAGGCTGTTGGAAGGCTAATGGACTGTTTAGGCTCCAAGGATTGGAAAGCCATGGAAGGCTGGTGTAGCAGCAGAGATGAAAATGCTGATATTGTAACATCTTACATTTCCTTCTGTGAAGATGTGTGTCTCCCTAAGAAGTCCATTGTGAGATACAACAACAACAAGCAAATCGAGACTTCTCAACATGAAGGAATAGATTTCTCTGACAAACTACATTTACATATCACTTAACTCCTTTTTTATTGAGCTTCAATTAAACACTAAACTCCACTCACCTGTTTTCCTTTTCTTTCCGTCTCTAGCTTGACCTTTTTATGACCATCATGTTCAGTCACCGCACACATCAAACAAATGCACATCTCATCAGTTCTGCAAAACATCTCCAGACATTTCTGATGATTCACACAAAATTTCTCTTTCAGATTTCTGTCAGGATCAACCAGCTTGTGGTGCTTCAGCGCACCTCCTTCAAGGTGAGGCTGCAGGTGAGTCTGACAGTAGGAGGCCATGCAGGTTAGACAGGACTTCACTGCTCTGAACTTCTTACCAGTACAGAAACCACACTCCACGTCTCCAGGACCAGCATAATTCTGAGACAGAGGAGGACTGAGAGTCGTTTTCTTTAATTTCTTGATGACTTCATTCAGCAGAGTGTTTCTGTTTAGCTCAGGCCTTGTGGTGAAGGTGTGTCTGCACTGAGGACAGCTGAACACTTGGCTCTGATCCCAGTAGTTTGTGAGGCACTTCAGACAGAAACTGTGACCACAATGCAGTGACACGGGGTCAGTCAGGGTGTCCAGACACATCGAGCAGGTGAACTCGTCATGTGATACAAACAGCTGTGCTTCAGCCATCGTCAGTCTGAGGAGAGGCAGGCAGAGAGAATCAGTCAGACAAACAAGGAAGTGACTTGTGAAGAAACAAAAGTGAAAGTTTGTCTGTGCTTAGTGAGGAGGAGGAGGACGAGGAGATTTAAAGAGAAAGCTGAGAGCTGACAGAGAGAACATCTGAGGAGACACTGAGGGTGAACAGTTAACGTGAGACAGGAGATCAGAGTGGTTTTAGTCCTGGTCGCGGAACAGTGGACCAGCTCTATACCCTTAGCAGGGTCCTGGAGGGTGCATGGGAGTTTGCCCAACCAGTCTACATGTGTTTTGTGGACTTGGAAAAGGCATTCGACCGTGTCCCTCGGGGAATCCTGTGGGGGGTACTCCGAGAGTATGGGGTACCGGCCCCCCTGATAAGGGCTGTTCGGTCCCTGTACGATCGGTGCCAGAGCTTGGTCCGCATTGCCGGCAGTAAGTCGAACCCGTTTCCAGTGAGAGTTGGACTCCGCCAGGGCTGCCCTTTGTCACCGATTCTGTTCATAACTTTTATGGACAGAATTTCTAGGCGCAGCCAGGGCGTTGAGGGGGTCCGGTTTGGTGGGCTCAGGATTGGGTCACTGCTTTTTGCAGATGATGCTGTCCTGTTTGCTTCATCAGGCCGTGATCTTCAGCTCTCTCTGGATCGGTTCGCAGCCGAGTGTGAAGCGGCTGGGATGAGAATCAGCACCTCCAAATCCGAGACCATGGTCCTCAGCCGGAAAAGGGTGGAGTGCCCTCTCAGGGTTGGTAGCGAGATCCTGCCTCAAGTGGAGGAGTTCAAGTATCTCGGGATCTTGTTCACGAGTGAGGGAAGAATGGAGCGTGAGATCGACAGGCGGATCGGTGCGGCATCCGCAGTAATGCGGGCGCTGCATCGGTCTGTCGTGGTGAAAAAGGAGCTGAGCCGCAAGGCGAAGCTCTCAATTTACCAGTCGATCTATGTTCCTACCCTCACCTATGGTCATGAGCTATGGGTAGTGACTGAAAGAACGAGATCACGAATACAAGCGGCTGAAATGAGTTTCCTCCGCAGGGTGTCTGGGCTCTCCCTTAAAGATAGGGTGAGAAGCTCAGTCATCCGGGAGGGGCTCAGAGTAGAGCCGCTGCTCCTCCACATCGAGAGGAGTCAGATGAGGTGGCTCGGGCATCTGATCAGGATGCCTCCTGGACGCCTCCCTGGTGAGGTGTTCCGGGCACGTCTAACCGGGAGGAGGCCCCGGGGAAGACCCAGGACACGCTGGAGGGACTATGTCTCTCGACTGGCCTGGGAACGCCTTGGGATTCTCCCGGAAGAGCTAGAAGAAGTGGCCGGGGAGAGGGAAGTCTGGGCATCTCTGCTCAAGCTGCTGCCCCCGCGACCCGACCTCGGATAAGCGGGAGACAATGGATGGATGGATGAAGGAGATCAGAGTGTGAAGACCACCAAGTGACAGAAGAGATGACCTGTCACAGGGGGTCTGCTGAAGTTTAATTCACGTCAGTATTTCTTATTTATTTATTACATACTGCAGTCCACTTTAGACAGTCTCAGAGCTCAGTACACATTTTCAAATGAAATAAAATGAAAATAAAACATAACACATCAATCACCATACAAAGATTTGTAATGTGACAGCCAGGCAGCCTTCAGCAGACCAAGATAGCGAGCTGTTAAACCGAGGATTCTTTCTACTCATGCTGGTGCTCTTTATTAATCAAAAAGTCCATCCCATAGTAAGTTCTCTTCTCTAATTTATCAAAGTTATAGGAATATTAGGAAGAGAAAAACCAATTGATTGATGTTAATCTGTCAAATAACTCATAACCTTTTGTCAATGCCAGTAATTCATTTTATTATTCAGTAAAGCACCCACTTTATTTTCCTTACCTTTCTGTGTAGTTAAAGTTCTCAGCTGTTAGACTTCCATCAAGGTAAGCAAAGCCCCTCATTTTAAAAAAACAGAAAAATCCATCCATCTATCCATTCATTTCCCAACCTGCTTACACGGTGCAGGGTTATGGGGAAACTGGACCCTACCTCAGTAACCATTGGGGGCAGGTAGGAAGAACACCTGGACAGGGTTTCAGTCCATCACAAGGTGAACACATTCACACACATACACACACACTTAGGCCAATTTACAATTTATTATAGAGAGTATCATAGAAGTATGACCCTGTTAATATACTGACATACTGCAATTGGCCAAGATGGCATCCATGTATGTTTCTGTGTGTGTGTGTGTGTGTGTGTGTGTGTGTGAGTAGACCCTACCAAGTAAAGGCCTCCTTTTTTGAGTTGTTTGCTGTCTTTCAAGTGGGGCGTCCAGAGATCCTCATGACCCTGCACTCCACTAATGTCTTTTTTCTCATCCTATCCACAGCCTTGTAAATCAGTCCTTATTATATAGCGCCATCCCTTCAGTGACCAAACATAAGCCACTTTGCTAAGCACACACATGAATGTGTTAATGTGATGACCAGCTCCATCATGGTGTGGTATGTGGACTGTAGTGCCGTGGATCACAAGTTACTACAGAGGACTGCTAAGACAGCTGAGGACGGACTTCATCGGTGTGTCTCTCCCATCCATACAAGACACCTACAGCACACAAACTCCACAAGACATCCAGCATTGTGGCTGACCCCTCACACCCAGCACAGGGGCTCTTTGAGCTCCTGACGTCTAGCAGATGGTATTGCAGTATCTGAGTCAGATCATACCAGACTGTGTGACAGTTTCTTACCCCCATGCTGTCTGACTCCTTAATGTCTGAGCATCTCCCCGCTACTTTATGTTTAACTCTGAACTGTGACCTTTACATTCTTTGCACATTTGAAAACTTTGTAAATCAAATGTACACATTGCACTTTATGAGTGATAAACAGTTACTAAATGTTTGATGTACATTAGTCATCTTCTTATATTTCACCTTTTTAACACAGTAATGTCACCTCTACTGTTAAGCTGTTACTGATCCAGTTATAACTGATCTGCTGGACGTTTTCCTACCATTGTCATGTCAGATTACTGCACACTGTCTTGTCTGTTTGCACTGCATGTTTATTTGCACTAAGTGGTGTACATTGTCTTGTTGCACTACATGTTGTATATTTGTACGGTGGTCCTAAAGACACCCAATTTCATATCAACCTGTACGATGTATTTGGATGGGATGACAATAAAGAAACTTGAACTTGAACTTACTATATGAGATTACATAGAATTTCATAATTATACCATTTATAATTAAAGGGAACTGCGGTACTCCATATATCATGGAGGGACAGGAGTGTCATTGAAATGAAAACAAGGACCACCGCAGAGCTGTGAGGGCAACAGACCCAAAGTTAATGAGAATGTGTAGAATGTGCTCATCAACTTTAAAACGAGATTCTGACCTGAATGACTGCTGATGTGCAATGTGAGTGACCATAGAGACCACTTACTTTATGAGGTCAGACAATGAGAACTGACACAATGGCTGAAGTGAAATAATGAGAGAGAGAGAAGAGGATAACAGGGTTTAGGTCAGCAGTGAAGAGCTCATCGTGTGACGTCCTGACTGATGACCAAGTGATTAAAGACTTAGACTTCAGTCAAACAGTAGGACACGGATTTGATCAACAAGGAATACAATCTGTGATCACAGGACGGCTATCAGAGTGTGCCAAGTCAAAGAAGAAAAAGTCAGACAGGAAGAACAAATCTCAATTCTTTATTTATCAAGTTATGTTACAACAGCACTGACACACAAGCAGCACACTCATGTGATTTACCTTGAGGTTGTTCATCTTGCCCTTTCTTCCCCTGACACTCTCCTCTCTCACTATCACCCCTCACTCCTTCTCTATTTTCTCCACTTCCTTTTGACCCCCGTCAGGCTCCAAGAAGATGAAAGATTTAGATCTCACAGTCTCCACCTGCTGCTTAGGCCTGTAATACAGGCGGTCAACCAGGACCTTAATCTGCCTGTTTATACAGACTGATGTCAGGTGACAAGCAGCATATTCAGGGGTCCTGAGGGAATTGTGAATCAGGGTCAGATAAAAGTGTTCACAGATGTCACATGTGATTGGTACTTTAAATGTTGACAGTGATGGTGAAGTTAGTCAGCTGACTCAACTCCTTAAGTTTGGGTGACTTTGACAAACCTGAGAGCAGGAAGGAGGAGATGCAGTTTAATGTCTAATGTGACATCAAGAGCCTCAGTAAAACACCAAACTCCATCAGTATGCCTGATACCTGAGTGACCAGTGAGTCCTCATCTTCAGATATTCACAGACAATTTATTCAGAGGTGACAAACCCTTGAGTGACCAATTGAGGGGAAAAAAATGTCTGGTGAAAGAACAGCTGACTAGATACCTTTGTCACTTGTACACATGTCTGCCAATAGCTCTTTATACTGAGACCTTTATAAATCCTTTCATTTGTGCTGCTCCAGCAGGTCCACATGTTTGTCCTACCTAACAGGTGACATTCAGGTGACACAGCAGTTATTGATGTCCCAGCCTTTAATATATGTACTTTAGCAAGGAAAAGTAAGTGACCCCTTTGGATTTCCATGGATTTGATCAATATTACTAACCGAGAATGGTAAACTGGATATGGAAGCAGGTACATGCCCATGGACGCAGGAGACATAGTGCGCAGGTGCCACACAAAGCCCCCCTCCCCAGAGTGAAACGGGAGAGACTACGAACGTGCGCAGGCGTCACACAAAGCCCATGGCATTGACGCAGGTACACGGCGAAGGACACAGGAGACATAGTGCTCAGGTGCCGCCTACAGCGCGTGTCTCATAAACCACAAGCAAAGTGTGATCCTCCGCGAACGAAGGAGTCACGGCTGAAAAACGAAAGAGCTCAAATAATGTAAATAACACATGAAGCAACACCGCGCCCATAGATAATGACTAATGACACAACCGCACAAAAAAGAGGATTCTGTGCCGCACCCCAGAGTCAAACAGAAGATACCACGGAGTCCCAAAAGGTCCACAGCACACAGCGTAGGATGCGCAGGTGCCTACAATGTGCTTTTGAACTAAGTGAAACCCGAGAGGCGCAGGCACCTTCAACGCGTTTCTGAACTAAACGTCCACACTACACAGCATTGTCCACGCGCCTGGGTAATAAGAATGATAAAATCAATGAACACAGGCACCTACAACGCTCGTCTGAAATGCGGCAAGCAAGGTAGGCACGGCTCCAGAAAAAAAGAATTCAACTAACGGACATACAAAACCGAGCTCGCCTAAATAGAATTAATAAATGCAGGCGCCTACAACGCGCCTCTTAAACAGCAGAGGCAAATGATAAACGGCGAAGAAAGGAACGACAAACAGCCGCTAAACAATTCCGCCAATTAGCTGACAATGCATTCTATAATGAGTCCACTATTAATGGAAATTCATTGAGATTAATGAATATCATCTACAGTCATTGTCATTCACTTAACTTCCCTGAAGAAACAACTGGCAATACAACTAATGAGTTTACACGTTGTTGTCAAAAGGGTCAGGTTAGACTGCCTCCTTTAGATGAATATCCTGAATATCTACGGAAGATTCTAACTAACAATGTACCCGACAGTAAAAACTTTATGGACTGCATTAGATCCTACAATAGTTTGCTTTTGCATCTACCGGGGTAAATATCAGGCCACCAGCTGGCAATGGTCCATACTGCTTTCGCGTGTGTGGACACAAATCTACGTGTTACATCCAGATGACGCAATCTATCAACAAATGACCATGAGAAACGTCACTGAAGTCATAAACAATCACCCATTAGCTACATCTATAAAAATGCTACGTAAGGTTGAAAGAGAGGCCAATACAAAAGCGGAAGCAGAAGGTGTAGCACCAACTACAATTGCTTTAGTGTTAATAAAGGACAAAGAACAAGATCCAAGACAATACAATCTTCCCATCGTTAATGAGGTTGCAATGTGAAAGACAATAATCTCTTTCAGATTTATTTCGGATTACCCAAGACAAGGGGTTGGCGAGCGAAGTGAGTATGGGGCAAAGCCCCCTTGTTTCTACTAAAATGTGATCTGATCTTCACCTAAGTCACAATTCAAGACAAACACAATCTGACTAAACTAATAACATACAAACTGTCCTACTTTCTATGTTCTTATTGAGCACATTGAGTCATCATTAGACAGTGCAGGCTGGACAAAGTAAGTGACCCTCAGTGATAATGACTTCTCCTAAAGCTAAATGGAGGAAGGTGTTTCAATAAAGAGGTGAAATTATAAGCCTGGCAACGGACAATTCTGCTCTCTTCAAGTTAAAGTGGTTAGTGTGAACCTTACCTCAGTCCAAAGAAATGTCACAGGACCTTAGAAGACTCATCATAGAAATGCATGAAGCAGGAAAAGGCTACACAAGTACTGCTAAAGACCTGGGTGTTCATCAATCCACGGTAAGATAAAATGTCTACAAATGCAGGAAATTCAGGACTGTAGTTACTCCCTAGGAGAGGGTATGAGGTAACAATCACTCCAACAACACAAAAGGCAAACCTGAAAGAGGTGCAAAATAACCCAAGGATAACAGTGAAAGGCCTACAGAGAAGTTTACAGATTGTTAAAGTCTTTGTTTATGTGCCCATCATCAGAAAA
Source organism: Erpetoichthys calabaricus (assembly GCF_900747795.2). NCBI lineage: Eukaryota > Metazoa > Chordata > Cladistia > Polypteriformes > Polypteridae > Erpetoichthys > Erpetoichthys calabaricus. The sequence goes on from NC_041398.2 coordinate 6,732,787, forward strand.
CCACTGAACAAGAATGGTGATCATAAAAGAACAACAAGAAAAGGAAACCACTGCTGTCAAAAAAATAGAATTGCAACATGTGTTAACTTTGCTCAGGACCACCTGAATGTTTCCCAATGCTCCTTGGACAGTGTTAAATGGACAGATGAGACAAAGGTTTAACGCTTTGGCACAAATTTACAATGCTAGGTTTGGTGAAAAAGGGCACTGCACATCAACACCAAAGCTCATCCCAACTGCGACACAAATTAGATGTATAATCATAGATTGGGCCTGCTTTGCTAAATCAGGGTCTGGACACAATGCAAATATTGAGGGAAGAAGAAATTCAAAAGTATATCAAGAAATATAAGGTGCAGCAGTCTATGACCTCAAGTTAAGTGAAGTTGGGTGATGCAGGAAAACAATGACCCAAAGCATACAAGAACATCAACTAAAGAATGGCTGGTAAAGAAGTTTGACCAAGTTAGAGTCTTGACCGTAACCCCTTTGAGATGCTGCAGCATCACCTGAAGAGAGCTGTGCAACCATAAATACTGAGGAATTGAAGTAGGTTTGTAGGGAGGGACCGTCCATAAGTCATCCCAAACATTGTGCATGTCTTATAAGCAGCTAAAGGAAACATTAGGTAGAGGTTGTGGCTGATAAAGGATGATCTACAAAGGGTTAGTTAGATGTACCAACCTTCACTGTGAATGATCACTCAATGTGCCTAACAAAGACATGGAAAGTCCAATAATGGTGTGTTATTAGTTTAGATTGTGGTTGTCTAGAATTGGGACTTAGGTGAAGATTAGATGACATTTTAGTAGGAATTAATGCAGAAATCCAAGGAATTCCAAAGGGTTCATTTACCTTTCCTTGTAAATGTGGTTGTAAATCAACAGTGACCCCTGCTGGTCAGACTGCTATTTGTAGATCTGAGGGGTCACTGCACTTTACAATGAAACACACACCTCATTGGCTACTCAAAGATTAAATCAAACCCAGTATTAATGGAGACTTTGACATCAACACTCACCCTGCATTCTCCTCCCCAAATTCAATCACTTAAGGTCTTCTCCTCACCAATCCTGTGAAATTCATTTTGACACTAAACTACAAACACAAAGAGGACCTGCACTTGAGGAGACATCAAATGACCATTGGAGGGTACTGGTCAGTGGTTACATGGTGTCAGATGGCAGATTGATACACTGGAGTCACAACCAAGCAAAAACCCTGGATAGAGGGGCTCTGTGAAGGTGGTGTTGATCTTGTGCAGGAGGGTCATTGTGTGTGAGACACTATAAAATGACAGAGAGCCAACAGGCCAATCTAGATACACACCTATTTGGGGGTTGTAGGGGACACTGATTACAGTCATCTTGTTATTGTGACACACAGAGTACTCAGAATTAGAACAGAAGAAACTCCAGGACTTGTCGTTGTGTCCAAGGCAGCAGTCCAAGCCCCCATCCTTTCCTTCTCATTCCTTTAATGTGACATCTATGCTTAGATTTTCACCACTACCCTCCACCTCCCAGTAACAGTGAGTCCCAGACAGAGCCTCTCTGCACAGAACTTGAGGTCAGTAGTCAAATCTGTCAGGATGAGGAGGATATTTGGCTTTTGTCCCCTCATGTGTCACCTTCTTGTTCCCTTCACATAAACGGAGATCTCGGTGTGTCGTGTTGATGTCCAGTGTGAGTGAACAGAAGGCGGAAAGGAGAGAAAAGAAAATGAGTGAAGAAATCTTGGAGTCTGTAACGGGACTGGGGGGCAGAGCACAACACAGACAATTAACAAGAACCAATCAGGGGCTGCGCTGACGAGACTCCAATGCACTGTTAACAGTAAAGAGCTCATCTGATTGGACAGAATCCTGTGGGAAATTAAAATGAAATAACAAAAAGATGATAACAGACAACAAAGACAAAGACAGGCAAGCCATACATTTGGAAGGAAGTCTCAGTCGTCAGGAATTATGATACGCGCCATAAGATCACCATTGAGCACAGAGTTTTAATGGACGGTTCACACTGACATTTGGCTGTTTGACAAGTCAGTGAGGAAAATATCCGCCATTTTTAAATTATTACACTTACTCAATGTGTTCTGTAAATGACCACAACACTTACTGAAATTTCTGTTATTTTCAATAATAATCACAATTCACTCTATTCTTTATTTTAACATTGATTATCTATATGAATATATATACTGTATGTTAATGGTAATGGATTTATAATTTTGTTTCTAGCACATTGGGCTTCATTCATTGGATAAAATCCACAACATGAATAATTATTACAGTATTATCATTAATATTATTAAAGGCAAACAAGCAAAACTGAAAAACACAAAGTATGAAAAAACTGGAAAATAAAAAGTGCATTAAACGTACAAAAGAAAAGAGGCTGAAAAAAGAAGATAAACAACAATGCATTTCTAGTAGAGCTGGAAATCACACAAGGAATGTCTCAGTGGGCTTTAACTGGCCTTGCTTTATCCCCAAGAAGATGAGAAAAAAAAATCCTTGTAGGGACAAAATTCTTGGAAAATTGTAGATCAAGGGAAAAAGAAAAAGGATGTAGGACTTAGCGTAGTCGGCAGGATTTCATTTGATGTTTTTGTGTTTTTTACTTCCTGTGAATTCAATTGACACTTCAGATTGATTGATTCAGGTCCAACAGACTGCTTTGGTACATCACAGTCATGAATCTCTCATTTCCATAATGCACCTGTCACAGGACCCCCCCATCACTTTCAGCTCATCAGTCACACAACATTTACACCACACGTTCTGCTGGTTACACTTTCATATCATAAGCCTGACTGAGATATTAAAGAGAAATGATTTCTATTGTGATGATTCATTTAATCAAAGTACAGACTCACATTGTAAAAACTCCACTCTGCTCTGAGGTTCAGGAGGCTGTAGGGTGAAAACTGAAGCTTCACAACCTGAAAATAAAAAGAAAAGAGAAGAATGGAAACTGTGAAGATGACATTGTGTAATGTTTGTAAAATTCTGAAACATATTTTACAAATGAACTGCAGTAAAATTAAACACAAAATAACCTGCAGATAAAAAACAACATAATCACACAATGACAATGGATAAACACCTGCCATCTTTGTGAAATAAAAAAACATATTTTTCATTTATTTATTATTTTAACTCATAAAACCTGCAAATGTAATTAAAAGAAGGTTTTAAAAACATTTATAAATTCAATCAAGTGTCATCAGTCTAAACAGTAAAGATGATATTACATTTCAGAGTGTCATCTTAAAATGGCAAACAGAACCAAAACACTAACGGCCACAACATCAGACCCTGAGGACGGCAGGAATTGGGATAAATAAGAAGTAAACCACATAAGGACAGTGTCTGACCGGCCGGCTGATTCTCAAATGTTGTCCTAAAATCTTAACCCCTTAACCGCCCTCTGCCGGATATATCCTGCACCGTTGTTTTATTGCTAACGCCATACTGCCGGAATTATCCGGCACATTTGCCTGTGGTTATGTGAATGCCTGGCAAGTAGTACAACTGACAGTTTGGCGTGGGTATTATTACTACGTTGTATTTCGACAACTCTGCGGTTGTATTGGCCGCTCACGTGATGTGATTCGAAAGTGAAAGCTGTGAATATGGCGAAACGTAAACTGACTTCAAGTGAGGTTTTGCAGGCGATTTTGGACAGTTCTGATCATGATTGTAGCAGTTCTGAAGAAGATTTTAGCGACAATGATGAGCAGCAACGTGTGCTGCATGATACTGTGAATGAAGACGCATCGGATGACGGCTCTGAGTGGGTGTATCCCCAGCATCTCAGCTGGACTGCTGCCCGAGGTGAACTGCCTTTTCTGCATCCGTTTGAGGCAACGTGTGGCTTTACTGTTGATGTAAACAATTACACTGCTGAGCAGTTTTATGAGCTGTTTGTGTCACCTGATTTGATCAGACATTTTGTTCATCAGACAAATCTGTATGCAGCACAGTTTATTGAGAAAAATCCCAATTTACCTCCACATTCCCGTGTTCGTGCTTGGGTAGACACTGATGAAAACGAAATGAAAAAATTCATTGGGATTTTGATGTTGATGGGAATAATCAGAAAACCAGATATTGAGATGTACTGGTCTACAGATCCTATGTATGCAACACCTATTTTTGCATCTGTTATGACACGTAACCGATTCTCTTTGCTGCTGAAATTCTTTCATTTGAATGACAACAGAAATGAGCCAGATAAGAAAGATCCAAACCGCGACCACTTGTTCAAGCTACGTCCTTTGATTTATCATTTATTTGAAGCATTTCAGTTGCCCTACATGCCAGGACCGTTAGTTGCAGTTGATGAAAGTTTATTGTTGTGGGAGGGCCGCTTACAGTTTCGACAGTATCTACCATTGAAAAGGGCACGGTTTGGTATCAAGATGTTTTGCTTAGCTGAGAATTCAGGTTACATTTATAGATTTCGTGTATACACTGGCAAAGAGGATCCTATGAGTAGTATTTGAGCAGTGTTGCCAGATGAATATAAGGACTTTGGACTTTCAGAAAAACGCTGTCGTGTCTGTTCAAAGAAGGGTCAGCGTAGAGACGTCAAGACCTTCTGCTCAAAGTGTCCCAGCAATCCAGGACTTTGTGCAGTTCCCTGCTTTGGCCTGTGGCACAGCAAACTCAAATACTGGGAATGAAACTATGATTGACTGAACTACTTTTGACTTTTGAATTACTTTTGACTGTTCCGTTTTGTAGTAGACAATAAATCCAGAAGCCTGAGAAAAGGTACATTTTGTGTTTTATTATGTGTTTGCCCAATTCTAGAACTTGCACAACATTTAGTGGTCAATACTGCTTGAATAAATGTAAAAAATGTAAAAAAAATGTAAAAAAGTAAAAAAACAAAAATTGTTCAGATTTCGCCTGGCGTGGGGAATATTTAGGGAGTTGGCGGTAAAAGGGTTAATAATGGTGGAGTTTACTGCATTGTGTTAAATCAGAATGTCATTTATAATGTGAGTTACAGCGGTTTCTGATTTGGCTCCAGGTAGACAGTTAGGTTTATCTTGATTTAATTTTCTGTAGATAACATTTGAGTGGCTTCATTACCTGATTATAAATTTGATTTATTTAGCATTTTTAACAACAGATGTTTAGTAAAGTTTGAGCAGCACATATTAAGAACAGGACTATTAGTGGACAGTAGTGATGAGTGAATATATTCTCATTGGCAGTCTTCTTCTCCATGTCCTAAAATATTGTGAAAATGTATTCTGGTGCAGAGTACGGACAGTGGGATGGTGCAGACAGACATCATTTACAGGCACATATTGTGTTGGCTCTTCTTCTCAGGTAAAGGCTGGTAGTGTGACTCCTGTGGAACTTTGGAAAGGATACTGGTTTAGATGGGGTCTTGGAGAGTGAGCACTGATGTTGTTACCTCTGATCACCATATGAATGGTGTGAAGCAAAACTGTTGGCATGGATGTGTGTGCAGGCAGTGTGTGAGGAACATGAAAGTGTGTGGAGACACATGGAAGGAGACATGAAGAATTGGGGCAACAGCATTAGCATAGTGAGTGATCAAGGAAGCAGATATTAGAATAATCTTTAGAGACCATTATTCATTGCTTTCAGCCTCATACATTGAACACCCTAACAAAGAAAATAAAAAGCATATTAAACAGATTTTTAAATTTTATTTACAATTGTGAAATTGCATGCAAAACAAATTTTAGAATGAAAAAAAAATTCTCTCTCTCCCACCTTTTCCCTCTTTATCACAGGTGAGCTCATTGGCGTCCAGTACCTCTTTTCACAGACCAGTCGAGTGCTGGAGGAAGTGATGGGCAGGAATCCCGATGCTCCAGATGGGACTGATACAGATGACGATGACGACAGTGTCGACAAGAGCTTCCAAGAGGACAAGGGATCGGTAGAGGAACATCTAGACCACACCCTCTTCGGCCAAGAGGAGGACTTCGCCCTGCAAACTTCTAAACCCTTGTCATCTGACAAGTCCCAGTCGTGCCCTGCCATTGGCGCCTCACAGTCTGGGCCAGCCGACCAGGAAACCTCCCCTGGAGACGAGGCCATTCAAAGCGTGTGCCACGAGCCAGTAAGTCTCTCCCAACGAGTCGTGATATACCTGTGGAATATCTGATGAGTACTCCCTTTTCTCACTTTCGCTCTCTTCCCCCAACAGAATAGCTTTGGACCTGACACTGACCCAGGTTACGAGTATGTGGTCAACCTGGCCTGCAGTCTCTTGCAGCTGCGTTACCATGCCTACGCAACGCAGCAGCAAGTGGCGGAGATCGTCGCACTCTGGGAACGATTGCCAGAGGGCGACAAGGCCCCAGATTCACTTCCTGCCACGCCACCAGGAAAGACTGGTGAAGGAGAGGTTCCGAAGCAAGCACTCGCAGACCAGTGTCACACTGGGAGTGGAGAGCTTGCAACGGTAGGTGCTCAACCTCTTTGGTGTGGCCTCTTTCTTTTTGATCAGATATCGATGGCAGGACTGACTCACTCTCTCTCTCTCTCTCTCTCTTTCTCTCTCTCTCTCTCTTTCCCTCTCTCTTTCCTCCCTCTCTCCCAAACCCATCCCCCGAATTTTGTAGGTGTATGGTCGGCCAAGGCGGCCAAGCTGCACAGATGCCAAACATCAGCCACCGTGTGGAGACCATTTGTACAGTATATAGAGCTGTCCAGGATTCACCCTAAAGGAACCACCATCTGTGGCATGAGGGTGAATAGCTGGGCAGCAGTAATGCGCGATTACATCTGCATTCAGGAGAATGTCCTTACAAACCCGGTACTCGTGGCCCAGACACGCATCCAGCTATTCCCCCTCAATCAGCGCACCCTAGCACAATGGTAAGTACACACTGGACAAGTGGGGTCCATCATGCCCCTCTCCTCCTTCCCACCCTGACTTCCTTTGCTTTGTGTCCCTGTAGGCATTATGCTCACGCTAGGGAGCTGGTATGGTGGACTCTGGAGATGACCATGCCACTGCCAAGCAGCACAGCCCTTGCTTCAGAGCCCACCCCTGCTGCACGCCCACAGCCCCCGAGCAGTCCACTCAAGAAAATTTTGAGTTCCCTGACCCACCTGACCTGTTTGGTCAGGCGACACAGTGAGCTTGGGGCCCCGTGGATGTGGCACCCCCCCATGCCACTTGAACCACCCGCCACCCAGCCACTCCCCCCACCTGCCAACATTGCCGTTCCTCCGCCTCCACCGGCACAACCTTTAGTACCCCGTACCACTGGCGTAGGAAGAAGGAGGAGGTGGAGGAGCTGGAGCGACAGCAAGGAATCTCCCCCAAACAAAGGAAGTAGGTGGAGGCCTTTGTTTGCCAGTGCTGTGGCCGTCCTAAAACAAAAGAGGCTAACAAACAAGGCCATAGCCACTTTGGGAGGGAAAACTTTTGCTCCACCTCAGCCGGCAAAAGTGTCCAGGAGTGGCTGGAGGAAAAGAGAAGGGAGAAACAAAATCATGCTGGGGGGATGGCCATTAAGGATTTTTTTTATTTACAACAATAACATTTATTTATATAGCACATTTTCATACAAATAATGTAGCTCAAAGTGCTTTATACAGATATAGATGGGCCCATACATTGCTTCTTTTTTTTTTTTTTTTTTGTTTACAAGGAGGCCTGTTTAAGATTTTGTTAATCTGTATAAGTGCCTGGCACTTTGTACAGTATGTTGGCAGAAAGGGATGGCCTCCTTCCTTTTTCAAGCTGTTTTTACTTTTTTTTTTTTTTTTTGCAATCTCTGAAAGTGACTGGCACTTTGTATGTTGGCAGGCCTCCTCCTCTCAGTTTTCTTTTTTAATTTTGGGCCTCATCTGCAGGTTATGGCTTATTTCAACAGTATATTTAGTTATTTTTTATTGCAAAAAACTGCCTTTTGTATTGTATGTATATAGTTATTTTATGTTATTTTTTCATAAACCTTGTTGATTGAATCGTTGTGTCTGCCTGCTTCTGTCCCGCTGCCACTTTAAGGGCTCTCTGTTTACTTCCGCGACCATGTGGCTAATCGGTTATGCATCCGCCCCTTTCACCTTCTACTGACCCGGCTCAGCAGAGCTGGCGGCCTTCTTCCACCAAGAAGATCAGCTTACATTTTCGACGGGGGTCGGCTCTTCTCGTTCAGTACAAAAAATCGGCTCTTAGCGGTTGCTCGATCGTGCACAAGAATCCTTAAATTAAGATTAAGATTGAAGTACATGGTTGGGTTGAACGACCTGTTCACAACAAAATTGTTTTAACAATAAATAATCAAATAATGAAAGAAATGTATTATTTTTCATTTACATTATTTATGATCCGCTTTAAGAAAGCTTTCATTAGGCCAAAGGTATTTTTAGTGCATTCCCTTCAATTAATTCGAAATATTATAGAAAGCAACTGCACTTGTAAATGGTTTTAAAACCTAAGGCTATAGCAATAAAGCTATTAAAATAACCACAATTTGACTAAGTGTAAAGAGACAACCTCTAGACAAGATCATCAGTCTGTTTTCAATTAATAACTGGCTGTTATACCAAATCTCTTTTGGTAACATCTGCTGATATATTTATCACACACACACACACACATATACAATATATACAGTATATACAGACACACACACACGGCGTGTCAGCAGTGACATGTCACTTATTACTCAGACATGCAAGCAAGAATTTCACTGTACATGACAAACAACACCATAATATGTGATAAAGTCCCACTACTGCTAATAATACTGTAGGTGGGCAAAACACAAATAACCACACATATTCTAATAACCTGCAAACATTTTATTAGAAACAATCTTTTACATTTTTTTTCACCTAAATGAAGAGAATATGAAAGTGTTTCAGTAGAGTAGACCCTTCCTTCTTTGATTGCAGTATTAAACTTTTCTTCAAGCAACTTTATATGTTCCTCTATAAGAAAGTAATGTCGTGTTAAACGGTAGCCAATGAAAACATGAATGTCGGTGTCTTTACCACAGAAGCAGATTCACCACCAGATATTCCGTCTTCATCTTCTGTGACTTTGTTTGGCTGATTTCTTTTTCATAAGGAGAGAATTGATGACAATTATTTCTATATTAAAGTGTCAAGTAATTTTCCAAAGACTGAATTACAAAAAGTGTGATTGAAACACACAAACAAACAAACAAACAAAAAGGAAAACAAATAAATAAATAAATAAATCAAGCTATACAATAAAGTAAAAGTAATTTTCCAAAGACTGAATTACAACATATGTGAGTGAAACACACACACACACACACAAACAAACAAACAAATAAATAAATAAAGCTATATGAAGTTTTCAATTACTCTGAGGTTCAATCACTAAACAAAGTCTTTGCTGTTGCTACCACGGTTACAATTCTTACAAATGTTTTGATTAAAATGAAATTAAAATAAAAAGTCTAACAAGTTTGTATTACTTTAATTCTAGATTTTTCTCTCTTCCCCTCTTCTCTTATTCATACTAACATATATTGATCTCTTACTATCGTTCATATCATAAAGAGATGTCCTTAGATATGTAACAATAAATCCGATAATCCCCCAAAACATCCATACACTGCTTGTCAAGATTGTTTGAAACGTGGGAGACCCTTAAGTTGGCCCAAAGTAGTCCTCTCAACTCAAGGGTCTTCATAACTCCTCATATTTGACCAACACCCACAGATTGCTCTTCTCAGAGTAACAGAATTCAGTCGCCCAACATGTCCCTCTAAATCTGTTTGACCTTAGAAGTCCCATCCTGTCACTCAGCCTTCAGAATGAACTCCCACTGTAATGTCAGCCATCAAACATCCAAACTAACAGCTCTCTCTCCATGACACTGTAACAGAGTGTGCCGGTAATCCCACCTCACACTGAGACCCCCCAAGTCCTGCTGCTCAGCAGGGTCTCCTTTTCATGCTGATCTGCAGCTCGGAGTTTGCACTGCTGGCTTCTCGAGAGTCGATGGCTCAATGTCAGAGTCCCCTGACCGTCGGTACTCGATGTGCCCTGTAAAAAGACAATCAAACCACGAGGGAGAATCCTTAAGGAGTCGTTCCATTTTCATATTCAGTGATCAGCTCCTTAGCCTGCTTGAGGTGGTCCTGAGTGGTCCAGGAGATGTTATGTGACATGAAACCACAGCCCACCGGCGTAGAGAAACAGAATATGTGAGAGCTGCAGGTTCACATTGGCAGTGAAAAATGCTGGCAGAGAGGCTTTACAGTTTGAAACACAAAGGAAAGTTCTGACTAAAAACAACAACCACATCTTTATGTACAGAAGATATTGTGAAGAAATATTCAGAGATGTAGTCCTGAAAATCAAAGAGTGAACAAGTTTAATAAACTGTACTCATGTTCACAGAGTTGTGAAGATTTAACTCAGGCAACACCTCAGCCACTCTAATCTGATTTGTTTGAGAATAAGACAAACTAAATACGTGTGTAAGTGAAATGATATCAAATATCTACAGTAACAGATAAGCCAAGTGGGGTCTGAAAGGAGTGAAATGGCTGGAAGTCAATAAACCTTCACTTCTAATGACGTGTCTACAGTCAGAGCTGCAGGTCACAAGTTAAGTCGAAGTATCAAAACTTCATATCCACTCCAGTTCAGGTTTACATGACTGATCTGAAAAACACAATACATCTTGTAGAAATACAAGGCTTCACCCTTTTATTAATGTGAATAAAATATCTGATAGATAGATAGATAGATAGATAGATAGATAGATAGATAGATAGATAGATAGATAGATAGATAGATAGATAGATAGATAGATAGATAGATAGATAGATAGATAGATAGATAGATAGATAGATAGATAGATAGATAGATAGATAGATACTTTATTAATCCCAAGGGGAAATTCACTTAGGTCACCAACAATGTAATTATGTACCGTTATCCAAAAAAACAAAACAGTTACTTCAGATATTTAAATAAACTTTTAGGAACATAATTTTAAAAACTAACTCATGTTTAGTAAAGTGTTGTCCAATATGTTAAAGGATAATTTCTAGACTTTTACAGTAAATGTAATTTAGTTTATTTGTCACAATAATTCAAATCTCCCCGTTCAGCAGGTCTGATCATTAAAGTCAGGCTCTCAGCATTAAGGCACTGCGATGGTTTGTTAGTAGAATTCACCTGCAGAGATAATGAAACACTCGTGAATATGTCTGTCTGTCTGTCTGTCTGTCTGTCTGTCTGTCTGTCTGTCTGTCTGTCTGTCTGTCTGTCTGTCTGTCTGTCTGTCTGTCTGTCTGTTAAAATGAATTACTGGTTTCTTCACATGTCTGAGGTTGTCACCAAGTTTCAGTTGTGCCTCTGCCTCCTAGTAATACGAGTTATATTTAAAAATCATCCACAAGAGCAGCAGACAAATTCCCTCCGCTGTGCTACTGCATGTCCAACATGACGGGCTCAGCGTGTCCTTCTTTCTAGTGTGTGTGTCACCAAGGAAGAGCTCATCGTCCAGAGCCACAAGTCATGTCTTCATTTTGATAAATAAAGCAAAGAAAGATGAGGTGTGTCATTTACTACAAAAAAGGAGACAAAAAGAAACGCGCTCTTTGTCTATCTGGTAACGGCAATCAAGTACATTATCTGTACATCCCAGTACAACCACAATAACCATCGAGCTACCAGTAAGACGTCCATTTGTATGTGAGCCAGTACTCAGACAGGGAAGAAAGAAGAGGATTTGGTTTTCTAGTTTTTCTTGGTTCAGAAGTTTAACTCTGTATTCTGTAACTAAGTTACCTCTTAGAATTAATGATTTAGCAAATACGCCACGAGCTGAAAAAGAATCGGAAATAAACAAATGATATGCACTGTAAAATAAAACACGAGGACTGTGTAGAATAATTACAACTGTGTAGAATAATATTCTTACCTTTTACTTTGTCACTGAACTTGGCTTCAACATGCAGGTCTGTCATTTTGAGCTCAGATATACGGCAGCGTCGGCGCCGAGCACCGCAATGGACGGATTGTCTGTCTTCACGGGGATCTCTGAAGGGCTGCTGGGCTTTTACCGCACTAAACACCTGCGTACGGAATTAGGGTATTAGGTATTAGGGCCACGGAGAAGAAAAAATAAAAATAAAAATAATAAGGAGCAGAGTCGGATTTATATGAAAAGAGGCCCTAGGCTATTCCACTTATGAGGCCCTTTCACCTTCCATTTTTAAGTTTGTAAATTACATGAGAGATAATAAAATACATCATTACTGTGATTAACCAATACATTTTTATGTTTGTTTATTAGTCATATGCGTAGAATTTCTCCTTATTTTCGGTTCAGTGTTTTAGTGTTCACTGTTTTTAGAATAGTGTAATTTTAATTTTGCTAACAATTTGAATGTAGGCCCCTCTTGATCTTGAGGCCCTAGGCTGAAGCCTAGTTAGTCTATAGGAAAATCCGGCCCTGTATAAGGAGACACAGTGAAGAAAAGAAACAAGTTTATGTCGAGATTAAAGTTAACATTCCTACTTTATTCTCATCTGCGATCGCCACACAGAACACATTCACTTTATGATATTCCTGCTCTCTGAACATTTAGAATGCTAAGATGAATACTTGATATCATTTAATAATGAAATGAATTAAAGTGTGTATTAAACATGGGCAGGGGGGCATGGTGGCGTGGCGGTTGTGCTGCTCCCTCGGGGTCCCCAGATGTACGTCCAGTGTAGAGACCCTTTACGTCAGGTGTCACGAGGCTCCATTAAGCTGGATGTATGACTGGGTATTGCGCTGGTTGAACTGGAATATTGTGTAAATGTTGGGTTCAGACCCCCGTGACCCTGTGTTCGGATTCAGCGGGTTGGAAAATGGATGGATGGATGTTGGGTTCGTGAGCTGGTAATTGGAGAAACGAACACAGAATTCAATGGATGATCTTCTCAGTGGGATTTCTTTATTACAGGAGTGCTGTCTCTTTCAAACGTACCAAACCCCCAGTTCTTATCCTTCCTTTTTCTTTCTCCACATAACCAATCTCCACACGATACACGTCTTTGTTAAAGTAAAACTTGCTATAAACTTAGGACGCAGAGTGTTCGGAACTTTAAAAAATCCTCGTTATACATGTTTAATTATGCCATCCATTCAGGGCTGCGCCCATCCCAGAAAGCATCGTGCGAGGCAGGAACAGTTCATGAATGGCGCGCCAGCTCATCGCAGGGTGAACACGAGCAACACATTTACACCAGGGGGCAATTTAGCAGAACAAAATCCCAAATCCTACATGTCTTTGAAAGGAAACTGAAGCACACCGAGCAAACTCAACAGAAAAACTCGCAAAACTCAAAGTAGGGAACACCCGGGACTCCCTTGCTGCGAGAGAGCAGAACAATCTCCACGCCACCGTGCCCACCATGTTTCATACACGCTTTAATTTATGTAATCACATAGATGATATCAACTATTCATCTTAGCATTCTGAATGTACAGAGAGCAAGAATATCATGAAGTGAATGTGTTCTGTGTGCTGATCGCGACCTGCGCCTCCTCTCAGTGCAGAGGAACTCGAAGCTCATAGCGATTAACAACTGACTCGGGGAACACTTCATACAAAACATGTGTAGTGCCGTGCGAGGAAAGAAAACACGCATGACAACGTCTTCAAAATGCAGGCGAACACTACTGACTGTTTACTGAACGGCCTTAAACTTTATAGAACTGTCACCTCGGCACTCATTGTTAAGGGGTTATGCTGCCAGCTCGTGAGTCCTGTTGGCAGTTGAGTGTAACGCACAGTTAGAATAAAGCAGACGGAGTTCGCTTGTGGAAAAAGGCTCAGCGTGGTCTGTACACACAAACATGGTGTCAGAAGTGTGAACCGCAACCGCGGCGATTTTACGACAAACCAACCACATATTCAGCTGAAAAGCCATTTGGAAAGTATTTTATAACCAAGCAACCATGTACACAAACGCCATAGCACCTCCAGTCGAGATGAAGATGTCCGGCTACTTGGCTACGATCTGGGAGATCTTTAAAGCGGAATTTCAGGACTTTATGTTAGCCACTGGACTGCATGCGAAACCCGCAGATGTACGAGCAGCCACCCTCAGAGGAGTAATGGGTAGTGAGTGCTGACATGTCTACCGACACAATCTGCACTTGACGGAGGAACAGCAAAAGGACACGCCGCCATTTTGACTGCCCTCGAGAGGCATTTCAAGCCGACAAAGAATGTCAAATTTGAGCGCTCTGTCTTCGGATCCATTAAGCAAAAGGAAGGTGAGACAGTAGACGTATTTGTAACTAAACTAAGGCAGAAAGCTGTAACGTGTGATTATGGACAGTTGAAAGACAAACTGATTAGAGACAGGCTGGTGTTAGGTATTGCTGATGAAAGCACACGACGCCGCTTGCTAAGAGAACAGGAACTTACTTTGTCATACGTTATAGACATCTGCCGAGCTGCGGAGCAAACAGATTTGCGAATGAAGGCGCTAATGCAGGCTAAAGCGAATGACATAATTAATGCTGCGGACATCTGAAAGCCAGCACAACAAGGTACACTCAAGACCACCAAGTCACGACTTCTGAACAACCCCGGGAGCGCTGACAAATGCAAGTACGGTGGCAGCACACACAACAGAGAAGGGCCATGTGCCCAGCTTTTGTCAAGGTTTGCCGACTCTGCGGAACTTTCAACCACTTCATGATGGTGTGCCTTAAAGTGAAACGAGACCGGCGTCAGCTGTATACAGTAGTCACCCAAGCCGAGCTCGAACAGGAGGAGGACGATGACGCTGATGGACACATATACACCGCCAGTACGATGAGGTCACCCAGCTCCAGAGGGAAAAAGTGGTTTGCCAACCTATAGCTCCATGGCACCCGACAATGTTGCCAGCTGGACTTGAGAGCAACGTGCAATATCATGAGTCTACGGGATAAACGTAAGCTAGCACCCAATGTAAAGCTAATTCCTAGCCAAACGAGACTAAAACTGTATTGGGGGAGGTGATGAAGTCTGTGGGCTTTTTCCGCACCGAATGTCTGATAAAGGGACATAGTCACAAGCTAGAATTTGAAATAGCTGAAGCAAATCAAAATCCGCTCATATCAGGTTCAACATGTGAGCGTTTTAGACTGATGCACATCACAATACCGGAAGAACTTCATAATTTAGAAGGCCATATCACAGAGACGCTGACCAAACACAAACTTACCACCAGATACCGGGACGTATTCAGGTATTCCATCGAATCTCTCCCTGGGGAAGTACACTTTGACCTGGATCGGACTGTCACACCAGTACAATGCTCACCGTGCAATGTTCCAGTTACCCTCAGGACAGCTGTCAAAGCCCAAATGGACAAACACATACGTGATGGCTATCTAGCTCCAGTGACTGACCAAACAGAATGGATCAGCAACATGGTCACAGTACAAAAAGCTGGGAATATCCGAATCTGCATTGATCCAAAGGCATTGAACAAAGCTCTGAAAAGGTCCCACTATATAATGCAGACACTCAAAGATGTCCTTTATAAGCTGCCCAAAGCCCGTCTTTTTTCATTGGTGGACACCCAGGATGCCTTCCTACAAATTAAATTAGACAACCACCGCAGCCTCCTTACAACGTTCTGGACACCATGGGGGTGAATGAGTTGGCTCATGCTACCCTTTGGCGTGTCAGTAGCTCCTGAGGTGTACCAAAGAAAATAACATGAATTATTAGCTGGCCTGTGCGGTGTCGAGCCGATTGCAGATGATATACTTCTAGTGGGCTGTGGAGACTCTTTGGAGGAAGCCACTCACATCCACAACGCCAATATAATTTCCCTAATGGACCGCTGCAGGAAAGTGAAGCTGAGACTGAGCATCAACAAGCTGCAGTTTAAACTGAACGCAGTTCGTTTTCATGAACACATACTCTCAGCTGAGGGTCTCAAGCCAGACCAGAGAAGGTAAGGACTATAAAAGACATGCCTGCTCCCACAGATTCAAAGGGTGTACAAAGGTTCTTCTGATTCGTTACATACCTGTCGAAATTCATGCCCACCTCTCAGAGGTGTGTGAGCCTTTGCGCAGGCTCCTGGATAAAGACACGCAGTGGCACTGCAGGCTGCCGAAGCATCAGAAGGCCATGGATGAAGTCAAGCACCTTATCGCTGCGGCGTCAACACTAAGATACTACGATGTTAACAAGCCCATAACAGTACAGAATGACTCCAGTCAGAATGGCATCGGCTGCTGCCTACTACAGGAAGGGCAGCCTGTAGCATTTACTTCCAGAGCTCTCACCGCAACCGAGCAGAATTACGCTCAGGTCAAGAAGGAATGTGTAAGCATTGTGTTTGTGTGCCACCGCTTTCATAGCTATCTGTATGGTGTGAGGAGATCACTGCTGAAACTGACCACAATCTGCTAGTCACAATCTTTAACAAACCTCTGCTTAGCTCCCCAAAACGACTTCAAAGTACAGTGGAACCTCAGTTCATGACCATAATTCATTCCAAAACTCTGGTTGTAAACTGAGTTGGTCGTGAACCGAAGCAATTTCTCCCATAGGATTGTATGTAAATACAATTAATCCGTTCCAGACCGTACGAACTGTATGTATATATTTCAGTTTTTAAGCACAAATATAGTTAATTATACCATAGAATGCACAGCGTAATGGTAAACTAAATGTAAAAACATTGAATAACACTGAGAAAACCTTGAACAACAGAGAAAACTAACACTGCAATAGTTTGCGCTATAGTGCTAGGAACCAGTCGCTAAAAACACTTTTTTTAATGAGTTTTAAGCACAGGGGAAAAAATGAACATTTGAAAAATCCACAATTTAATAAACCACCAAGAAAAGTAACATTGCAACAATGCAGGCTATGAACTGATCACTGTAAATAGAACTGAAAACAAAATATGCGTCCCTCGCTCGCTCTCTCTCTCGCGCTCTCTCTCCAGCGTTTCTGTGTGTGTGCATGAGTCTCTCTTTTGCGAGCCTCGTGCTCCAACCATGTGTAGTTATGGATGTCCCTTAAAAGCTGCATTTTAAAAGGCAAGTCGCAAAAACTATCATTTGATAAAACGAGCTGAACGTGGGACAAAGCTTAAGAATGAAGCCTCTTCCGGGAGACAGAAGCGGTATATGGAGAAGGGGAACTTGCCTCCAACAGGTAGCCCCACGCTCCTATCTGGTAGATGTGGACGGAACTCTGTATCGGCGCGACCGACTGGACCTCAGGCCTGCCGAGTCTACGCTCACAGAAAAGTTTCAAGCTAACACAGAGCCCAGCGAGGCACCGCGCTAAGATGTGCCGACCGAGGCCAAAGCGGAGGACCAGCCGGAGTATCCACCTGAAACCACCAGCGCACCCATCTCACAGACAGGGAAGAAGATGAAAACTGAGAATACATCTGACATCTCGCACTACACAAACAGCGGCAGATGGATTCAGCCGCCGAAAACACTCGACCTCTGAATATTTACTGGATGTGGTTATGTTTGCTCACTTTCTTGAAATGTTCAAGTTAAAAAAAAGAGCAAAAGTTTTTCTGTGTAAATCTATACTAATAAAAGGCAAAGTCCTCACTCACTCACTCACTCACTCACTCACTCACTCACTCACTCACTCACTCACTCACTCACTCACTCACTCACTCACTCACTCACTCACTCACTCACTCACTCACTCACTCACTCACTCATCACTAATTCTCCAACTTCTTGTGTAGGTGGAAGGCTGAAATTTGGCAGGCTCATTCCTTACAGCTTACTTACAAAACTTAGGCAGGTTTCATTTCGAAATTCTACACATAATGGTCATAACTGGAACCTCTTTTTTGTCCATATACTGTAATAGATAGATAGATAGATAGATAGATACTTTGGAGGAGGCGGAGTCATTTATCGCGTCATCACGCCTCCTACGTAATCACGTGAACTGAAAACAAGGAAGAGCCCCAAAGAGCGCTGAAGAAAACATTCTCCGTCAACCCCCACACTCCTCCCGCCCTTCCGCACATCACGGCATTTTCGTTAATGAAGTGATGTAATACTCCAGCTCCACCTTCTTCACAAGTTCATTCACCAAATTATTTGTCAATTATATTTCACAGTAAGAATTTACAGCATGACTCAAACGCGGGAACGAAGGTAAATGACGTTAGTTGTTGAGTGTCTTTGAATACTGTGTAAGCATACATATTAACACATGTGCAATTAAACGTGTGCATTTACGGGGTGATTTCTCAGGCTTAAAAGCTCGCCTTTTATTAAAAAGGTAAATGCAAACTGTTTTCATTCTGAAGGGCACAAACCACGTTGGATTTCAGCCGTTAAACGCGCAAAAATGTCGGTACACCAGATAAATAAGCGCAACATATTATCAGTTGTATTGTATGCTTACAATACATATAGAAATGTGTTAATCATTAACTAATAGTATGGGATGGTGTTTTTCGACTCAGCTACAGATGCCGATGGAGACCAGAACTGCTTTGGAAAAATATGAACGCCTTGGGGCCGATCTGAAAGAAGGTAGCGCAGCGCCTTGATTTAAACAATTGCATGTCTTGGTGGGTTTGCGTAGCTTATTGTCAATATCTTTACACCTCTTTTTAAGACTTATTGACTGAAACGGGCTTTCACGAAAAAAGTTAGGGCTTTGCTACAGGATACACCCTCCACAAGTTAAGGAAGTAAAAATAAAAGTGTATATTTCTGTTTTATTTAAACCTTTTAAGTTCGTATGCATAGCCCCATTTGGCTGTTTTAGTTTTTTTTTTCTTTCTTCAGTTATATTTAATCTCCTTAAAGAAAAACAACATATGCATTTTACTTTTTTTGTATCTCTTTAGTAATATTTTAGTGTAAAAGGATAACCAATATTTAAACTTTTTATGTTACTTTATAAAGTTATTTTACACAATGTTGAAAAATTAATAAGAAAGCTACATATTTTGGCAGCTGCTGCTTTAATTTTCAATGAAATGAAAAAAGCTCTCCAAGAGAAAACGTCAATGAAGAAGAAACAGTTTGCACTATCTAAAAAGGAGAAACCCTCATTTATAAAGGTTTGCTGCAGATGACTTCACTGAAAATAAATGAATAGTTCCTATGTGTATAATACATATTTATCTATTTGACTTATGCCTTTATTCCTGCAACTTGCAACATCTGAGGTACAATTTGTTATATTACTTTTGTTTTTTGCAGCACAGGCAGGTGAAGTGACTTCCTCAGGGTCACACAGTGGTGTCAGTACCAGGATTTGAACTGACAAGCTCTGGGTTTGCTGAAATATTACTGAAGAAAGAAAAAAAACGAAAACGGGGAAATGGGGCCATGCATACAAATGTCCATCCATCCATTATCCAACCCGCTATATCCTAAATACATGAGCCAATCCCTGCCAACACAGGGCACAAGGCAGGAAACAAACCCTGGGCAAGGTGCCAGCCCACCACAGGGCACACACACCCACACACAACGGACAATTTAGAATCGCCAATGCACCTAACCTGCATGTCTTTGGTCTGTGGGAGGAAACCGGAGTACCCGGAGGAAACCCAGACAGACACGGGGAGAACATTCAAACTCCACGCAGGGAAGCGAACCCGGGTCTCCTAACTGGCACCTTACACTGCGCCACCATGCCGCCCGCATACAAACTTAAAAGGTTTAAATAAAACAGAAATATATACCTTTATTTTTACTTCCTTAACTTGTGGAGGGTGTATCCTGTAGCAAAGCCCTAACTTTTTTCATGAAAGCCCCTTTCAATCAATAAGCCTTAAAAACAGGTGTAAAGCTAAACTTGCAGCACCGCTATTCAATTACACTCGCCTAACGCCTCTCCTAAGGGGACATACTGTGGGATCTGGGCATCAGTCAAAGCACCAATCACAGGCCTGATTAGAAAGCGGGAAGCTGTGATTTGTCATCTCCTTCCCATGTAACAATCACAGCCCGCGTTACAACGCACTATGTATGTATGTGTATATGTATATGTGTGTGTATGTATGTGTGTATATGTATGCGTATATATGTTGATATGTGTATATATATATGTATATATATGTGGATGTGTATATGTATATATATATATATATATATATATATATATATATATATATATATATATATATATATATGTATACATGTATATATATATATATATATATATATATATATATATATATATGTATGTGTAGATATGTGTATATGTAGATATGTATATATATGTATATATGTATATGTATATATATGTTTACATAACCTCTTTAACACACTACTTCTCCACTGCGAAGCGCGGGTATTTTGCTAGTAACTAATACCAGAGAAAATGTGCGGGACTACAAAGTCAGAAGAAGGGGGCTGGTAAGGGGTTATGCTTCCACCTAGTGGCAGACACTATATAAACAGACTGAGAGTCCTGTTGGCAGTGGACTGTAATGCACAATTAGAATAAAGCAGACAGAGTTCGCTTGTTGAAAACGTCTCTGCGTGTTCTGTACACACAAACAGAGTGCCAACCTCGGAGGGCCTGGCTGTGCAGTGTGGAGTCGGCCAAGACGGGGAGCGGCAGAAAGGAGTTCGTGCTGCAGAGTCTCACGAGTGATGGGTGAGCCGGGGAGACAGAAGGAGGTGGGCTGAGATCACGTGACGAGAGACCCTGCATTTGTAACCTCTGTTTTAACGGATTTATTTCTTATGGATTTTATACCCACCTTTCACTGGTTTTAAGGATTTATTTGTGTATTTGTTTTTGAGAACACTACACATGTGGACACTTTAGATTTTACATTTGACTGTTTTTCAATAAAAGCACTCAAGCACTTTCCACCATCCCCTGACTTCAATGAGATTTGTCCGCTCATCTCGGTCATAACTATCGATGGTGTTGGTTCAACAGACTCCTATGTGGGAAGAGGGAGTCTGGAGGGGCCAGCATCGTCACATATTACATACTGAAGTCCACATCAGAGTCCATGTTAGTCCTCTTTATTAGTCAAATTGTCCATCCCATAATAAGTTCTCGTCTCCTGCTTATCAGAGTTGTGTGAATGTTGTTGGTGAGGAGAATCGACTGACTGATGTTAATCCACTCAAATAATGAATTTTAGTTTGTGTCTATGTCCATGCCAGTAATTTATCAGATTATTCAGTAAAGACCCCACCTGTTAGACTCTCTTAAGGTAACTGAAGACCACTCAGTCTAAGAAACAGAATCATAGGATTCATTAATAGACACAAGGATTGTAGAAATATGAAAACTTCTTAAAAATTGATGAGACAGGACACAAGGCAGACAGACAGACAGACAGACAGACAGACACGTAACACACAGCAGGCGCTCGCTGCTCTCGGCTCCTTCACAGTTTTTTAGATTTTCTTGGTTTTTCAAATCATTTTATCTCAGGATTTGTGAGACTTAATCACGTCTGTTGAACAGGCTCGTCTACTCCTGCACCCTACGATTAACACACACAGATCCTAGTCACACAATTGGGTATAAGTGATGCCCTGATGCCAGTCCTGCTGTAATAGCCCACCTCAGACTCATTCCACTTAAGTACATAAGAGTGACCCCTCCAGCCTGTCACTTCTCAGTGCCCCACACTGGGACTCGCTGTCATCAGCACTAACAAATGTACAGATGTCTCTGAGACACATGAAGGCTCATATAACATTTGGTTTTATGCCAGTTACCAACCAACAGGGTCTTACTTCTGCCCCCCTTGCTCTTCTGTAGCCAGCAGACACACCACATGCACTTCAGATCAGGTCATCTACCTCAACCTAAGCATATTCAGGCCTGGCCAGTACTCGGTTTGGAGACCATCTAGGAAAAGCTTGGGTGTCTGCTAGAAGAGCTGTTGGTGAGGCCAATAGGGGGCTTACCTGGTGGTCTGAATGTGGATCCCAATGCCCCTGTGCAGTAATGAAGACACTGTGTTGTATAAATGGTGCTGTCCTTCAGATGAGGTGTATAACTGAAGTCCTGACTCTCTGTGGTTATTAAAGATCCCTGTGTGTCCTCCATGAAGATGTCTTTGCTAAATTGCCCTCCAAGGCCTTGTCATTGTACCCCCCTAATCATCACCTGTCTCTCATTAACTAACAGTTTCTCTCACCACTTCACCATCTAATAGCTCATTTGTGGTGGGCATACTGGCACAAAAATGGCTGTCGTCACATCATCAGGTGGATGTTGCACATTAGTGGTGGTTGAAGTTGCTCCCCACTCACTGTGTAAAAGAGCTTTGACTAGTGAGAAAAGCACAATAAAAATGTAAAGAATTATTATTATTATTTAAGTACAACCTCTCAGAGTTGATAACACCCTGGGCAAGAAAGCAGCAATTTCCAACATCCGTTGCCCTAATATTTACTTCTGTCACTCAAGAAATAAAGACAAAGTACAGAAATGTCAAAGGAATGTGTCATTTAATAAGTTGGGATCAAATATAAGTGATCAGCGTGGACCTCAGCATTATCATCTGCAGTGCACCACCTATTGGAATGTAATTCATCTATATATATAAAATTGTTTTCGTGTTTGAAACAGAAATTACGTATGACCACGCGATATGGAAATGACGTTCGTTTGGCAGCACGGCTCCTACCGAACAGTCTGGGTTTATGTCAACATTTAAAGTACCGGGGCAAATCCCAAAAAAAAATTTAATGGGGAACTTGAGGAACCATCAACATCGACAAAAAGAGTCAGGTTACACAGAGAAAGTGAGACCGAAGCAGATCGAGAGAGAAGGCTCGCTGATCAACGTATACGACAATCACAATTGAGGGCCTCACAAACACCCGAACAACGTGCTGAACAGAATCGAATTCCACGGATGCAGTATTCACATGCTACCACGTCACACAGCCGTCAGGGTCTGTATATGGAGGGATTCAATTATAACATTGAAGAAGATGATTGCCTACATCCAAAAGTTACAATAGGAGAAATGGACATCGTCTGTCAGTACTGCCAAGCAAAGAAGTTTAAATTTGAATCACGTGGGATGTGTTGTTTAGATGGCAAGGTGAAATTAACACCTTTAAGCCATCCACCTGAACCGTTGTTGTCTCTTATTTCTGGCACAAATCCACATTCAACTCATTTTCTACAGAACATTAGGAAATACAATTTGTGTTTTCAGATGACATCCTTTGGCACCACGGCTGCTACCGAAGAGTCTGGCTTTATGCCTACATTTAAAATACGGGGGCAAATCTATCACAGAATTGGGTCATTAATGCCGTTGCCTGATGAGAGCCACAAATTCCTCCAAATGTGTTTTTTTGGGAATGAAGACGAAGAAGCAACATTACGTTGTGATACAATTCCTGGTACCAACAAAGAAATTGTTCTTGACATCCAAACAATTATGCATGAACATAATGCGTTAGTGAAAATGTTCAAAACCGCTCTCAAAAGAATGCCGACAGATCAATACAAATTAATCATTAGAGCAGATAAAACTCCAGTTAATGAGCATGAGCGAAGATTTAACACACCTACCATTAATGAAGTGGCAATTGTATTGGTCGGAGAACATGTCGGCACCAGAGACAATGTCCTTCAAAGACGTCAAGAAGGCTTGCAGCGTATTTCAGAAATGCACAGGTCATACGATGCTCTGCAATATCCCATAATTTTTTCCAAAGGAGAAGATGGGTATGACTTTAATTTAAAGCAAATTAATGTCAAGACTGGAGCTCTTACAAATAAAAAAATGTCAGCCATGGACTATTATGCATACCGCATAATGATTCAAGCAGGTCAACTGAACAATATTTTACTTTGCAGACAGCTCTTCATCAGTATATTGTCGACATGTATGCCAAAGCAGAATCGGAACGACTCTTATTCATCCGGATGAATCAGAAGAAGCTGTGTGTTGGCGATTATATTCATTTAAGAGATGTTATATCTAACGATGGAGTTGCAAATAACATCAGAAGAATGGTGATTTTACCGGCAACGTATACAGGTAGTCCGAGGCACATGCATGAATATGCACAGGACGCTATGTCATATGTTCGTCAATATGGACACCCAGACCTGTTTATAGCTTTCACCTGAAATCCAACATGGTCTGAGATTAAAAAAGAACTATTCAGTGGTCAGTCACCAGCTGATCGACATGATTTGACTGCCCGAGTATTTAAGTTAAAGTTGCTCAAGTTGATGGACGTGATTACAAAAAGCCACATCTACGGACAGCCAAACTGTTGGATGTACTCAACTGAGTGGCAAAAAAGGGGTCTTCCACATGCTCACACCTTGGTATGGTTAAAGGAAAAAATACGCTCTACACATGTTGATGTTTCTGCTGAGCTTCCGAATCCTCAGGATGATCCAGTATTATTTGAGGTCATATCTAAGCACATAATCCATGGGCCCTGTGGTGCCATCAACATAAGGTCTCCATGCATGAAGAACAACAAGTGCACTAAACGTTACCCAGGGGAAATGATTCAGAAAACAGAAACTACCGACGATGGTTATCCTCGATATTACGATGGAAACCATGTGATGAAGGGTACACTGCAATTATTAAATTAAAGGTGGATAATCAATATCAAGATGTAGAAGTCGACAACAGATGGGTTGTGCTTTACTCTCCTTTGCTCTCAAAAATGTTTCATGCGCACATAAATGTAGAGTTCTGTAACTCTGTGAAGTTGATAAAGTGCATTTGCAAATATGTCAACATGGCTGTCTTACAGGTTAATAATGACTCCTCCAATGATGGAATTACACAGTGCCAAATGGGACAATACATTAGTAGCGATGAAGCAGTATGGCGTTTGCTTCGTTTTCATATCCACGAACGTTATCCAACGGTTGTACACCTATGTGTACATTTGGAAAATGAACAACGTGTATATTTTAATGAAGACAATATGTATAATGTAGCATTGCAAACACCCAACACAACACTGACTGCTTTTTTTCAACTCTGTCAGGGCGATCCATTTGAGAGAACATTGTTGTATACTAATGTACCGAGATATTATATGTGGAATGCATCCTCAAAAACGTTTAATAGAAGGAAACAAGGTGCAATAGTGCCAGGTCATGACGGAATTCGAATGAGTGATACTATAGGACGTGTATACACCGTTCACCCAAACAACTCAGAATGCTACTACCTGCGCCTCTTACTCCACACGATCCATGGACCTACATCTTTTACTTCATTGAAAACTGTCGATGGACATGTATGTGAGACCTATCGTGAAGCTTGCCAAAAACTTGGTTTACCAGAAGACGATCAACACTTGGACACCACGCTTCTTGAGGTATCTGTTACACGCTTTGCTCCTCAATTACGGGATTTATTTGCAATTATTCTTACAACTTGCACTCCATCAAACCTGTCAAGTCTTTGGGAAAAGTACAAAGACAGCCTTAGTGAGGATATACTTCATCAACAACAGATGGCCAATCCCAATATAGATGTAAATTACACTCAGGATATTTATAATAAAGCTCTTATACGAATAGAGGACAAGTGTCTTCATATAACCAGCAAAACATTACTACACTTGGGTTTACCAGCTCCAAACAGGGCAGCATCAGATGCAATAGATACGGATGTCTTAAGAGAAAGGTCTTACGATGTAAATCTTTTAAGACAACTTATAGCCACGAACAAACCCCTTTTAACAGCAGACCAGTTAACTGCATTCGATCATATAATGGGTTTGATTAAAAAAGGAAATGGTGGTGTTGTTTTCCTTGATTCTCCTGGAGGAACAGGAAAAACATTCTTAATAAACCTGATTCTTGCCGAGATACAAGCGAATGGTGACATAGATCTGGCTGTAGCGTCATCGGGAATCACTTCCACATTATTAGATGGAGGCCGTACAGCACATTCGGCATTCCAATTACCACTAAACCTCGCTCACGATGAAAATCCAATTTGCAACATACGCAAGAGCTCTGGAAAGGCAAAAGTCTTGCAACATTCAAAGATAACAGTTTGGGATGAGTGCACCATGGCACATAAAAGAGCTTATGAAGCCTTGAACCGAACAATGCAAGATCTCAGAGATCCTACCAAAATAATGGGAGGTACTGTTGTTTTACTTGCAGGAGATTTTCGTCAAACTTTACCGGTTTTTCCACGAGGCACACCAGCGGTTGAATGTTTAAAATCATCTACAATTTGGAAACATGTTGAAACAAAAACCTTAACTACCAACATGAGGGTGCGTATTCTCGGTGATGACACGGCAGATAATTTTGTGAAGCAGCTACTCAGTCTTGGAAATGGGAAGTACCCTTTGGACTCTCTTTCGGGATTGATTTCCTTTTCACCTGATTTCTGTGTGTTGTTACCTTCAGTACAAGAAATAATATGGAAAGATTTTCCAAATCTTCCAACTAATTGTAAAGATGAACAATGGCTTTGTGAACGTGCAATTCTTGCTCCAAAAAACGATGTCAATAAAATTAACAACACCATCCTCCAAGAGCTCCCAGGATCATACATGATATATAAATCTATTGATACTATTATGGACCCCAATCAAGCAGTTAATTATCCAACTGAATTTTTAAATTCATTGGAGCCACCAGGTCTACCGCCTCATATATTAAATTTGAAAGTTCGTTCAATCACTATATTACTCCAGAATTTAGATCCTCCCAAACTGTTTAATGGCACAAGATTGTATGTCACAAAATTAATGCCAAATGTCATTGAGGCAACAATCTTGACAAATGCCGGTAGAGGGAATAGTGTCTTCATACCACGTATCCTGCTCATCCCTGGGCACATGCCATTTGACTTCAAAAGGCTACAATTTCCGGTCCGTCTTGCTTTTGCAATTACAATAAATAGAGCACAAGGCCAATCACTTAATGTTGTAGGAATCAATTTAGAAAATCCATGCTTCTCCCACGGCCAGTTATATGTAGCGTGTTCTCGGGTGGGTACACCACAAAATGTATACATTTATGCACCTAATGGAAAAATAAAGAATGTAGTTTAGCCAAAAGCACTGCAGTAGTACTCAATGTTTACATCATATTCTCATATGATGATGATGTTAATAATGTTGTTTATATTGATTTACAGTGGGGCAAAAAAGTATTTAGTCAACCACCAATTGTGCAAGTTCTCCCACTTAAAAAGATGAGAGAGGCCTGTAATTTTCATCATAGGTATACCTGAACTATGAGAGACAAAATGAGAAAAAAAAATCCAGAAAATCACATTGTCTGATTTTTAAAGAATTTATTTGCAAATTATGGTGGAAAATAAGTATTTGGTCACCTACAAACAAGCAAGATTTCTGGCTCTCACAGACCTGTAACTTCTTCTGTAAGAGGCTCCTCTGTCCTCCACTCGCTACCTGTATTAATGGCACCTGTTTGAACTCATTATCAATATAAAAGACACCTGTCCACAACCTCAAACAATCACACTCCAAACTCCACTATGGCCAAGACCAAAGAGCTGTCAAAGGACACCAGAAACAAAATTGTAGACCTGCACCAGGCTGGGAAGACTGAATCTGCAATAGGTAAGCAGCTTGGTGTGAAGAAATCAACTGTGGGAGCAATTATTAGAAAATGGAAGACATACAAGACCACTGATAATCTCCCTCGATCTGGGGCTCCACACAAGATCTCACCCCGTGGGGTCAAAATGATCACAAGAATGGTGAGCAAAAATCCCAGAACCACACGGGGGACCGTGTGAATGACCTGCAGAGAGCTGGGACCAAAGTAACAAAGGCTACCATCAGTAACACACTACGCCGCCAGGGACTCAAATCCTGCAGTGCCAGACATGTCCCCTGCTTAAGCCAGTACATGTGCAGGCCCGTCTGAAGTTTGCTAGACAGCATTTGGATGATCCAGAAGAGGAATGAAACCAAAATAGAACTTTTTGGTAAAAACTCTACTTGTCGTGTTTGGAGGAGAAAGAATGTTGAGTTGCATCCAAAGAACACCATACCTACTGTAAAGCATGGGGGTGGAAACATCATGCTTTGGGGCTGTTTTTCTGCAAAGGGACCAGGATGAATGATTCGTGTAAAGGAAAGAATGAATGGGGCCATGTATCGTCAGATTTTGAGTGAAAACCTCCTTCCATCAGCAAGGGCATTGAAGATGAAACGTGGCTGGGTCTTTCAGCATGACAATGATCCCAAACACACCGCCCAGGTAATGAAGGAGTGGCTTCGTAAGAAGCATTTCAAGGTCCTGGAGTGGCCTAGCCAGTCTCCAGATTTCAACCCCATAGAAAATCTTTGGAGGGAGTTGAAAGTCCGTGTTGCCCAGCGACAGCCCCAAAACATCATTGCTCTAGAGGAGATCTGCATGGATGAATGGGCCAAAATACCAGCAACAGTGTGTGAAAACCTTGTGAAGACTTACAGAAAACATTTGACCTCTGTCATTGCCAACAAAGGGTATATAACAAAGTATTGAGATGAACTTTTGTTATTGACCAAATACATTTTTTCCACCATACTTTGCAAATAAATTCTTCAAATATCAGACACTGTGATTTTCTGGATTTTTTTTCTCATTTTATCTGTCATAGTTGAGGTATACCTGTGATGAAAATTACAGGCCTCTCTCATCTTTTTAAGTGGGAGAACTTGCACAATTGGTGGCTGGCTAAATACTTTTTTTCCTCACTGTATATGTTACTGTAAATGCTCTTTATTTATTGAAAAATAAAACTGGTAATTAACAAACTTATTTTATAAATACTGCATTTTATTTTCTTCCCTTCCACTCAGTGAGCGAAGCCACTGGGTAATCAGCTAGTTGTAAATAAATGTGTGTTGGACTTTTAAAAGATGTCCATCTGTCTGTGTCTGGGCTATATCCCACAGTGGCATAGTCAGAAGGATGCTCTGCCTGGTTCAAGGCAGGGACCTGCATTGTTAAATAAGTCTTTGGACAGCCCAGCGCAGCAGCGGAACCCACACATGTGCCGCAGGAGCAGCACACGCACAACCCCGCAAGAGCGATTCACAAGAGGGGCCGCGACAGGTCCGCAGAAGGGTCATTTTCCCCTGGTGCGGGACAACAATGGGTGGTGCAGGAGTGCAGCGGGCTCCTACGAGCACGCAGTCGTTGGTGGTGCCCGGGACGGCAAGTCGCCTAAGGATGCCACGCCGAGGACATCCTATCGGACAGACGTGACCCAGGAGGTAAGTTCCCTGCTTACGGGGCCAAGTGTGTTTTGTGTATTGCAGGCAGGGGCTGCCCAGATACTTGTCGGTGGCAGGCACATGTCTCTCCGTGGCGCTTCGTTGACGCAGAGGCAGCAAGGAGAGCTGCTGAGAGGGAGACGCTGCAACCCAAAGAGCCAGGAGGATAGGAGCCAAAATGGCTGAGGACTGGAAGTCCCTCCCTGTGACCACCATTGGGAGGTTATTTTACAAAATATAAACAATTATTAGATTTCTATTTTGTTAATACATAATGATTATTAAAAAGCTTAATTCAAATAAATGTTCTTTTCCCATAGAGAATCTTACATAACCTAACAAAGTCGCACTGTCCTTAAAGCTAATGACAATATTAATAAATCCGCACTAAATATCCATTTGATCAAACCCAAATCTTTCCTCCCCCTCAGCCTTGCCATTCATTTAATATTGAGAGTGGCCACTAGGGGGGGCAGTTTGACTACAGAAGAATCAGCTCAGCTGTCAGCTCAGAAGGTCATGTGACTTTGTGATCGTGTCGTCCTTATTTTGCTCTTAATTCATTTAAATCTTAATTAGTTTTAGATATAATATTTAAAGTTCTTTATTCGAGGTGTTTTATTCTTGTGTTTTTACTTTATTCTTATTTCTTTTGCACTGCACTGTATTCTTTTCTCCCCCCTTTCCCGTGTGTAATATGGCGGGTGTCCACTAGAGGGCGCCACTGCACTTCAGTCCCACCCCTCAGTCCTCCTGTTAAAGTCTCCATTCGTCTGACTCTCTGATTGTTTCTCATTCTCTCCTTTCATGTTTCACTGCTCAGGATTTCACTGAATGCTTTCTGCTTTTATCTTTTAGATTTCCTTTTTGTATAAATTGCTGTGTAATATTTAGAGTGGCCACAAGAGGCAGTAGTGTGGCGACTGACCAATCAGTGACCCCTTCTGTCCATTCGTTGTCTTTCTTATCTGCTTTTCAATTTCAGGTTTGTGGACAAGGCGGACCAACCCTGGACAGGGTGCCAGTCCACTGCAAAGCCACACGTGCACCCATGTCAAGTGTGTGCCAACTGACCAAGAATTCATTTTTTAGGATGTTGGAGCTTTCAGGGTACCAAGAGTGACAAATCTGGGGACAAGGAGGAGGTGCAGTTAAAAGTTTAATGTGACATCAACTAAAACACCAAACTCTGTCAGTATGGCCGACATCTGACTGACCGGTGAGTCCTCGTCTTCAGACATTCACAGTGAATTCATTCTGAAGTGAAGGACCCTTTGAGTGACCAATGGAGGGTCACATCATGTCTGGTGAGTGGAAAACACTCCAGTCCCATCTGTCACTCTCTGCTCCTACATATAGTCACTATTCAAGAGCTCTCCATACTGAGTCTGTATAGCGCCTTTCAGTTATGCTGATCCAACAGGACCACATGCCTGTCCTACATAACAGGTGACATCCAGTGACACTTGGGGGCCTCAGTAGTTGTTGGGGTGTCAGCCTGAAGGACATGTGGCTGTGAATCAACAGTGACCCCTGCTGGTCAGACTGGTATTTGTAGGTCTGAGGTGTCTCCGCCCCTCATTATGACACACACACCTGATTGGCTACTCAAACCCAATAATAATGCAGACCCCCCCATCCACATTCTCATCCACAAATTCAATCACAGAGGTGCTGCCTCCCCAACCCACCCATCCTGTAAATTTAATTTCACCCCAAACTACAAACACAAAGAGGACCTGAGTTTGTGGGGACATCAAGTGACCGGTGGAGGGTACTGGTCAGTGGTCACATGGTGTCAGATGGCTGATTGTTACACTGCAGTGAGGATCAACACAAAACCCTGGATAGAGGGGCTCAGTGAAGGAGGTGTTGAACCTGTGCAGGAGGGTCATTGTGTGTGAGACGCTATAAAATGACAGAGAGCCAGCAGGCCAGTCCAGATACACACCTATTCTGGCGCTGTAGGGGGCGCTGATTACAGTCTCCTTGTAATTGTGCCACACAGAGTACTTAGAGTGAGACCACCACAAACTCCAGGACTTGTCGTTTATTCCAAGGCCGCACTCCCAGCCCCATCCTTTCCTTCTCAGTCCTTTATATGCGACTCCAATCCTCATGAAGTCTCCACTGCACTCCACCTCCCAGTAACAGCGAGTCCCAGTCAGAGCCTCTCTGCACAGAACTTGGACACAGCAGTCAAATCTGTCAGGATGATCAGGATATTTAGTTTTTGTCATCTCACATGTCACCTTCTTGTTCCCTTCAGACAGACGGAGGTCTCTGTGTGCCGTGTTGATGTCCAGTGTGAGGGGACAGAAGTCTGAAAGGAGAGAAAAGAAGATGAGTGAGGAGATCTGGGAGTGTGTAACGGGACTGGGGGCGGAGCACAACACAGACAATTAACAAGAACCAATCAGGAGCTGCGGTGATGAGACACTAATAGTAAAGAGCTCATCTGATTGGACAGAATCTGTGGTGGTGTTTAAAATAAAATTCTGGAATCACAGTAAATCCAAATCCCTTTTATTCTCCAGTACTTCATGTGCAGTATTCTGACTTGGTAGATTTGGAGCTCCTTATAACGGAACACAACAACACAGACAAAAAACAGAAAGAGCTGAAGTTAAAAAGACAAACTTCAAACCAAGTTGTAGAATAATCCAATTATAAAGAAGATGTGCCAATAGTGATGTGCCAGTGAGAGTGTGTAGTGTGTATTCCTGTGTCACGCACACGTGTCCTCACACTGTACACACACACACACCTTCACACAATCTCTGACAGAACACATGAATACACACAGAAGACTTCCGGTTTGAGTAAACACTGGCGTGACTGGTTGCCGATGCTTGCCGGTAACTAGACTATGTGATTTTGCTAGACTAGTGATTTTGATGGTATTTTTTGCCATTTTTGCTGACATCTCTGCGTGGCTGTATATGCTGTGTATGCATTTAACTTCAGCCTAACCCCCGTTTCGTTTGAAACTTATCGGTTTGTTCTCTGGATGCCTGAGCTGTCTGTGGCCTCCTCGCCTACAATGTGGACTGGTAGGATATTCGCCTGGTTAATGTTTGTTTGGAGTCTTCTGTCGCTCGTTATCCAACCTGCGACTGGCCTCCTCCAGTACCCAGCTGCTGAGCTTCTTCGACTGCGTCTTCTCCAGTCTTTGTCTCTGCTGTTGGTGCTATATTTCGACCCGGACGTCATACTTCTCCCTCGTCGGAGATACATCCACCGTGGGTCCTGCCGGAGATTCCGAATGGATGCTTCGAAAGGAATTAACTCTTTTTGGTCTGATTTTCGGCACCCTCCACATAACACAGATAGGAACGCTGACCATAGCGTGTTGGCCAGCTTAGCTCGGTCGACTAACACCACTATCAAATGCGACAGCAACATTGTCAGCTTTGGTCTACTGAACATCCGCTCACTCACGAGCAAGGGACATCTCATTCAGGGTCTCCTCATTGACTGTAAGTTTGACTTTCTCTGTTTAACTGAGTCTTGGCAGCAACCTCAAGACTTTTCACAACTTAATGAATGCACCCCCCTAGAGTTTGTTTACACTTGTCAACCCCGTGCCTCTGGCCATGGAGGAGGTGTTGCGATAATTTATCGAGAGAAGTGGAAAGTCCTGCCGTTGTCTGCTCCTGCTGTTAGCTCTTTTGAATCGACTGTGTGTCAGTTGTCTGGGTCAGTTCCTACCATCCTTGAAACTGTCAAAGAACAATTTTTTGAACGATCTTGCTACCTTCCTTACCCATTTATCAATAATTACTCCAAATATATTTCTGCTGGGGGATTTTAATATACATCTGGACAATATCAATATCCCTCTCACTAGAGACTTTTTATCTTGCCTGGAGAGTTTTGGATACCAGCAGCACACTGATGTTCCTGCCCATTGTAAAGGACATATCTTGGACCTGATCTGTTGCTCTGGTGTTGTTCCTTTCGATCTTACAGCAGATGAACTCACTATAACCGATCATTTTCTCCTTTCATTCAATTCCAAACTTACCTTTTCTGTTCCTAAGCTCCCACATCTCATAGCCTTTCATAACATTAAGAATATTAACTTGAATTTGCTGTCTTCTAGAACTGATTCCCAAATGGACTTTTATAATTTATCTACTCCCATGGAACTGGTCTCATATTATAACACTTGTCTTAATGGTATTCTTAATTCTCTTGCTCCGCTAAAAACCAGATCTGTTTCTTTTTCTGCCCCCTGGTTTACGCCTGAACTTCGGCTTCTGAAAGCTAAGGGCAAGCAACTTGAAAGGTTGCTTGAAAAATCTGGACTTTTTGTCCACAAGATAGATAGATAGATAGATAGATAGATAGATAGATAGATAGATAGATAGATAGATAGATAGATAGATAGATAGATAGATAGATAGATAGATAGATAGATAGATAGATACTTTATTAATCCCGATGGGAAATTCACATTCTTCAGCAGCAGCATACTGATACAATAAATAATATTAAATTAAAGAATGATAACAATGCAGATGAAAAACAGAAAAACAGACAATAACTATGTATAATGTTAAATGTTAACGTTTACCCCCCCTGGTGGAATTAAAGAGTCGCATAGTTTGGGGGAGGAACGATCTCCTCAATCTGTCTGTGGAGCAGGACAGTGACAGCAGTCTGTCGCTGAAGCTGCTCTTCTGTCTGGAGATGACATTATTTAGTGGATGCAGTGGATTCTCCATAATTGATAGGAGCCTGCTGAGCGCCCCTTCGCTCTGCCACAGATGTTAAACTGTCCAGCTCCATGCCAACAATAGAGCCTGCCTTCCTCACCAGTTTGTCCAGGCGTGAGGCGTCTTTCCTCTTAATGCTGCCTCCCCAGCACACCACTGCGTAGAAGAGGGCGCTCGCCACAACTGTTTGATAGAACATCTGCAGCATCTTATTGCAGATGTTGAAGGAAGCCAGCCTTCTAAGGAAGTATAACCGGCTTTGTCCTTTCTTGCACAGCACATCAGTATTGGCAGTCCAGTCTAATTTATCATCCAGCTGCACTCCCAGATATTTATAGGTCTGCACCATCTGCACACACCTTTGATGATCACTGGGTCTATGAGGGATCTGGGCCTCCTAAAATCCACCACCAGCTCCTTGGTTTTGCTGGTGTTCAGGTGTAGGTGGTTTGAGTCGGACCATTTAACAAAGTCATTGATTAGGTCCCTATACTCCTCCTCCAGCCCATTCCTGATACAGCCCACGATAGCAGTGTCATCAGCGAACTTTTGCACATGGCAGGACTCCGAGTTGTATTGGAAGTCTGATGTATATAGGCTGAACAGGACCGGAGAAAGTACAGTTCCTTGTGGCGCTCCTGTGTTGCTGACCACAATGTCAGACGTGCAGTTCCCAAGACGCACATACTGAGGTCTGTCTTTAAGATAGTCCACGATCCATGCCAC
Source organism: Erpetoichthys calabaricus (assembly GCF_900747795.2). Classification (NCBI taxonomy): domain Eukaryota; kingdom Metazoa; phylum Chordata; class Cladistia; order Polypteriformes; family Polypteridae; genus Erpetoichthys; species Erpetoichthys calabaricus. The sequence continues at coordinate 6,767,441 of NC_041398.2, forward strand.
TAGGTATGAATCTAATCCCATCTCTGTCAGCTTGTCCCTAAGAAGCAGAGGTTGGATTGTGTTGAAGGCGCTAGAGAAGTCTAGAAACATAATTCTTACAGCACCACTGCCTCTGTCCAAGTGAGAGAGGGATCGGTGTAGCATATAGATGATGGCATCTTCCGCTCCCACCTTCTCCTGATATGCAAACTGCAGAGGGTCAAGGGTGTGTTGAACCTGTGGCCTAAGGTGGTGAAGCAGCAGCCTCTCCATGGTCTTCATCACATGTGATGTCAGAGCAACAGGCCGAAAGTCATTCAGCTCACTAGGACGTGATACCTTTGGGACTGGGGTGATACAAGATGTTTTCCAAAGCCTCGGGACTCTCCCCTGTTCCAGGCTCAGGTTGAAGATGCGCTGTAGAGGACCCACCAGCTCCGATGCACAGACCTTCAGCAGTCGTGGCGATACTCCATCTGGACCCGCTGCTTTGCTGGCACGAAGTCTCCTCAGCTCTCTGCTCACTTGCGCTGTTGTTATTATGGGTGGGGATGTTTTTCCTATGCTGGTATCAGCAGAAGGATGTGTTGGAGGGTGCAGTACTCCGAGGTGAGAGTGAGAGTGGGTTAGGGTGGTCAAACCTGTTAAAAAAGTTGTTCATTTGGTTTGCTCTCTTCACGTCTCTCTCAATGGTGGTACCCCGCTTCGAGCTGCAGCCAGTGATGATCTTCATCCCATCCCACACTTCCTTCATGCTGTTATTCTGCAACTTCTGCTCCAGCTTTCTCCTGTACTGCTCCTTCGCCGCCCTGAGTTGGACTCGGAGTTCCTTCTGCACGCGCTTGAGCTCATGCTGATCACCGTCTTTAAAAGCCCTTTTCTTCTGATTCAAAAGGCCCTTGATGTCACTTGTAATCCATGGCTTGTTGTTAGCATAGCAGCGTACTGTTCTTACTGGAACTACAATGTCCATACAGAAGTTGATGTAGTCAGTAGTGCAGTCAACAACTTCCTCAATGTTCTCATTATGAGATCCCTGCAGGATATCCCAGTCTGTAGTTCCAAAAAGTTCTCTCAGAGTATTCTCAGCCTCCAGGGTCCACTTCCTGAATGATCGTGTGGTTGTAGGTAGGACTCTAACTTTTGGTTTATAGTGAGGCTGAAGCTGAACCAGGTTATGATCTCCTTTCCCAAGCGCAGGCAGCGGGGTGGCGCTGTATGCGTCTTTAACGTTTGCATACAGTAAATTAATAGTCTTATTTCCCCGGGTGTTACAGTCCACATACTGGAAGAATGCAGGCAATGTTTTGTCCAGCGTCACATGGTTAAAGTCTCCAGCGATTAGCACAAGTGCCTCAGGGTGCTGCGTTTGTAACTTAGCAACAGCGGAATGGATGATGTCACTCGCTGACTCCACGTCTGCCCGAGGAGGAATGTATACAATAACAACAATGACATGTCCAAACTCTCTGGGCAAATAGTAGGGACGTAAACTTACAGCCAACAGTTCGATATCCCTGCAGCAAGTGGAGATTTTGACGTTAACACAAAGAGATGTATAAAAACCATCTTCTCTATTATAAGGATTGTATAGCTCAAACCAAATCTAATTATTACACTCAGTTAATTACTCGTAATACAGGTAACACCAAGTCTTTGTTTTCTTTACTTAATAATGTTACACAACCTCCAGACTCTTTACCATCTCACCTTTACTCAACTGCTTTCTGTAATTCTCTTATGTCTTTTTTCAATGAGAAAATCCAAAGGATACATCAGCACCTTGGTCCAGATCCTCTCTGTATTCCTTCTGAACTACACTCGTCTATTCACTCTTTCTCTTCTTTCCAGCTTCCCACTTCCTCTGAAATCTCAGATCTCATCTGTAAATCCAAGTCATCTACTTGTCAGCTGGACCCTCTGCCTACAGTTCTGGTTAAAGCCTGCCTTCCCTCTCTAGTCCCTCTCATTTCTGCCATCATTCACTCTTCTCTTACTACTGGTATTATTCCCTCATCTTTTAAAACAGTTGCTATAACCCCAATACTAAAAAAACCTGGCGCTGATCCTACTAATTTCAAATATTTTGGCCCCATTTCTAACTTGCCCTTTATCTCCAAAATTCTTGAAAAAATAGTAGCCATCCAACTTCACACCCATTTATCTCACAATAATCCATATGAAAAGTTCCAGTCTGGTTTTCGCCTTCTTCATAGTACAGAAACAGCACTTGTTAAAATTACTAATGACCTCCTTATGGCTGCTGACTCTGATCTAATCACTATTCTCATCCTCCTTGATCTGAGTGCGGCCTTTGATACTATTTGTCATATCACTCTCCTTAACAGATTATCTTTGATTGGCATTACTCACACTCCACTTGATTGGTTTAGATCCTACCTCTTAGGCCGCACTCAGTTCATACAACTTAAAACCTTCACATCCCAACCCACCGCTGTTACTTCTGGTGTGCCCCAGGGCTCTGTCCTGGGGCCTCTTCTTTTTATTATTTACCTTCTTCCCCTTGGCAATATTTTTCGTAAATATAACATTAATTTTCACTGTTATGCTGATGACACCCAGCTCTACCTTGCTGGTAAGCCCACCTCCTCTTTTCCACCACCTTCGCTTATTGACTGCATTTCTGAAATTAAATCCTAGTTTTCTTTGAATTTTCTTAAATTAAACAGTGACAAAACTGAGGTTCTCCTCATTGGTTCAAAATCATCATTATCCAAAACCAATAATCTTTCTCTTATTATTGATAACTCTGTTGTTTCCCCATCAACTCAGGTCAAGAGTCTGGGTGTCATCCTCGACAGTACTCTATCTTTCCAATGTCACATTAATAACATCACCTGGTCTGCTTACTTCCACCTACGTAATATTAATCACATTCGCCCCTCCCTCACTCCTCATACCACTGCCATTCTTGTTCATAGTCTTGTTACTTCTCGCCTGGTCTACTGCAATTCACTCCTCTTTGGTCTCCCTAATAAATCTCTTCATAAGCTTCAGTTAGTCCAGAATTCTGCAGCACATATCATCACTCGAACCCCATCTATTCACCATATTACTCCGGTCTTGCAGCAGCTTCACTGGCTCCCGATCAAGTTTCGTATTGATTTTAAGATTCTGCTATTAACATTTAAGGCCATTCATAACCTCGCCCCTCCATATCTGTCTGACCTTCTTCATTTTGCCATTCCATCCCATAACCTTAGATCCTCTTCCTCCACCCATCTGACCGTCCTTCCCGTCCATCTAACCGCCATGGGGAGCAGAGCTTTCAGCCATTCTGCTGCCAAGCTCTGGAATTCATTACCTGCGGAGCTCCGAAACATCAAATCATATTCATCCTTCAAATGTAAACTTAAAACGCATCTGTTTAAAATGGCTTTTTCTTTTTCCTTCTGATTATAGTGGTTTTGTTTGGTTTTAATTTTTAGATTTTCTGAACTTTTAAGTTGTTTATAATTGTGTCTTTTATTAATTAATTAATTAATTAATTAATTAATTAATTGTTTGTTTGTTTGTTTGTTTGTTTGTTTGTTCGGTGTCCTTGAGTTCTCTGAAAAGGCGCCTTGTTTAAATAAAATGTATTATTATTATTATTATTATTATTATTATTATTATTATTATTATTAAGATGGCTAAATCACTGCTGGGAGAGGCTGTCGCTCTGGCTAAGAAACTCTGGAGGTGTCTGTTAGTTTGAGTTTGAATTGACTGAAGCGTTTGGGAGTTTGTGTGAAGAAGTGATGAGCTGCTGAGATGAGTCCGTGGTGGTCCTTATGACACGGTTAGTGACACGAGATGTCTACAGGTCTGCACAGATGAAGAGCACAGCAGACCTCACCACACGCTCTCATTTATTTATGGAGTGTGCCGTTGATGAGCCAAATCAGACACCAATGGAGAATGTGATTACACTTTTAATTACGGCTTTGTAAAACTGAATGGGGGTTGGCTGTGAAATATTTAATTTCTTTATCTGGCGTAAGATGTCCAATCACCGCTGTGCCTTCTTAGTGATGTGGTGGTGTTCATGTACCAGCTGAGAGTGTTTGTGATTGTTGTGTTCAGAACTTTGAAGGAGTCTACCATATTGACTGCTGAATCATTCATTTCTGGTGTTAGAGGTTGTGACTGCTGTTTGTAAAAGTCAATGGCCATTTCCACTGTCTTGGGGGTCTTGAACAGCAGGATGTTGAAGCTCACCAAGACACAAGATGAGACCCCTCTTTTCTAGTAGTTGTTTCATTGCTGTTAGTAATTAGACCACTAATGGTGGTGTCATCAGTGAACTTAATTATTTAACTGAAGGATCAGTGGACCTGCAGTCATTGGGGTACAAGGAGTAAAGTAGGGGGGACGTCCACAACCTTGAGGGGCACCTGTGCTGATACAGAGACAGTCTGATAGGTGGGAGTCCACACAAACATACTAATGTAGCAGCAGACTCCAGCGCTTTTGAATTGTTGTGATGATCAGCATCTCTAACTGCTCTGTACAGCAGAAACCCCAGCAGTTCTAATGTGGAGTCAGGAACTGATACAGTAAGCCAGGTGTCCACACAGCAATACGCCGACCAGAGAGAATAATCCTTACTGGGGCCGAGAAGAAGGTAAAGTTAATCTGTGAAGGGCCTCAGTGGTCTGACGTTGATAAAACTAGTAAGGGAAGGGGCACTCGACAAGCGCGTCTCCTGAACCCCACGAGTGACTATGAGCGCGTCCCCCTTCTCCTCTTTAGGTGGGAGTTACCTGGCTGGGAGTCCGAGTCTGTAGTCGGAGGTTCATAAGTACGAGATCCTTATGAAAGTGTCCTTAATCAGTGGAGGAGAAATGAAGTCCAATCCCAGTAGACAGGAGCTGATCTTGTGTATGTAATCCTCATATTGTTACAAAAGGCAAAGTTAACAGAGAAAAACAACACATCAGCAGCGAGCAAACAACTGTGGCTGCCCTGATCAGCACCATCATTATGAACACAAGGTCACCGTCGAGGTCCGAGTTCTAATGGACTGTCCACACGGACCGCTGGCTTTATTAAATGACACTTTTACTGTCACAGTCCACCTCTTTAATTTAAAATCAATCCACTGTCACACGTCATCACAAACTGACAACTCAATGATTTACTGGCTAGCAAACAAGACGGCCATCGAGTGGTGAGAGATGTGAAGTTCATGAAGAAAATCATCACTGAATGAGCTGAAGCTACTCAGTTATTAAAGGTGACGATTCATTCAGTAGAAATTAACTGTAAAAATAATGAGAGACGTGAATAGGAGGAACTGAACTGGCAAAACTCGATTCAGGAGAGCATGATGGCTGAGGGGTTGGAGCTGCGGCCTCACAGATTGAGTTTCGCGACTTTGAATTTGGCGCCCAGTGGTCGTCTTCATCAGGTCAGCGTGTTCTCCTCGTGTCAATCCTGGTTTTCTTCACAAAATCCACAGACGTGCATGTTGGGTGAATTGGCGACTCTGAATTGGCCTTGTGTGGTTGTGATCACCTGACTTAACACAACACAGCCTGAACTGGATTAAACCAGTTTGATAATGTTCTGTTAAAATCACTACAATGTAAACCCACCACGGCCATGATGGTCTGCTGACCTGAATGAATCATATTTATATTTTTATATGTCACCTGTCACGTCTGTCTCTCTACTGTTTGTGTCACCGACATGCCCCCAGTAGTTTATATCTTTCCACTTTTTAAACAAGAATCCTAATTTTCTGTCAAATAAGTGTAAACTGACCACAGCGATCGTCATCCGCTATTCTTTATTCCACAGAGCAGACTCTTTGTTTTTAATTTCAGACAGACAATAAAATAAATGACAATGGCATGAACACAATTATTGGGACCCTCACCTAATGTTCTCTTACCGACTGTTTTCAGGTGAGACCTGCCATCAAGCACTTCCTGCAGCTCCTGATGAGACTTCTACTCCTCTCACTGCCCACTTGGCTCACTCTTCTTGATCTTTGATGGACTTATTCTCCCAACTGTAACTTACAGCTCTTCCCATGGATGTTGACTTGGATTAATTTTAGGGCGCATAGCAGACCACTTTAGAACATTCCAATGTGATTTCCACCATATTTGGGTAGTCTTACTTGTATGTCCTGGAGGATCCATGATCTGTTCTTCAGACAGAGCTTTGTGACGTTTGCTCCACAATGTTTTGATGATCTTCACATTTTATTGTGCCCTGCACAGATTCAGCACAGCAGCCCCCTAACATTAATGAGCCTCCTCCATGTTCGTGTTTTTTCTTTGAACACTTGTTTTGTTTTCTGTGGACACAGAGATGCTGTGACTTACTGTAAAGCTCTCGTTTAGTTTTATCAGTCCAAAACAACTTCTCCAGCACTGTGGCTTGTCAACATGTGTTTTAGAAAACACTAGTCAGTAATTTATTTTGTTTTTTAGTCCGTCTTTCAGAAGTGGGGTCTTCTACCATGGATCCCACTTTCATTCAGTAAGTGATTGATGGAGCTACTTGAAGCTGTTGTGCTTTGATCTTGGAGGTCAGCCTGAAGCTCTCCTGATGTTTGCCTTGGTTCTTTCACCACCACTGGAGCTGTCCTTCTGTTCACTTGGGGGTTCATTTTACATCTTCAGCAGCATTCAGTGTGTTCACTACAGTCCAATAGACCTTCAACTTCTTGATGTTAGTTACTGAGGCCACAGGAACATGAAGATCTGTGGAGATGGCCTTGTTGCTTTTACCTTGACCATGCTGGGCTGTGACCCTCTTCCTTTCCTTCTAACCAATCTCTCTCTCTCATTCTTCCTAGGGTACGAAGCAGAAGCGGAAGCAGAAGCAAACAATTGTCGACAGCAAGATGTTGCTTTGCAGTCGTAGTAGAAGAACTCCAGGCACTCGACGAACAGATTCAGAAACTCCTGTCCAGACGAAGATACCTTAGAGAACTGAAGGCTCGGCTGCTGGATAAACCGTCCTCGCCATCTGTTATCGATGTAACATCAACCCCGCATTGTGCCGCTCAAGTGAACTTCACTCCCGCGCCTTGTAGGAGCGACACCGATGATGACCTCGGCGTATTTGAGCTATGCAGTCGGGGGTTCAAGGCCAGAACACCTCCATCGGCACAGGCAAGCATCTTAACTCAGAAGTGGTTCAACCCTCTCCATGTCCCCAGTTCGCCTTCAGCCCCTGGTGATGTAATAGTGGTAGGTGATTCTATTGTTAGAAACCTCAATATCCCATGACCTAATAGAAAATCGTTTGTTTCTTGTTTTCCCGGTGCTCTTGTCCGAGATGTGATGAGACGTGCGTCGGCAATCTATGAGAAGCACATGAAGAGGGCAATTGGAGCAATTGTATTGCACGCCGCCATAAACGATATAAGGCACCGACAATCAGAAATCCTCAAGGCTGACTTCACAGCATTAATTAAAGACACAAAGGAGAGGACCCCATCGGCAAAGATCTTCATTTCGGGTCCACTCCCTCTCGTCAGATGATCAAACGAGTACTACAGTCGTCTGCTAGGATTAAACAACTGGCTGCAGGGCTTCTGCAAGAATCAAGACATCGGGTTCATCAACAACTGGGACCTCTTTTGAGAAAGACCGCGTTTCTTCAAGTGAGATGGCCTGCATCCGAACAGTTTCGGCGCCCGGGTCCTCTCCGAAAATATATCTAAGGTAATTCGTTTGTCTTGACTATCTATCTCTGCTCTTAACCCCTTCCAAAATGCTATTGCTGTGTTAGGACATTTTAATTGTTTAATAAAATCTTCCCGTAAAAGTGCACAACATAAATACTGTAATAACCAATCTCAATGCACGTAGAAAATCTAGGCAATACGGCATACATACCAATAATTTAATTAAAATTACTACTTTAGATGAGCAATGTATTAAAACTATAAAAACAGACTATAGACTAAACAAAAAATACACACAGAGCGGCGCTAATAAAAAGTACTCATCTCTGCTCCTCCGAAACATTGAATATGGCACTATTAAATGTTAGAGCTTTAACTAACAAGATGTTTTTTTATCAACGATCTTATTAGTGATAAAAATATAGATTTTATTGCACTAAGTGAAACGTGGCTTAGCTCAGATGGCGCAGCTGTTTTAATCAAATCTGCGCCTCCGGATTACAGTTTTACTCGTGCGGATCGCCAAGGAAAGAGAGGTGGAGGGCTAGCAAACATTTACTCAAGTAGGTTAAAATGTAAAGATGTCAGTTTTGGTAAATTCAAATCCTTTGAGTACCTCACCGTTGTTATTCATGGAGATTCTCACGTTCTAGTATTATCCGTGTATAGACCTCCAAAATTCAACGAGTCTTTCTTTGAGGAATTCTCTGACTTGATGTCAATTTTAATTACGAACTATGACACACTCTTAATAGTCGGCGACTTTAATTTTCATTTAGATAATCAGTGTGACCAAAAAGTAAAAGAATTTATGAACCTCCTGGACTCTTTTGATTTGAGACAGCTCGTTAATCAGCCTACATAAAGCAGGTCAGACGTTAGACTTAGTAATTACTAAAGGACTTAAAGTTGATATAAAGCAGATCATTGATACAGGTCTATCAGACCATTTTCTTCTACTTTTTAACATAGAAGTAATGATAGAAAACACTCATGAGAAGCATATTGTTAAAAAACGCTTCTTTGACTCATCAGCAGCTTTAAAACTTACAAACATTCTAAGAAATCAGTCCGTTTATAGTGACAACTATAATAGCGAGGAGAATGTAAATAGTAAGGTGGAAAGATTTAATACTAAACTGAGGGCTGCTGTTGACTTAGTTGCACCTGAAAAGACAGTTAAAAAATCTTCTAGCATTGTTATACCATGGAAGACCCAAAGAGTGTCTGATTTAAAGAGAACATGCCGTAGAGCTGAGCGTAAATGGAGGAAAACTAAACTAACTATTGACTATGAAATATTAAAAGTTAAAATAACAGAATACAATAACACAGTCCGTCTTGAGAGGCGCTGCTATTTCTCTAAGATTATAAATAACAATGCTAGTAATCCCAGAGTCTTATTTTCGACGATTGATCGTCTGTTAAACCAGGTAACTCAAAGGAATGCCTCCTAAGTACTTCCAGTAAAACCTGTGAGGCTATTGCTGTATTTTTCAATCAAAAAATTAATGATATTAGAAATAACATAGTATATCTCCCCAACACTTAACGATCCTCCTAAGCCCCAGTATTCCGTTATAAATAAATTAAAGTCTTTCACTAGGATAGATTTACATAAAATAATTTCTCAAATCAAAACCCTCCACCTGCGCCCTTGACCCAATACCAAAAAGTTTTTCAAAGAAGTACAGTGGAACCTCAGTTCACGACCATAATTCATTCCAAAACTCTGGTCGTAAACTGATTTGGTCGTGAACCGAAGCATTTTCCCCCATAGAATTGTATGTAAATACAATTAATCCGTTCCAGACTGTACGAACTGTATGTATATATATATATTTTTTAATTTTTTAAGCACAAATATATTTAATAATACCATAGAATGCACAGCGTAATAGTAAACTAATTTAAAAACATTGAATAACACTGAGAAAACCTTGAACAACAGAGAGAACTAGCACTGCAATAGTTCACGCTATAGTGCTAGGAACCGGTCGCTAAAAACACTTGTTTTAATGAGTTTTAAGCACAGGAGAAAAAATGAACATTTGAAAAATCCGTAATTTAATAAACCACCAAGAAATGTAACACTGCAACAATGCAGGCTACGAACCGATCACTGTAAACAGAACTGAAAACAAAAACAAGCCTTCTCTACCTTATGCGTCCCTCCCTCTCTCTCTCTCTCTCTCTTTTGCGAGCCTACAGCACTTGTGTGTGTGTCTCTCTCTCGCGCTGCCTGTGTGTATGCGGGGCTCTCTCTCTCTTGTGCTGCCTGTGTGTGTGTGTTGCACGCCCTCGCTCTCTCTCTTGCTGGCTGCACAGGAAATGCACAAGAAAAGACTGAACATGTACAAACCGAAAGGGAACCTGGCTTGTTTGTAAACCAAGTGTGTGGTTGTGAACCGAGGAAAAAGTTTGGCGAACTTTTTGGTCGTAAACCGATTTGTACGTGTACCGAGATGTTCGTGAACTGAGATTCCACTGTATCAGGCATGCTAATTGATAATGTTCTTGACATAGTAAACTCGTCATTAGATACGGGAGTCTTCCCAGACTGTCTTAAGACTGCGGTAGTTAAACCCCTACTTAAGAAAAATAATCTCGACCCCTCTGCTCTTGAAAATTTTAGACCCATCTCTAACCTGCCTTTCTTAAGTAAAATTCTAGAGAAGGCAGTCATTATGCAGTTAAATGAGCACCTTAATAAACCTGCTATTCTTGATAAATTTCAGTCAGGTTTTAGAACAAATCACAGCACAGAAACTGCACTCGTTAAAGTAGTAAATGACTTGCGGGTAAATGCAGACAGAGGCCATTTATCTGTTCTCATCCTCTTAGATCTGAGTGCCGCATTTGATACCATTAATCATAATATTCTTAGAAATCGCCTTAGTCAATGGGTGGGCCTCTCTGGCAGGGTCTTAAATTGGTTTGAATCCTACCTGGCAGGGAGAAAATTCTTTGCTAGTTGTGGTAATTATAACTCAAAGACACATGATATTCTATATGGTGTTCCACAAGGCTCTATCCTGGGTCCGCTGCTTTTCTCAATCTACATGCTTCCATTAGGTCAGATTATCTCAGGGCACAACGTGAGCTACCACAGCTATGCTGATGACACATAGCTGTATGTATCAATAGCGCCTGAGGACCCCAGATCTCTTGATTCACTATCACAATGTCTGACTTGTATCTCAGAATGGATGAATAGTAATTTTCTCAAGTTAAATAAAGAGAAAACTGAAATCTTAGTGATTGGCAATAATGGATACAATGAGGCTATTAGAAATAAACTGGATGCATTAGGATTAAAAGTCAAGACGGAGGTAAAAAACTTAGTGGTAACTGTTGACTGTAATCTAAATTTTAAATCACATATTAATCAGATCACTAGAACAGCATTTTTTCACTTAAGAAACATAGCAAAAGTTAGACCTCTTATATCATTGAAAGATGCTATAGTTCATGCGTTTGTTTTCAGTCGACTAGATTACTGTAACGCACTCCTCTCAGGACTACCCAAAAAAGACATAAATCGTTTGCAACGAGTGCAGAATGCAGCTGCTAGAATCCTAACTAGGAAAAGAAAATCCGAGCACATTTCTCCAGTATTGATGTCACTACACTGGTTACCTGTGTCATTCAGGATTGACTTTAAAATTTTGCTTATGGTTTATAAAGCCTTAAATAATCTCGCCCCATCTTATATATTGGAATGTCTGACGTCTTATATTCCAAATCGTAACCTCAGATCCTCAACTGAGTGTCTCCTTAGAATTCCAAGAGCAAAACTTAAAAGAAGTTGTGAGGCGGGCGGCCTTCTGCTGTTATGCATCTAAAATCTGGAATAGCCTGCCAGTAGGAATTCGCCAGGCTAATACAGTGGAGCACTTTAAAAAACTGCTGAAAACACATTACTTTAACATGGCCTTCTCATAACTTCACTGTAATTTAATCCTGATGCTCTGTATATCCAATTCATTATAATAACTATTCATTCAAAATCTGTACTAACCCCTACTCTCTCTTCTGTTTCCTTTTCCGGTGTCCTTTTGGTGGTGGCTTGTGCCACCACCATCTACTCTAAGTACCGTGATGTTCCAACAATGATGGATGGATTAAAAGCCAGAAGTCTGTATGACCATCAGCATCAAGTGACTCCGTGAGAACCCTAAATACAAAGAGGACTATTTTCATTTATGTTGGGTAGAATGCCCAGAGGGGACTGGGTGGTCTCATGGCCTGGAACCCCTGCAGATTTTATTTTTTTCTCCAGCCTTCTGGAGTTTTTTTTTTTTGTTTTTCCTGCCCACCCTGGCCATCGGACCTTACTCTTTTTCTATGTTAACTAATGTTGTCTTATTTTAATTTCTTATTTTGTCTGTTACTTTTCTTTTCTTAATTATGTAAAGCTACTTTTTGTGTGAAAATGTACTATATAAATAAATGTTGTTGTTGTTGTTCTCTTCTCTTATCCATGTCCAGTGCGATGCACACAATGACTCAGCAAAGCTTTGTGATGGCTGAGTGACTGAAGACCCCTGTGATTCTCATAGTGGACTGATTCTTATTCAGTGATGTCTTTTAACATACAATGGCCTCCTGAAGATTTTTCATGCCATCTTCTTTTTGTATAATTCCTACAATGTGTTAAGTAATGAATAAATAACAAAGTTTATGCTCTATGGAGAAAAGAATGATGGATGCTGAGTACTTTTGCCAGCTTTAACTTATTTCAAATAAATTTGTGATTCTTTTTTAATCCAATGCTTGTTGCTGTGTCTGTATATGCATATACTGTTTATGTATATGTTAATGGTGGTGGACATTGTGTTTTTATGTGAAACACACAGAGCTGATTTCATTGAATTCCATGTGCTATATAAATTGATTATTTTTATCAATATTATAAGGGAATGACTGAAGTAGAAAAGCATCAGAAAGGAGACACTGGAATACAAAAAGAGAAAACAGCAGGAAATGCAAAGAAAAAAATAAGAGAATAGAAAAAGGACAAAGGACTCAGGAGGTCAGAATATTATTAGAGGTGGATGTGGCGTAGTTGGCACTACATCATTTTTCTTTCCCATGAGTTCACTTGTCACTTAAGAGACTCATTCTTACAGACTGCTTTGGTGCTTCCATGTCCTAAATTTCAATATCCCATAATGCACCCGTCACAGGACCCCCGTCACTTAGAGCGCATCAGTCACACCACACTCACATAATGCTTTCTGATGGCTACACTTTCATATCATAAGCCTGACCTGAGATATTAAAAGTGAAATGATGATGAACACCATGAATTGACAGACTCACATTGTAAAAACTCCTCTCTGCTCTGAGGTTCAGGAAGTCGTAGGGTGAAAAATGAAGCTTCACAACCTGAAATTACAAAGAAAAGAGAAGAAAGGAAAATGTTAAGGTTTGGGCTGTCAGTAGAATATTTTTTTAAATTGCATTCATTTGAACTTCTATGATGAAATTATTTGTGATTAATCACACATTACAGTGCACATTTTACAGAATAATTACAGAGTAAGTATTACATATTACATTTACTGTGTAATGCTGTGCATACATCCTTAGAAACATTTTGGAATAACAATTACAATTTAGTACTTAATTATAGTGATATACTAGATTACACAATAAGTATAAGGTAATAGCACCCAGTTACTCTGTAATTATACAGGTAAATTCAATGGTACGTACAGCATAATTATGGACACTTAATCTAAAGTGATTCTGGTTTATTATTATATCCTATGAACTACATCATCAGATCAGCTTTAAATATAATAATTTCAGTATCGTTATATACTGGAAATAATTCTCAGAGATTTTCAGAAATTCAATTTATTGTCAAAGTTGTGACAAACAACAGACAGTATTTTGGACATGTCTGTAACTTTGCTCAAGGACACTGTCATCATTATTTTAACCTTCTTAACCAGTTGCTAAGGCACACAAGTTTGTTCACATTTTCAGATTCCAGGGTAGATCTCTTTTTGTGCACAATATGAAAAAGTTAAAAGGCAGCTGCACAATACAACATTGAACAGGAGCATCAAAGACTGATTTTGAAATTAAATAACAAACCACCTGAGTCACAACATCCTAATTTTATTGTGAAGTTGTAATTCTACAGTTTTGCTTGTTTGTATATATATATATATAGTTTGATACTATTTTATGAAATAAGTGGTATTACTTGGCACAGCATTGAGTTGCTTCTGTGATTACTCGTCATGTTTATTGTGAATGCTTATGGTTGCAGGAGCTCCAGAATGAATTTCTAGTAAAAGAAGGCCCTTTGTTATCGAGGCAACTGTTGTTACATTACAGCTTTAGCTGCCACACCATTCTCAGGCTTTATAATGTATGGTTTGAAGATGTGATCACTTACATAAAATAACCCTAAAAGCAGCAATTAAAATTCAGGAATTAAAAATCTCAGGATCTGATCTCCTTGCGAATAATTCACACAAACAGAGCTGCCCTTTCTGTGTTCATCATTAGCTTAATAACGAGGCACTTTATCTTCACTTCAATAATTACAAGAACAACAACACTACAATCCACAAGCAGATGTCTGGAAGCTCATAACTCACCTGTTCAGTTCCAGTAGTTTCTCCAGCCAGGTCATTTTATTGAACCCTGCAGATGTTAACATGGCCAGCTCTTCATTGCCATGTGTGAGTACTACTTTGTTTTTACACATCGAGATGTTGGAAACGTTAGTTTTAAATTGAAAATTTCCACCGAGAAGAATCAATGGTGTCTGTTCCGTTGTTACATTAACGACTTAATTTCACTTGAATTCAGAAGTGCAATGCTTCTGACCGTGATATGTATGGGATAAAACTTTTGTATATAGCATATAAGGTAAAGTTCAGTTCAGGACATTGCAGCAGACTGCATGATGAGATGAGATGAGAGCAGGAGAGCAGATCAGTGAAGACTAGGGGGCTCTGCCCCCTGCTCGCTTCGCTCGCCAACCCCTGGTGTTGGGAATGACAAAGAGCGTGATGTATGAATGAGATATAGAATAGTGTGATGGTGTAGATGATGCAAATAGAAAGCAAACAATAAAGTGTGTGACACAGTGTAAAGGTTTATTTGAAAATTTCTTTGTACACGCCGTTTAAGTGTAAAAGGTAATTCCAGCTCAGAACTTGTAAGGTCATTTAAGATGGTTATTGTTGTGATCAGAGTCAAGTTTGTCAGAGCTTAGAAAGAGTTGTGTCTCTCCAGGAAGTAATGGAATGACTTGGGTATTAATGTTTTCCATATTAATATTTTTTGGACATAATATAGTGCGTTGTGTTAAAAGGGGCAGTTGGTCTAATGAGATTGCTGTTCGAAATGTCTCTGTAACTAAGTTGTCGCAGATAAAGGCTTGAGGAATTGTAATAATATGTGCCTGAAGTCCATCTGTATTGGTGAGTGTACCATCTCTCAGTTGTAATAAGCAATTGTTATGATCTGGTTCTGAACATCGTATCTTTTTTACTAACTGTATCTTTTGAAAGCAATGCCAATTGTCTGCGTATTTTAAGGTGCACTGAACAATAGCTGAGTGCATGGCATCTGGAAGAATAGCTAATCACTGTCTAAAATCTCCTCCTCATAAAAGTACCTTTCCTTCAAATCGAATATTATTATTCATAAACGTTTGTAGAAGTTTATGAATGGTGTTGAGTAAGTGACTTCATGTCATTGAACATTCATCAATAAACAACATTTTTTCAAGACGGATGTCACGTGCAGTGCCACCGTTAATGTTCATAGTGGATTCCGATTTGTAGGATCTAATGTAGTTGATAAAGATTTCACTTTCAGGTACATCGTCAGTTATAATCTTCTGTAGATATTCAGTATATGAATGTAAAGAAGGCAGTCTAATTTGACCCTTTTGACAACAACGTGTAAATGTATAACTTGTATTTCCAGTTGTTTCTTCAGGGAAGTGAACTGAATGACAATGATTGCAAATGACATTCATTAATCCGAATGAATTTTCCTGGTGTATGTTTTTCTTGTGCCGTTTGAGAGGCGCGTTGTTGCATGTGTAGTATTTGGGACGTGTTGTTTTGGAGCTGTAATCAATTTGCCTGTGCTGTGTGAGAAGCCCATTGTAGCCTTCGCTGCCATTAACGTATGTCTGAGACGGGAGGTGTTTCGTTTTGAATCCGTGCCTGTTGCGATGCAGCACTTTGATTGATAGTTTGCGTCATGTGGATCTAGGATGTAGATTTGTGCATATTTGCGTTGTTGATTTGTTTCAGGGTGCACTGTTCCAATGCGATGCAGTATTTGTGCACATATGCGAAAGTAGTATGGGCCATTGTCTTTTGGTGGCCTGATATTTACTCCGGTATATGCAAAAGCAAATGAACCATTGTAGGATCTAATGCAGTTCATAAAGTTTTTACTTTTAGGTACATCGTTAGTTAGAAGCTTTAGTTGAGCTTTGCGTTTTTTGGAGTCGAGACATTTTTTCTTTTAGAAATATGGATAAGTAATAAGGAGAATTGCACTCACTGTTAATATGGAGCCTTTTCTGTGGTTGAACGGTTAATAGTGCCTTATTGTAATGAGATCCACCTATGCTGCATAGCCGTCTATTTTGTTGTTTCTTTCGTGTTCGTGTGTTTGTTCCTGTTATCCTTTCCTTTTCGTTTTGTACCCGTGACCGTGTATTCATGACTTGTTTCTTTCTCAGCATGCGAAATATGGATAAGTAATAAGAAGGATCGCAGTCACTGTTAATATGTTTCTTTTTCTGCAGTTGAACGGTTAATAGTGCTTTATTGTAAGGAGATCCACCAATGCTGACACCTATGCTGTCTAGTGTGAAGGTGTTGATGTTCACTTTAGAATATGTGGCTTTGGGTGTCACTTCTTATGGATGTGTGTGTGTGGGGGGGGGTTGAGGATTGTTGTCGCGCGAGCGTCTTCTTTCTTTTTGTGTTCCTGTGTCTTGTTTGAATCCCCCTCTTTGTGTGTGTCCCGTCCCTTGCTTGTAGGGTCTGTGGGGTGGTTTTGTGTTCTTTTTTTTGTGTTCCATGGGCTTGTTGAATCCCCCTCTTGGTGTGTGTCCCGTCCGGTGCCTGTAGGGGGGGGGGTGCCTTGCTGTTGTGCGCGAGCCTCTTTTTTTTTTTTTTTTTTTTTTTTTTTTTTTTGGGTCTAGTTTCGTGTGCAATGTGTTTCGTGCTTTGCTTGCGTTTGAATACTTTTTTATGTGCCGTTTCCTTTTTTCGGTGCTCTTTGCGCCTCATTTCTCAATTTTTCCTGTGCTCACTCCTTTTTTCTGTGGTCGTGTCCGCCTCTCTCGCCCTCTTCTATCCGCCTTTCTCGGCTCCTCAGCCGACCCTCGCGGACTCTTTTTGCGCCTGCGCAGTACGTCTTTTTGCAGCTACGGCCCATTGCCGGATGTGCCTGCGTCCATCATCCGGTTTAGCATTCTCGGTTAGTAATATGGATCAGATGAGAAAGGGGTGACCAGAGAAGGAATGAGATGGTAAATTCTGGAATCTTACAATAACTTTGTGTTATATTAACGGATCAAGGCTTTTAAATTAAGCTCAAGTGTTAACACATTAATTCTGACAGCTCTAGTTAAGATGGAATTTTATAATGTTAAATTCTTAAACACTAATTACAAATGTAATGCAGTTAAAATAAAACAACCAAACATGCGGATCAAGTCTGCACACAGAGCCCACCGGTGTGTTGCTGATGCAGTGACTCTGAGTCTGAGTTTTATTTACCAACACCTTGATCAGCAGGGCAGATGTGAGGGTCTCGATTGTGGACTTGACCTCTGCTTTAGACACCAACATCTCAGAGCTCCATGATAAGAAACTGACAGAGTTCAGCCAGCCCGGTCCAATCCACCATTGGATCTCAGACTTTCTTCCAGGTAGTAAACAGCGCCGGTGCAGTTGGGCGCACACACGTCTGACCTGTTAACCCTCGTCACCTCACTTTCTGTTTTCCTCTCCTGTGTTGTCAGTTGGCCACAGCTCAGCAGTTCTGTTCATGACAGACATTGTTAGGTTCCATTTATGTTCATCAGTGCAGAACTGCTTCAGCATACAGATTTGTTTAAACACACAGTATCATGATATGTAAACATTATATAGTTTATTATTTGTAAAGTCTGTTAATGTGTTTCATCTGTGAACTTGTTATGTGCACTCAGTGGAGTGTTCAGGTGGTCCTGAAGTGATAAGGGTTCCAATGCACTCCTCTAATTTGCTTATCTTTTCCACCAAAATGTATGAAGAAATACTCTTGCTGTGTGAAACTCTCTTTAATGTCAGTGGGTGTAATGAGTCTGAGTATACGACACCACACTTAGAAAACACATGAGCCTGTGGATGCATGGCGGAAAATGGATTAACATGAACTTTAAATGAGGAGCCCATCTGACAGAATGTAAAGGACAGAGAAGACTGCAGAAGCTCATTCAGTTCATTTGAAAGAAATGAATAGTCTGGTGTCCAGCATTTGTGCCAGGGTATTATGTCATGCAGTGTCCATTAGAGTGTGGCAATGTCCAAGGAAAAATAGAAACAAGAAGCACAAAGAAAGAGGAATGTAAGGGCTGGCATGTCCGGTGGTTCATAAACATACAACATGTTCAACACAGATAGACGTACTGTTGTAACATTAACCTTTTGAAAAAATGGGTGTTTCACTATGCTAATAATAAATCTAATATTTACCTTAAACATTCACGAACTCTGTTTAATATGAGAGTGTGATATCACTCAGCTAGTCACTGTAAGGGACATTAGAAAAAAACTCTTCAAAGTAAAGGCTTTGAGATAAATGTAAAAGAGCAGGCCTTCTTCATGCATGTCACTGTCCCTTTTATTGTCACTCTGGTCCTCCTAATGGAGTTTAACAAAACATGAACAGTCACAGTACCTGGTGGAGTCCATGTCAAGATTTCCCACTGGCTGATCTTCTCCAGACTCTTTTTCAAATCTGACATCTCCTTTAGAAGGCCCTCAGAAGAAAAGTCAGCCTTAACAGTGAAGCTGAGCGAGTCTCCATCAGCAGGAAGGACACAACAAGATGAGAAAGTCTGCATCAGGATAGAAGAGTGAACAAGGAGAAATAAAAAGTAACATTAATAAGAAGGACCTCCTGTTAAATAAACATCAGTGTGGTGGACAGTCATCTTGGGTTTAGACCGAGAGATTACTTTTCATTCATATATTATTTATAAGACAAAGTTTCATTATAATGGACCATTAGATGTCATCGGCCTTGATGTTCAAAAAGCTTTTCACACAGAAGTCCACAAGAGGCGAGTCATCAGACTGTAGATAAGTGGACTGAGGGGGCAGCGGACAGGCAGGAGCAGATGCAGTTAATTAGATAGATAGATAGATAGATAGATAGATAGATAGATAGATAGATAGATAGATAGATAGATAGATAGATAGATAGATAGATAGATAGATAGATAGATAGATAGATAGATAGATAGATAGATAGATAGATAGAAGTATTTTTGCTCCCAAGGAGAAATTTGGCTCTTAAGTTCAATCCAATGACTTACACACACTATTCAGTATAATTTTACAATTAAAGGTCTGCCACTAGAAAGTGTGTGAGTTGTCAGATGGACTTGGGACCCTATTGTGCGCTCATTACAGTTCTGTAATCTGCAACACACTTGTGGGACCACATCAGGAATATTATGTGTTAGAGAAATGACAAAACAGCACAAAAGAAAGTCGCGAAGAGACCAGACTGTACTGTGGGGTTTGAGCTGTGAGGAAATGCTGAAGGATTTGAATGTCATCAGTTAAAGGACAAAGACATGAGGAGGTGACATGACAGGAGTGTTCAAAGATATGAAGGGAGTTGGTGTCTTTTTTTGTCAGGTGGCATCTTAAAATCACTCTTATTAAGAATAAATTTCATACAGATTTAATTTCTCAAACAAACAACTATAAATTGACCTGCCTGTCATGTAGATGAAGGCAGGAACATTGAGATTTTTTTTCATAAATTTAAGAAATATTAGTCAAATAAGAAATTGGGCTGTATGGCCTGTTCTTGCTATTTGTAAAAACTCCTCCTCTCTCTTGATTTTGAAAATTCTCTGGTCCCACACACCCCGGTCTGATCAGACTCCTTGTGAAGTGTCACTCTCACCTGTAGGAAGTGGACGTGGTCCTTCGTTTCTGAAAGCTTCTTCAGCTCAACATCTTTTCTCTTCAGCTCCTCAATCTCCTTCTCCAGTTGCTCCATGACTCCTTCAGCCTTCTCAATGTTTCTTTTTTCTTGTTCTCTGATCTTCTCAGTCAGTTTCTTATGGGCTTCCTCAATGCATTGAATCAGAGCAGTGAAGCTCTTGTCATGTTCCTCCATCTTTTGTTTCACAGAGACCTGATTGGATGGGAGGAAAAATATTAAATTGAGTCATCTAGTTAAAAAAAACACAAGTCACATTTGTTGCTAGTTTGATGTTGTAAAGGAGAGTTTGTATTAGGAGAAAAGCAGTTACAGACTGTCTCCTAGTCTCTCAGGCAATATTTTCCCTTGGTTAGCTGGGTAACAGCATCTTCATAAGGCATCTGTAGGACTGTAGGGAAGGTGCACTCTTAATAATCAGCTCTGTTATATCTAGCCATTGGCAGGATAGCTTTATTGTCCTGTGAGGATTCTGGTAGTGTTACATAAACCTTCCTTTAAAGGTTTGTTGTAATTTAATATATATTGCCTTTGATTCTTGTAAGTCTAAGCATTATCCTCTGATGAAGACCCCTGGCAGGGGTTGAAAGCTCAGGAATAAAACTATTTTATGATACATGATTTATTTTTCTCCCTTTGTGGATCTCCAGCTGCAAATATATATATATATATATATATATATATATATATATATATATATATATATATATATATATATATATATATATATATACAGTGCATCCAGAAAATATTCACAGCGCATCACTTTTTCCACATTTTTAACATTTTGTTATGTTACAGCCTTATTCCAAAATGGATTAAATTCATTTTTTTCCTCAGAATTCTACACACAACACCCCATAATGACAACGTGAAAAAAGTTTACTTGAGGTTTTTGCAAATTTATTAAAAATAAAAAAACTGAGAAATCCCATGTCCATAAGTATTCACAGCCTTTGCTCAATAGTTTGTCAATGCACCTTTGGCAGCAATTCCAGCCTCAAGTCTTGTTGAATATGATGCCACAAGCTTGGCACACCTATTCCACTACGTAATAAATTTTTATTTTTATTTTGTTCCTGGGTACAAAGTGTGTTTTCCTAACCCGTTATGCCTAAAAAAAATAGAAAATAGATGTTGTTCCACAAAAACTTTGCTTTTGTGATCAGGACAATGATATTTTGAAATTTGTCTGTTTTCGAGAAAATTCTCGATTCGCATTCAATACTGAGTAGTCTTCTAGAATATTCTTGAACTGCTAGAATTGTCCAGAAGTTTCTAGAATTTTCCAGAATTATCTAGAACTTTCAAGAAACTTTTAGAACTTTTTAGAACGTTCTCAGACTGTCCAATAGCAGTCACACAAGTATAGAAGCACAGGTGACTTGAACCAACAATTCGGTTTATGTTATTTTTTTGCTTTGATTTAGGTTGCTTGCAACCAGCAGATGCATTTTGCTACATCTGTGGACAATTTATAAAGACAAGAGCAAGAAAGTATTCTGTGAAAGCATGTCGTAAGATGTGAGAGGCCTACAAGGCATACTTCGGCATGCATGTCAGGGATCAAGACAAGCCCTGGGCACCTCATTTCACATGCAAATATTGCAAGAAAACTCTTGAAGGTTGGTACAGGGGAGAAAAGAGAGCCATGAAGTTTGCTATCCCGCGAATTTGGCGGCAACCGACTGACCACTCAAGCAACTGCTACTTCTGCATGGTGGATCCTACCAAACGTCGCACTGGCAAGAATGCGCCTCAAATCGTTTATCCAGACATTCCTTCTTCCATTGCCCCAGTACCACACTGCCCCGAGCTGCCTATTCCCACTCCTCCGAAGAGGGATCAGCCATCTTCTCTCTCCACAGAGGACCTCTGGAGCTCTGACAGAGTGACCATCGGGTTCTTGGTCACCTACTTGACTAAGGCCCTTCTCCCCTGATCGCTCAGTTTAGATGGCTGGCCAGCTCTTGAAAGAGTCCTGGTGGTTTCGAACTTCTTCCACTTACGGATGATGGAGGCCAATGTGCTCATTGGGACCTTCAAAGCAGCAGAAATTTTTCTGTAACCTTCCCCAGATTTGTGCCTTGAGACAATCCTGTTTCGGAGGTCTACAGACAATTCCTTTGACTTCATGCTTGGTTTGTGCTCTGACATGAACTTTCAACTGTGGGACCTTATATACACAGGTGTGTGTCTTTCCAAATCATGTCCAGTCAACTGAATTGACCACAGGTGGACTCCAATTAAGCTGCAGAAACATCTCAAGGATGATCAGGGGAAACAGGATGCACCTGAGCTCAATTCTGAGCTTCACGGCAAAGGCTGTGAATACTTATGTACATGTGCTTTCTCAATTTTTTTATATTTAATAAATTTGCAAAAACCTCTAGTAAACTTTTTTCACGTTGTCATTATGGGGTGTTGTGTGTAGAATTCTGAGGAAAAAAATTAATTTAATCCATTTTGGAATAAGGCTGTAACATAACAAAATGTGGAAAAAGTGATGCACTGTGAATACTTTCCGGATGCACTGTATATATATATATATATATATATATATATATATATATATATATATATATATATATATATATATATATATATATATATATATATATATGTGGAACGAGCCCCGGACACAGACAGCCAGACATGTTCTTTTGCACCACCACACATTTATTTACACTATTACTATTATTTACAATGTCCAAAAGTGCTCCACAAACCCCAATCTTCTCCAAAGTTCAGGCCAACCACACTGCTTCCTCTTCAGACAGCCTCCTTCTCTCTCTCTCTGACCTCGTCCTGCTTCCACCCGACTCCAGCCTCGAATGAAGGGAGACGGCCCCTTTTATCCATAGCCGGATGTGCTCCAGGTGTGCACCGGCAATCTTCCACCGACACGCCCCAGTGTGGAGGAAGTGCCAGCTGTCTCCCCGGAAGCACTCCAGGTGTTCCCTCTCTTCTTCCCCCCCCAGCATTTCCTAGTGTGGAGGAAGTGCTGAGGTCCAGGGTCCTCTAGGAATGGGGACGCCCCCTGGCGGTGACCACGGGCCCCTACAGGGTTGAGCTTCCAAGCCCTGTACCCATGGCCCCCAATACAACCAGGGCGTTGCCCCCTCATGGTCTGGAGGAGGCATGAGCCCTCCTCCTGTCTCCCCGGGTGTCCCAGCCGGGTAGGAACCCCAACTGGGTGCCACAGTATATATATATTAGTTTGACATGGTGTATATATAAGATATATATATCTTTTGGGCCAGAGACTTGTATGTAATGATTTTGTTCTGGTTTGGTGTATGAGCTGTTACCATGTCAAACTAATAAGATCAAGATATTAAACACGATTGTCTAGATGCTGGTCAAGGGTTTCTGATTTCATTTAATTTCAGAAACTCTTTGCTCATCAACCTTCACCCATCTGTTTTCCATTATTAACCTCAGATTTGTAAGACTTTATATGCCAGGTTGATGTATTTTTACTTCCTTCATTTAACTTTTCATTATTACTAATAACTGCCATTGCAGCAATGGCTTGTACTAATACGGCTCACCCAGATGTCATTGGTGTGAGGTTCAGTGTGCAGGTGGGTCACCGTCGGTTGTAAGTGTAGGGTGTGAGGTGCACACTGTCCAGGATCATCAACCCCAAAGCTGGAGGTGTTCAGCTGTTTTCAGGACGTTGCACAGCTGCAAAGTCACTCTGATATCTTTGATATCTTCCTCCAAATACAGAGAGTTTCACATACTGTAGTTTCACAGCCAGATGGGTTCGTGGCCAGAGCGGTAGAGGATCCAGATGTCATTATTACACATGTGCAGTTGTCATTGAACAACTAAAATAGGTGGGTCAGACTGCCAGTTCTGCAGGACAAATTTAAAGAGTTGGGTACAAAGTAGAGGAGCAGAACTGACAGAGTGGTCATCTCAGGCCTTATACCTGTGCCATGGCAGTCCACGTGTGATTAGGAAGATTGTGTGTGTGTGTGTCATCCGTTCAGTCATTTCCGACCTTCGGCGATTTTATAAGCTATCTCGCTCCACGCTTTTCGATCTTGCACAGCTTCTTTGAGCTGTGTTATGCTCATGCCCATGTCTGCTTTGATGGTGTTAAGCCAACGAGTCCGCTGGCGGCCGGGTCTTCTTTTGCCACTTACCATCCCTAGCATGACTAATTTTTCTAGCAAATTTGATCGCATTACATGGCCGAAATAGGTCAATTTGAGTCTAGTGATTTTCCCTTCTAACGAGATATCCGGCTTTATGCGCTCTAGCACTTCTTTCTTCGTTACTCTCGCTATCCATGGAATGCAGAGTAGCTTTCTCCAGCACCAAAGTTCAAAACCGTCGATCTTCCTTCTGTCGGCTTTTTTCAGGGTCCAACTTTCACATCCATACATGGTTATTGGAAAAACAATTTCACGGATTAGCCTGCATTTAGTGGTGAGGCTGATATCTCTGCTTTTCCAAATTTTTTCCATGTTCAGGACTGTACTTGGGCTGAGCGCTATCCTTCTTTTTACCTCTGAGCAAAGTTCTCCGCCCCGGTCGATGTTTGAGCCTAGGAAAGTAAATTCCTGAACACATTCTATTTCCTCATCGCCGATTTTTATTTTGATGTTGTTAACTGCGGTCATCATTATTTTCATCTTTTTTAAGTTCAATTGCAAACCCATTTTTTCACTTTCGTGCTTGAATTTCATTATCAAATCCTCAAGTCCCTTTTCCGTTTCAGCCAACAAGGTAGTGTCGTCAGCGTATTGGAGATTATTGATGTTTCTTCCGCCGATTTTTACTCCAATTTCTGACTCCTCCAGTCCTGCCTTCCGCGTGATGACTTCCGCGTACAGATTAAACAGAAAGGGGGAGAGGATGCAACCTTGTCACACTCCTTTTCTACAGTGGAACCATTCAGTGTTTCCGCATTGTGTCCGAACTGTGGCTTCCTGCTCGGAATATAACAATCTGATCAACTTAACCAGATGCGGTGGTACACCCAACTCTTTTAAGGCTTCCCACAGTTTCATATGGTCAACACAATCAAATGCCTTTGTGTAGTCTATGAAGCACAGGTAGATCTTCTTTTGATATTCCCGACATCTTTCAATGATCCAACGCAGGTTTGCGATGTGGTCGCAAGTGCCGCGTCCCCGCCTGAAACCTGCTTGTACATCGGGCAATTCTGCCTCGATTGTTGACCTCAGCAGCTCCTTATGATCTTTAGGAGTACTTTGCTCGCATGCGGGATCAGAGCTATTGTGCAATAAATCGAGCAATCCCGGGTGTCACCTTTTTTTGGTAACGGGATAAATATGGATCTTTTCCAGTCCCTCGGCCATTTGCCAGATTCCCAGATCTTTTGACACAGGGTCGTGATGACTGCCGATGGTACAGGGCACAATAATTCCACTGGGATGCTATCTATGCCCAGAGTTTTGTTCTTAGCAAGCTGCTTGATGGCCAATGCAACTTCCGCTTCCAAGATCGGTGGTTCTAATTCCAGCACGTTGTTAGGAAGATTAGAAAGCTTAATGCACATCTGATAATTTTAGTGTTGGAAGAAATAGGGATGGCTTACATTTTAACTGGAGGGGCACTAATGTAAGTTTAATATGTAGGACAAATAAATTAATGAAAGCAATTATTAGGAAAAGATTGAACAACAAAGATCAAGAAGAGGAGTGCCAGTGAGCAGTCAACGTGGGTTTAGACAAAGATTTTATGTATCACTAATGTACAGGAATTGTATTAGATAATCAGAAAATCATAAAAGTATAAACTCTGATGGAGGTCAGTCTGGCAGGAGGGCTCTCTTTCAGTCACTTGTTCATCCTTGACTGCCACTTCTGTGTCTTTATATGATGGGGCCACAATGAGTGATACCTTGTGCCCCGCCCACTGTCTTTGAACAGAAGGACACACCCAATTTTCTGGTCCTGCTGCATTTAGTACATTAATACAACAGATGGCACTAAGCTAATTAATGTAAGGCTATGCTAAACAAATCAGTTTGGAAAAGTTCAGTGAGTCCAGGCATAGAAATTTGTGTAAAGAGTTCATCCTTTATCAGAAGAGAACATTCTCAGAAATGGATCCTAGAAAAATAGGGCAAAATACAAGAAGCAACTGTGGACAGTGTGCCAGTGAAAAATGAAAACCCACACTGGAAATCATAATGGGGCAATTTACAGTCTCTGCCAAATAATCTACCTGACATGTGAGGATGTGATAGTGGGGACTGGAGTAGCTGGAGGAAACCCACAAAGAAACTGGAAAAAGTGGTAGACTCCACATGGATAACTAATGGTGATCTGATAGGCAAAAGAATTGGCCACTGCACCTCCTTACTGTCCTTTGTCATAAAATATGAATGGTTAAATAAAACAGGTGGAGGTCCAGGTTATCTGAACTCAGTCAAGCAGCCTAACACCATGTTATGTTAACACCTACCGAGTCCAATAAAGCTGGGACATATCAAAATGAACAAGAAAAGACCATTAGGGAAAGTAGTGCTGCCTGATCCAGTTCAGAACATCAGTGCCAACCTTCATTAAGAGTTAATGTTAGGGGGAGTGAAGTCACCTTTAAGTGGAGGAATGAGAAACCTGAGGACATGAGGGTCTTGTTGCCTAAATTTATCAAAAACAAAACATGAAATACCATCAGCAGCAAAATGCCATGAAGGACACAATAAAGCAACTTCTCTCCTTCTCCATCTCCTGTCCATACACATAATTACCAGAAAATCTGACAACTCTTTGACTTTTTCCCCCCTTTCTTTGATATGAAGTGTCATCTTAATTCCACCCACCTTCATCTCCTCCACTGTGCTCCTCGTCTTCTTCAGCTTCTTCTCTTTGTCTTCAAGTCTTTTCCTAATTTCACTCTGTGTCTCTACCAGCTGTTTCTGTTTGGACACACAAGAGGACACATGGGGATCTTATCAGAATTCACTTCCAATTTTGGTGTCATTTTGAGTGATTAAATTTGTACAATACATTTGTTTCACATTCCATGACACAACTTACTGTTTTTGTCACACTTGTCTTCATACTGACACAGTAGGTGACACACAGAGATTTAATGAAACAAATATGAATATCACAAAAACTTTCCAATAAAGGTTTAATTTAACAGTTCAATTCAAGATGGAGTTTGGGCTTGAAGAGAGCTACAAATAAAGGAGACAGTCTGAAGGTTCACTGGTGTACGAGTCAGTCCTTGAGATTAAGAGGACATCACATTGACAACCAGGATATCAGAGCTTCACACATAAAAACTGAAGAAACCTGCAAACCCAGGAGACCTCAGATGGCTAAGGACTGCAATTGTAGGACCAACAAGGCCATTGTGGAGTTGAGACTTGTGAGAACTTTATCAAGTGTTTGGTCATTTTATGGAGTCAAGTGAGATAACTGAGGCAGAGAAGACAC
The DNA here is from genome assembly GCF_900747795.2 of Erpetoichthys calabaricus. Lineage (NCBI taxonomy): Eukaryota > Metazoa > Chordata > Cladistia > Polypteriformes > Polypteridae > Erpetoichthys > Erpetoichthys calabaricus. Next base: position 6,794,732 of record NC_041398.2, read on the forward strand.
AAGTGAGTCTGAGGAGTTCAGTAAAAAAGTGAAATCTGAAGAGGAGTTTAATGAGCTCAGAGAAATCTGACAAGAAATTGTAGAAATGTTTAAAGCAGGCAACTGGCCAACATTTTAAATTGAATTCTATAAATAAGAAGAAAAGTGAAAGTTAAATAACTCAGATTGTGACTCATTGATGTTAGGTGGAATGCCTAGTGGGGGCTGGGTGGTCTCGTGGCCTTGGAGCCCCTGCAGATTTTTTTTTTCTGTCCTCCCTGACCATCAGACGTTACTTTATTATTTGTTAATTAGTATTACCTAGCTTGTATTTTTATATTTATATCTTTTTTCTTTCTTTATCCTGTAAAGCACTTTGAGCTACAGCAAAATGTGCTATAGAAATTAATGTTGTTGTTGTTGTTGTCATTTATTATGGAGAAGAGCAAACAAGTTGCTACATAGTGAGCTACTTATGACTTGGAGGGAATGTGGATTGGCTATTTTCCAAAGTGGAGCAGGTCCAGTTGTCATTATTAACGTCAGAGTAAGTGACAAAATGAAGAACAGGCTGGCAATGGTGTAAGAAATATTGTGAGGAGCTGAGATTAGGAGTAGAAGACACCCGGTGGTCTTATCAGAAGTGCTTTCTTTGACACAAGCCACTCCTGGGAGTACTGGAGAGATCAGAGAGTTTAACATGAGGATCAGATTTGGTTTAAGATGGAGGGGCACAGGTCTAAGGGGCATAAGGGTGAGTTTTACATCAGATGGCAGCTGCACCCCTGCATGGGTTACATGGGAAGACAAACGAGGAGGTCAGTCGTGGACTTTTCACAAGTTTTGGAAAGTCCAGGTTTAGACACTCATGAACAGAAACAGGTAGTAAAATTAATAAGTGATAAACTGGATATTAATATGAGTCAACAAAATCAAAAATATATACTAATACAAAAACAATCATAAACTTTAAAGAGAAATATGTAAGTTTAATATGAACAAAAATAACAGAAACAATCAGAATTGTAAATATATATATATATATATATATTGTCATGCATGAGCGCATGGGGAGCATTTAAAGGACTCGGACCACATTGCAACAACCCATGCCGAAGGACAGAGGCAGCGCACTAACCTTTCTCTTCTTGTCTCATCAGCCAGAACGAGGACTCGCCACCGTAAGAAAGCGCGACATAAACAAAAGGAAGCCATACTTCCGGGTTCCTGTATACCCTTAAGTTACGAGCTGATGACATCTCCATCCCAGCATTCCTCCCTGTTTTCCCAGCATCCCTGATTCAATTTCCTGTCCCTCTGTATAAATGTTCCCTCATTTGCTTTGTATTTTGTCCGGTGTGACCATTTGAGTTGTATTGTGGAGACGATACTTTACGTTTTAAGTAAACCAGGGTGGAAACCCCTCAAAACCTGTGTTACTTTATTCTTTCACTATATATATATAGTGCCAATGAACTATATATATATGAGCCAATGAACTAGAGAGACATAACAAATCTTAAATTGTTTAAACGAGTGAGCATCCGGGCGTATAATCAGTTAGACAAGAAGCTGTAATAATACTGCAGATGACAAAAACAAGTCTTAAAATAATAAGAAGATCTGAGTCTGAGCTGAAGAACAATGATGAAGATGTGACAGATGATGACCTGCATGTAACGATGAGTCACTTTGGGCAGATCGGTCCACTCACTTCATGTCTGTATCAGTGGTCAATGGCTTTTATTAAATCAACAGACTTCAAATATCTAACTCTTCATAAAACACAGTCAGCTTGTTTCAAGGGCGCAAAAACTCTTTCTTCAGATAAATGAACCCAATTTTCTAAAAAAAATGAAATAGAATAAATAAAAAATAAGAGGTGATGAGAACTATATAGCTGTTCATAAGGCAGTTAAAATCACAACAAAAATAACAATGTGTGACATGGAAAATGGAAAAATGAAACAAGAACTAAAGAAAAAAAACAACAGAAAAGCAAATAAAAGAGAATAACTTAATGAATGATGAGAAATGAACGGTGATGGAGGGCTCCATTTTTATTGTCACTTTATAGATAACAACTTCTTGCCTACAATTAAATCTTGTAAGTACAACTCTATTGTCATCTCCCACCATGCCCCTCTGATCATGAGCTGAAATCACTGTGTCCCACAAACTCATCTCACAGATGACATCTTAACCCCCTGTTATTAGCTGACGAGAACTTCACAAAATGTATATCCAATAAAATTGATTTTTTGAGAGACAAGTGCATCCTCAGAGGCCTCTGCAGGAATACTCTGAGAAACTCTGAAGGCATTTTTAAATGGACAGATTGTGTCATATCTCTCCCACAAAAATAAATTGGAAACCAAGAAGGCGTCAGAGTTAATCAGTGAAATTACCAGAATAGATCAAGAACACGGCAGGTCTCCAAATGAGGCACTTTATAGGAAAAGATTGGCTTTGCAGTCCGAATTCAACCTCTTCACAACAAATGAAATGAACAACTCATTTTTAAATTGCGACACCATTACTATGAACATGGAGTGAAGGATAATAAGATCTTAGCTCAACAAATCCACAAGCAGGAAGTTCAGAATGCAATATCAGTAATTCCCAACACAGACAGAGATAAAATCATTGACCATAGAAATATAATGCACACATTCAGAGACTACTATAAGTCCTTATATTCTACTTATACTAGGGGGCTCCGCCCCCTGCTCGCTTCGCTCGCCAACCCCTGGTGTTGGGAATGACAAAGAGCGTGATGTATGAATGAGATATAGAATAGTGTGATGGTGTAGATGATGCAAATAGAAAGCAAACAATAAAGTGTGTGACACAGTGTAAAGGTTTATTTGAAAATGTCTTTGCACACGCCGTTTAAGTGTAAAAGGTAATTCCAGCTCAGAACTTGTAAGGTCATTTAAGATGGTTATTGTTGTGATCAGAGTCAAGTTTGTCAGAGCTTAGAAAGAGTTGTGTCTCTCCAGGAAGTAATGGAATGACTTGGGTATTAATGTTTTCCATATTAATATTTTTTGGACATAATATAGTGCGTTGTGTTAAAAGGGGCAGTTGGTCTAATGAGATTGCTGTTCGAAATGTCTCTGTAACTAAGTTGTCGCAGATAAAGGCTTGAGGAATTGTAATAATATGTGCCTGAAGTCCAGCTGTATTGGTGAGTGTACCATCTCTCAGTTGTAATAAGCAATTGTTATGATCTGGTTCTGAACATCGTATCTTTTTTACTAACTGTATCTTTTGAAAGCAATGCCAATTGTCTGCGTATTTTAAGGTGCACTGAACAATAGCTGAGTGCATGGCATCTGGAAGAATAGCTAATCACTGTCTAAAATCTCCTCCTCATAAAAGTACCTTTCCTTCAAATCGAATATTATTATTCATAAACGTTTGTAGAAGTTTATGAATGGTGTTGAGTAAGTGACTTCATGTCATTGAACATTCATCAATAAACAACATTTTTTCAAGACGGATGTCACGTGCAGTGCCACCGTTAATGTTCATAGTGGATTCCGATTTGTAGGATCTAATGTAGTTGATAAAGATTTCACTTTCAGGTACATCGTCAGTTATAATCTTCTGTAGATATTCAGTATATGAATGTAAAGAAGGCAGTCTAATTTGACCCTTTTGACAACAACGTGTAAATGTATAACTTGTATTTCCAGTTGTTTCTTCAGGGAAGTGAACTGAATGACAATGATTGCAAATGACATTCATTAATCCGAATGAATTTTCCTGGTGTATGTTTTGCTTGTGCCGTTTGAGAGGCGCGTTGTTGCATGTGTAGTATTTGGGACGTGTTGTTTTGGAGCTGTAATCAATTTGCCTGTGCTGTGTGAGAAGCCCATTGTAGCCTTCGCTGCCATTAACGTATGTCTGAGACGGGAGGTGTTTCGTTTTGAATCCGTGCCTGTTGCGATGCAGCACTTTGATTGATAGATTGCGTCATGTGGATCTAGGATGTAGATTTGTGCATATTTGCGTTGTTGATTTGTTTCAGGGTGCACTGTTCCAATGCGATGCAGTATTTGTGCACATATGCGAAAGCAGTATGGGCCATTGCCTTTTGGTGGCCTGATATTTACTCCGGTATATGCAAAAGCAAATGAACTATTGTAGGATCTAATGCAGTTCATAAAGTTTTTACTTTTAGGTACATCGTTAGTTAGAAGCTTTAGTTGAGCTTTGCGTTTTTGGAGTCGAGACATTTTTTCTTTTAGAAATATGGATAAGTAATAAGGAGAATTGCACTCACTGTTAATATGGAGCCTTTTCTGCGGTTGAACGGTTAATAGTGCCTTATTGTAATGAGATCCACCTATGCTGCATAGCCGTCTATTTTGTTGTTTCTTTCGTGTTTGTGTGTTTGTTCCTGTTATCCTTTCCTTTTCGTTTTGTACCCGTGACCGTGTATTCATGACTTGTTTCTTTCTCAGCATGCGAAATATGGATAAGTAATAAGAAGGATCGCAGTCACTGTTAATATGTTTCTTTTTCTGCAGTTGAACGGTTAATAGTGCTTTATTGTAAGGAGATCCACCAATGCTGACACCTATGCTGTCTAGTGTGAAGGTGTTGATGTTCACTTTAGAATATGTGGCTTTGGGTGTCACATCTTATGGATGTGTGTGTGTGTGTGTGTGTGGGGGGGGGGGGGGTTGAGGATTGTTGTCGCGCGAGCGTCTTCTTTCTTTTTGTGTTCCTGTGTCTTGTTGAATCCCCCTCTTTGTGTGTGTCCCGTCCCTTGCTTGTAGGGTCTGTGGGGTGGTTTTGTGTTCTTTTTTTTGTGTTCCATGGGCTTGTTGAATCCCCCTCTTGGTGTGTGTCCCGTCCGGTGCCTGTAGGGGGGGGGGGTGCCTTGCTGTTGTGCGCGAGCCTCTTTTTTTTTTTTTTTTTTTTTTTTTTTTTTTTTGGGTCTAGTTTCGTGTGCAATGTGTTTCGTGCTTTGCTTGCGTTTGAATACTTTTTTATGTGCCGTTTCCTTTTTTCGGTGCTCTTTGCGCCTCATTTCTCAATTTTTCCTGTGCTCACTCCTTTTTTCTGTGGTCGTGTCCGCCTCTCTCGCCCTCTTCTATCCGCCTTTCTCGGCTCCTCAGCCGACCCTCGCGGACTCTTTTTGCGCCTGCGCAGTACGTCTTTTTGCAGCTACGGCCCATTGCCGGATGTGCCTGCGTCCATCATCCGGTTTAGCATTCTCGGTTAGTAATATGGATTCTACTTGGTGCAGTGGTAGTGCTGCTGCTTTGCAGTAAGGAGACTGTGGAAGATTGTGGGTTTGGTTCCCTCTTGTGTGGATAGCGCTTTGAGTACTGAGAAAAGCGCTATATAAATGTAATGAATTATTATTAATTATTACTTAGTTTAAAGAAGTCAAGACACAATCTAAGGAGTTTTTGATACATTACAGATACCACAGCTAGATGCTGTCAGTGCAGAGGAACTGGATAAACCCCAGACACTCACAGAATTACTAGACACTGTGAACTCACTTGAGAGTGGGAATTCAGCAGGCACTGAAGGTTACCCTGCTGAATTTTATAAAACAAATTCAATTAAGTTAACTCCCCTTTTATTAGCAACATTTTTAAAAGCCACTGACAATAAAATCTTCCTCAAACTTTGACAAGCATTAATTACCATCTTTCCTAAGAAAAATAAGGACTTACTACAATGTGCATCATACAAACCAGTCTCACTTCTGATTAAGGATATTAAGATGCTCTCCAAAGCCCTAGCTAGAAGCATTGAGAAAGTACTCCCTTCGGTAATATCACAAGACCAAACTGGAATTATTAAAGGCAGACACTTAGCTTCCAATCTTCATTGCCTGTGTAATATATTAACCAACAAAATCAAACACCCTGGAGATCTTATTATCTTTGGACGCAGAAAAAGCATTGGATATGGTTGAATGGGACTACCTATGAACCACATTACACAAATTTGGGTTTTGTCCTAACATATGTGCAGGGATCAAATTACTGTATGCCAGACCAGAAGCTTCAGAATATATTAAGAACTAGCCAACCCGCAGCGTACCATACGCCGCATAATCAGGCCGCTTTTTTAATGATTTTTAAGCACAGGGAAAAAATTAACATTTGAAAAATCTGGAGGAGAGGGGAAGGACGCCCATTACGCCCCATCCGTCATGCTAGTCTGCTGATTTCTCGTTCAGTAACCTGTGAGTAGTGATGGGCGGAGTGAAGCCTCGCGAAGCATCAATACATTTGAAGCAATTGTGTCAGAAATTGTATCGAAGCTTCGAAGCATTTGACACTCACCTCTCTCGTGACACCTCCTGGCCATTTTCATTAACGTTACAGAAACTTATGATCCACTTCAATGACGTCTGTTAAAAGTCGTATTGCTTTTATTTTTTCGTAGCTACACACTGACAACGAAGAGAAGGGTTCATCAGCAGCTTGTAGTGTGTGATGTCTAAAAAATATAAATATAACTAATGCCGACTGGCAGAATGCACTATACGATAGCAAGAGTTAAACAAAATAAGACGCCTCACCTCATGCATTCCCGGCTCTTTCAATTAGTATTTACTTTTGCACTGTATCATTATAATCGCTCTTGTTATTAGTATTATAATTAACCCTTATCTTTTCTTGAGATCACATTTAATAGCCTTAAATGTTTTCTTTGGTCTGACTTAATTAAAACGGAGTAGACAGACAATAAAGGTTTATCCCTGTACTTTGCCATGATATAGGTAAGCACATTTGAGAAAGAAAATGTGAAATCCTTAAATCACAGATGTCATTATTCGATCAAGTATTAAAATCTGTAGTGCTTCGAAAGCTCGACACAGTGTTAAAACCTGAGTATCGAGCGGCCCATCACTACCTGTGAGTCACGTAGAGTTTTCATTGTTGTTTGCGATTCTGGCCGCTTTTCGCGTACTGAGTTGTTCCGGAGTCACAGTTGAGAAACAGTTTTTTAATGTCTTTTAAGCACAGGGGAAAAATGAACATGTGGCCCGGTGCATTGTTTAACTGCCTTGTGGCGCTGTAATAGTACGGATGCTTTGCAGTAAGGAGACAGTGGAAGATTGTGGGTTCGCTTCCCGGTTCCTCCCTGTGTGGATAGCAAATTATCCACGACAAACAAACTGTTTTACACGCTGCAAACCAATCCGCGCCGCTTTTTCAATGTTTTTTAAGCAGAGGGAAAAAATTGAACATTTGCAAAATCCGTAACGCTGCTTTCAGTAAGTACAATGCACACGCGTTTAATTTGTCAGCCTCTTTTTGCCAGCTGTCTTTTATGGTTTGGGTTGCTTTTGCAGTGTTACCTCTTGTGTATATTATATCTTGAAATCCTTCGAGTTGCTAATTAACTAACTAACACCAACCCACTCAGCTTGTGTGAAACAAATGCTCCCGTTCTTTCATCATTTTGTTGCAGCCTATCAAAGACTTGCTGATCATGTTTTGTAGACTCAATATATATTGGCTTTTCACTCTGCGCAAGGGCGCGCATTCATCTCGGATTATTACATCCGACTAATCTGCTACACGGCTGCATTTGAAAAACCGACTTATCCCCGATGAGTTTCACCGGCATTAATGATTAGGAATCTGGTTGGAACAAAACCCTGCATCCACAGGGGTTCACCAGGACCGAGTTTGGGAGACACTGCTGAACAGAGACGAAACTGACTCAGGTGAGGAGTTGGGGCGGGCAAAGTAGTTGCAGCTATTGATTATTCAGTGTTGTTTGCCTGGGTCTCTGATCTGCTCAACAGGATTATAAATAAAAGGAAAACAATGTGAAGGCAATGTCACAGGTGATCCTGTGGTATAGCGGGTCCACAGCTCCCCTTCAAAAGCCCATTTTTAAATAAATAATCATCGCACTCACAGTGTAGCGAGGGGCGTGGAAGTGTGGTTGAAACGGTTTCCGGGTGGAGTCGTGCTGCGGGCATTTCTCCCCTGTGCAGTGTGTGAGCGAGCGAGTGAGGAGAGAGAAAGCCGGTACGTTAGAGTGAGTGAGAGCAGGCTCGAAGGCAACGTGTTCCTGTGGTATAGCGGGTCCATAGCTCACTTTCAAAAGGCCAATTTTAATCAGGCGACTGACAGTAGTGGAGTCAGGCACAGAGAAGGTCAGCTGCAGAGAGAGCGTCTCGACTGTTGCAGGGCCTGAAGCAGGTGAGATGCTAATGAAAAAGAGGCACAGGGCTTATTGGTTTTTAAAGACTGCTTCCTTCATTGTGTTTTAACTTCAGTTTTAAAGGATTGCGCGGCTCTCTCTCGTGTGCTGCCTGTGTGTGTGCTCGTCTCTCTCTGGCGTTGCCTCTGTGTGTGTGTGTGTGTGTGTGTGTGCCTCTGTCTCTCTGGCACTGCCTCTGACGCTGCCTGTGTGCCTCTGTCTCTCTCTGGCGCTGCCTCTATGTGAACCAAGGTTCCACTGAGGTTGACTAATGAAAAGACAACGTGGCTCAGAGCTGCAAGTGGACTGTGGCACAGACAAACAGAAATGACGGCATGTTTTTCGAGGCGTCGCGTCCGAGTTGGTGGGCGAGACTGTGATTTTTTCGTCGTATACAATGGTCTAAGAGTTGGTGGGCGTGGCTCCTTCCTGCGTGTGCCATTGGCGTCTTACTTGTCGGCGGTTTAGTGAATCCACGCCCCTTCCGGCATGCTTTCCATGGTTGGCTACTTGTCTTCTGGCTTAGTGAATTATATATATAGATATTATTTCAGAATGCTTCAAACTAGAACGCGGTACTAGACAAGGATGCTCCCTGTCTCCATTGCTACTTGCAATTGCAATTGAGCCATTGGCTTTTCACTTTTGAAATGCATCTGAGATAAAGGGGATTTTCAGAGAATCACTTGAACTGGAAACATCACTATAAGCAGAATATATGGTACTATATACAGGGGTGCGCAAAGGTAGGTTTACAGATTGTGAGTTTGCTGGAACAATCATGACCTGCATGTCTTTTTCCTTACGAACAACTGTAAACCTACTTTTGTCGACCTTGCAGAGGGTAATGTGAACTCATAGGAAGAGGGTCATGTAGCCAGGACAGGTGGGTAGAAGCAGGTTTACATCTGCATTTCATACTACATGACTTTCTGTCTCTGAGCCAGCTTGACCCTCTGCATTTTTTCCAGCCCCTGTTATAAACTACATGACCCTCTGCTCGCCTCGGCTACATGACCATCTGCCTCCCAGCTGGCATTTCCCATTGCCCTCCCTGGCTACATGACCTCTGCTACTCCAGAGGGCCTCATACCACTCCTGCCTCTTTTAACCCTTAAACCGCCACATACTTGGGGGTTAATGCACCCCTGGATGCCAAATACTTTTTTACTGCACTTTTTAAGTAAATATCACAATTCACAAAAAAAATGTGAAATTTTAATGGAACGCATATTTTTTTCTTGCAGTGAGCATCACAATTACTGCAACACTGCTCATTTTACACACTGTCAATGAACTGTAATTATCTATTAAATAAACTACTGCAACAATCTCTTATTCTATGTACAAGGTGTAACTGACGCCGTTGATGAAATTCAGTAAATCACCAAGCCAACTGCTCTTGAACTGACTGCACACAAACACAAAGAGGCCAGCGCTGATGCTTACAGGCTCATCTAGTGCAGCGGCTCGATTCCAGGGACAGTGATGCTACAGTTCTGACGAGACCGGCAGTGGTCCTGAGCTGGCTGGATAACGAATGTACAGCACTGACTAATCAGCTCAGGCGTGCTGGGAAATTGCTCTGGGAAATGACTATAGCCGGTTGTGGTGTTCAATGAATGTACGTCACCGAATGTACGTCACCGAATGTATGTCACCGAATATACTCGGCCCCCTGGATAGCTGGATGCGGCATTCAACGAAAGTTCTTTGCCGAATATACTCAGCTCTGGCGTGCTGGCAAATTGCATTGGGAACTGACTATAGCCAGTTACAGCGGTTTAAGGGTTAAGTTACATGACCCTCTGCATTTTGACTATTAAACCCCACCACTGCCCATAAATCAGAGTTCAGGGACTTCACATCCCTGGGCCTGAGGCAAACAGACATCTGGTCATATACCCAGCCAGTCGCGTGTGCAACATCCCTGGGCCATCTTCTGGGCATGGAAGTGGTGTGGGTGGGGAAGGGGAAGGGGACAAGAGCTTGTCTTGAGGGCTGACTTTCAATAGATCACAGCAAGGGAGCTTCCCTGGTACATACAACACCCCGACCCAGAATCAGGTCATCTATGAATGATTTAGCAACGGATTCTCCACGAACATACTGTGTGAAAGAGGAAGAGGGAGTGGCTGCTCATCAGGGCCACTCCCCGGCCCCGTCTTGAATGGCCCTCAGCACCAGTCTGACCCCCAAGGGGGATGGTGGCTTAAAGCTATCCCTGGCCCACAGAAGCACTAGGGTATCATCACGTTTAGGAGGTGTTCTGACTTTGAGGCGTTTAGTCATAATCCCATAGATGGTAGCTTCGCACCATTGGCTCCTCAGCCAAGCACATATACCAAATGTCTGAACCTGCAGTTACTCTCATATTGAGCAGGATTACTATTGCGACAACACCATCATCAGTAGGCAGTAACCTGTCTCATGATGGTCTAAACCCAGCTCACGTTCCCTATTAGTGGGTGAACAATCCAACATTTGGTGAATTGTGCTTCTAAATGATAGGAAGAGCTGACATCGATGTTGCTATGAACATTTGGCTGCCACAAGCCAGTTATCCCTGTGGTAACTTTTCTGACACCTCCTGCTTGAAACCCAAAAAGCCAGAAGGATCGCGAGACCCCGCTTTCACGGTCTGTACTCACTGAAAATCCAGATCAAGCAAGCTCTTGACCTTGTGCTCCATGGGAGGTTTCTGGCGTCCCTGACACCTCCACTACATTTTGACCGCCCCAGTCAAACTCCACACCTGCCACTGTCCCCGGATTAGGTCACGTTTGACGGTGGCTTGGGTGCTTGACACCAGCTCCCCCTCCTGCCTCACCGGGTGAGTGAAAACATGACAAAAGTAGTGGAATTTCACTGGTGGCACCCTGGGCAAGCCCTGGAGCCTCCCATTTATTCTACACCTCTCATGTCTCTTCACAGTGCCAGACTGTAGTCAAGCTCAACAGGGTCTTCTTTCCCCACTGATTCTGCCAAGCCTGTTCCCTTGGCTGTGGTTTCGCTAGATAGTAGGTAGGGACAGTGGGAATCTCGTTCATCCATTCATGCACGTCACTAATTAGATGATGAGGTATTTGGCTAGTTTGGAGCTTGTTACCGGACCTATTCCAAGTTTTAACGTTGTTCGTCAATGGTGTCCCATATTTAAGGATTTAAATAATAGGGTGATTGGGATGAGTGTCGGAAGGAGGGTTCAATGGTGACCTTAAGCATGAATTCATGAATCTTAGGGTGAAGATTCATGATTTTTGTTATCAGGGTTCCCGCCAGCAATATGTGTGATCTAGGCTTTTGTAAGTTGAAAATGAACTGAGAGATTCAGGAGTTAATTGCTTTTTTAAGTTTAACTCCATCTTCTCCTTTTGTTTTTATTTGTCTGTCCCCTCCCTGGGCGGCACGGTGGCGCAGTGGGTAGCGCTGCTGCCTCGCAGTTGGGAGACCTGGGGACCCGGGTTCGCTTCCCGGGTCCTCCCTGCGTGGAGTTTGCATGTTCTCCCCGTGTCTGCGTGGGTTTCCTCCGGGCGCTCCGGTTTCCTCCCACAGTCCAAAGACATGCAGGTTAGGTGGATTGGCGATTCTAAATTGGCCCTAGTGTGTGCTTGGTGTGTGGGTGTGTTTGTGTGTGTCCTGCGGTGGGTTGGCACCCTGCCCAGGATTGGTTCCCTGCCTTGTGCCCTGTGTTGGCTGGGATTGGCTCCAGCAGACCCCCGTGACCCTGTGTTCGGATTCAGCGGGTTGGAATATGGATGGATGGATGGATGTCCCCTCCCTTCTTCCAACATTAGGTAGATAACCAGTGTAGTAGGACTTTTTGGGCCGTTTCATTAAGTCAAAGTATTTTATTGCTTCCTACGCTGAGCTCTTTCATTCAGTTTTAGGATAGATCAGTAGTTAGTTATCGCTACAGATTGAGTTAATAAGTGATACTATCAGATTAGAACTGTCAAAAAGGGAGAGAAGAATGATCAGTTGACAGCATTAGACCCTGCCACAAATGATCAATTATGAAACTTATGCCGCCCTTCACACGTGACTTAGATTCAAAACTAAATATAAAATAATAGAACCTCATTAAAAATATACATTTGTCATGCTTGTAATACATAGCCAAGCAAGTGAGAATCAATGCTAATAATATTAAAGAAGATATTTATTGAGAATCCTAATATGCACACCGTCCTTTTTATTGATAATGAGATCAAGGGCTCAATTAACAATTTAAAACTAAAATTCAGATCTTTGGCTAAGCCTGCAGCTGTTAAAAAGCAAACAGTCGCAAATCGTTATGGAATTTCAAACCCAAGGAAATCACCTGCAGCTGTTATGGAAGCCAATTTTTTTTTGTGTTAAGTCCGTGGCTGTTAAAAACCATACAGTCACAAAACGCTACAGAATTTTAAGCCTCCATGAGGAATTATTAAAATTGCAAGTTGAATTATTAGATTAAAATATTCTCCTAACAAATAGACATGTAGCTATTAAAGCTGTAAGATTTCACCTAAATCTTAAATTCTTCTTAAATCCAGAAGAAGACTATACAGGTGCTGATCATAAAATTAGAATATCATGACAAAGTTGATTTATTTCAGTAATTCCATTCAAAAAGTGAAACTTGTATATTAGATTCATTCATTACACACAGACTGATGTATTTCAAATGTTTATTTCTTTTAATGTTGATGATTATAACTGACAACTAATGAAAGTCCCAAATTACTACATTAGAGCGTTCAGACCAAGATTCATTGCTGCCTGTACTAATCTAAAGTCAAATACGATTCAAAACTATTAATTCATTCTGTTTTGACTACATATTAAGCTAAGTTGAATATACCCCATTGTGCCTTTTAAGCCCACTCCTTACAACCACGGTCCTTTGGGCTGAAACCATGGAGGATATTTTGAGACCCCACCAGCAATACCCATGAACCCCTGGAACAGAATCATGGATGTGAATTCCCCTAGCACAGAATGCCTGAAACTCACAACATTGAAATGAGTTTCTTTGCCTTCCAAGCAATACAACCATGAACCAGATCATAGCAGTGGAAGACATTCTGCCAGTTGTATATGTAGGACGGCTACCAGGAGTTTCAAGTCTTACTCTCAAGTTGGGTGGATGGAGAAGAGTAAATCCTTGGGCGAAGTTTATTTGTTTTCAGAGAAGAAGGACAGGTGGCCATATGATGCTTTGTTTTAATTAAACAGTCAGATTCCCCTGGTCCACACCAGTTCTAAGCCAGCTGCAAGTAGCCGGTCGAGGCCACACACTGTTACCAAGCCCCTGCCAACCCCCCCAACAGGGAGAGGTAGGGTGTCAGAGGCAGGCCAATGTGTAACACAGCTAGGGTGATCCAAGGGAAGGGCCCAGTGCACATCCAGAGTCACCACCGGGGGACAGTCCTGGCGCTTCGTCCAGTCGCGGCTCACACCCCAGCCCGACGGACTCAGCCCTTAGAGCCAATCCTTAGTTATGGATCTAGCTTGACGACTTCCCTTACATACATTGTTCTAACATGCCAGAGGCTCTTAGTCTTGGAGATCTCCTGCGGATATGGGTACAGCCTGGTGTGAGATTTACACCCTCTCCCCGAGATTTTCAAAGGCTTGCAGGAGCTCTCCGGACACCGCAGAATACGATGCTTTCCAAGGCATAGGCCCCTCTCTTGAGATGAACCTATGCCCTTCAACATGAAAAGAGAACTCTCCCCGGGGCTCCCACTGGCTACTCCAGGATCGTTTGCGTCACTGCACTGGACACCATCACCCCCAGGATTGTCTCTCGCCACCACTCCAGATTTCGATGGGCATGGGGACAACGGAGGCCATCGCCCCACTATTCGGAAAGGCACTTGCCTATCCCTTAGGGCCAACTAACCACATGTTCACATGGAAGTCTTCTCCAATTCGGCCTTCAAAGCATTCATTTGAAAATTTGCTACTACCACCAAGATCTGCACCCACAACAGTCCCACCTAGGCCCTCACCCTAGGCTTGAATGCGCACCATAGTGGCCCTCATACTAGTTGTTGCTTAGCCTTTGTGGTCACCAGTGCCGGCGATGGCCATCCACTGCCATCCTTTTTCAGGGCTGGTTGATTCGGCAGGTAAGTTGTTACACGCTCATTAGTGGGTTCCGACTTCCATGGCCACCGTACTGCTGTCCGTATCAACCAACACCTTTGGTCATGATAATTGTTTAAAAAAATCTTCCATAAAAGTGCGCAACATAAATACTGTAATAACCAATCTTAATGCACATAGAAAATCTAGGCAATACGGCATAAACGCCAATAATTTAATTAAAGTTACTACTTTAGATGAACAATGTATTAAAACTGTAAAAACAGATCATAGATTAAATAAAAAATACACGCAGAGCGGCGCTAATAAAAATAACTTAATTCCTGTTCCCTATATCAATAACGCACATAGTATTCATCTCTGCTCCTCCGAAACATTGAATATGGCACTATTAAATATTAGAGCTTTAACTAACAAGACGTTTTTTATCAACGACATTATTAGTGAAAAAAAAATAGATTTTATTGCACTAAGTGAAACGTGGCTTAGCTCAGATGGCGCAGCTGTTTTAATCGAATCTGCGCCTCCGGATTACAGTTTTACTCGTGCTGATCGCCAAGGAAAGAGAGGCGGTGGACTAGCAAACATTTACTCTAGCAGGTTAAAATGTAAAAATATCAGTTTTGGTAAGTTCAAGTCTTTTGAGTATCTCGCCATTGTTATTCAGGGAGATTCTCACGTTCTAGTATTATCCGTGTATAGACCTCCTAAATTCAACGCGTCTTTCTTTGAGGAATTCTCTGACTTGATGTCAATCTTAATTACGAACTATGACGCACTCTTAATAGTCGGCGACTTTAATTTTCATGTAGATAATCAATGTGACCAAAAAGTAAAAGAATTTATGAACCTCCTGGACTCTTTTGATTTGAGACAGCTCGTTAATCAGCCTACACATAAAGCAGGTCATACGTTAGACTTAGTAATTACTAAAGGACTAAAAGTTGATATAAAGCAGGTCATTGATACGGGTCTTTCAGACCATTTTCTTCTACTTTTTAATATAGAAATAATGATAGAAAACACTCATGAGAAGCATATTGTTAAAAAACGCTTCTTTGACTCATCAGCAACTTTAAAACTTACAAACATTCTAACCAATCAGTCCGTTTATAGTGCCAACTATAATAGCGAGGAGAATGTAAATAGTAAGGTGGAAAGATTTAATACTAAAGTGAGGGCTGCTGTTGACATAGTTGCACCTGAAAAGACAGTTAAAAAATCTTCTAGCATTGTTATACCTTGGAAGACCCAAAGAGTGTCTGATTTAAAGAGAACATGCCGTAGAGCTGAGCGTAAATGGAGGAAGACTAAACTAACTATTGACTATGAAATATTAAAAGTTAAAATAACAGAATACAATAACACAGTCCGTCTTGAGAGGCGCTGCTATTTCTCTAAGATTATAAATAACAATGCTAGTAATCCCAGAGTGTTATTTTCGACAATTGATCATCTGTTAAACCCAGGTAACTCAAAGGAATGCCTCCTAAGTACTTCCAGTAAAACCTGTGAGGCTATTGCTGTATTTTTCAATCAAAAAATTAATGATATTAGAAATAACATAGTATATCTCCCCAACACTAAGGATCCCCCGAAACCCCAGTACTCCATAATAAATAAATTAGAGTCTTTCACTAGGATAGATTTACCTGATTTACATAAAATAATTTCTCAAATGAAACCATCCACCTGTGCCCTTGACCCAATACCAACAAATTTTTTCAAAGAAGTATCGGGTGTGCTTATTGATAATGTTCTTGACATAGTAAATTCGTCATTAGATACGGGGGTCTTCCCAGACTGTCTTAAGACTGCGGTAGTTAAACCCCTACTTAAGAAAAATAATCTCGACCCCTCTGCTCTTGAAAATTATAGACCCATCTCTAACCTGCCTTTCTTAAGTAAAATTCTAGAGAAGGCAGTCATTATGCAGTTAAATGAGCACCTCAATAAACATGCTATTCTTGATAAATTTCAGTCAGGTTTTAGAACAAATCACAGCACAGAAACTGCACTCGTTAAAGTAGTAAATGACTTGCGGGTAAATGCAGACAGAGGCCATTTATCTGTTCTCATCCTCTTAGATTTGAGTGCCGCATTTGACACTATTGATCATAATATTCTTAAGAATCGCCTTAGTCAATGGGTGGGCCTCTCTGGCAGTGTCTTAAACTGGTTTGAATCCTACCTGGCAGGGAGAAAATTCTTTGTTAGTTGTGGTAATTATAACTCAAAGACACATGATATTCTATATGGTGTTCCACAAGGCTCTATCCTGGGTCCGCTGCTCTTCTCAATCTACATGCTTCCATTAGGTCAGATTATCTCGGGACATAACGTGAGCTACCACAGCTATGCTGATGACACACAGCTGTATTTATCAATAGCACCTGATGACCCCAAATCTCTTGATTCGCTAACACAATATCTAACCTGTATCTCAGAATGGATGAACAGTAACTTTCTCAAATTAAATAAAGAAAAAACCGAAATCTTAGTGATTGGCAATAATGGATACAATGAGGCTATTAGAAATAAACTGGATGCATTAGGATTAAAAGTCAAATCGGAGGTAAAAAGCTTAGGGGTAACCGTTGATTGTAATCTGAATTTTAAATCGCATATTAATAAAATCACTAGGACAGCATTTTTTCACCTAAGGAACATAGCAAAAGTTAGACCTCTTATATCATCGAAAGATGCAGAGAAATTAGTTCATGCGTTTGTCTTTAGTCGGCTAGATTACTGTAATGCACTCCTCTCAGGACTACCCAAAAAAGACATCAATCGTTTGCAGTTAGTGCAGAATGCAGCTGCTAGAATCCTTACCAGGAAAAGAAAATCCGAACACATTTCTCCAGTTTTGATGTCACTACACTGGTTACCTGTGTCATTCAGAATTGACTTTAAAATTCTGCTTATGGTTTATAAAGCTTTAAATAATCTCGCCCCGTCTTATATATCGGAATGTCTGACACCTTATATTCCAAATCGCAACCTCAGATCCTCAACTGAGTGTCTCCTTAGAATTCCAAGAGCAAAACTTAAAAGAAGTGGTGAGGCGGCCTTCTGCTGTTATGCACCTAAAATCTGGAATAGCCTGCCAGTAGGAATTCGCCAGGCTAATACAGTGGAGCACTTTAAAAAACTACTGAAAACACATTACTTTAACATGGCCTTCTCATAACTTCACTGTAATTTAATCCTGACACTCTGTATATCCAATTCATTATAATAACTATTCATTCAAAATTTGTACTAACCCCTACTCTCTCTTCTGTTTTCTTTTCCGGTGTCCTATTGGTGGTGGCTTGTGCCACCACCATCTACCCAAAGCACCATGATGTTCCAACAATGATGGATGGATTAAAAGCCAGAAGTCTGTATAACCATCAGCATCAAGTGACTCCGTGAGAACCCTAACTACAAAAAGGACTATTTCATTTATGTTAGGTAGAATGCCCAAAGGGGACTGGGCGGTCTCGTGGCCTGGAACCCCTACAGATTTTATTTTTTTTCTCCAGCCTTCTGGAGTTTTTTTTTGTTTTTTCTGTCCACCCTGGCCATCGGACCTTACTCCTTTCTATGTTAACTAATGTTGTCTTATTTTAATTTCTTATTTGTCTTTTATTCTTCTTTTCTTCGTTATGTAAAGCACTTTGAGCTACTTTTTGTATGAAAATGTGCTATATAAATAAATGTTGTTGTTGTTGTTGTTGTTTCTGGGATCTGATGACTATCGGCATCAGGCGCCTTAACCCAGCGTTCGGTTCATGCTGTAGTGCCTTTTCTCATTACCAAAAGTGGCCCACTAGGCACTCTACATTCCTTGCTGTGGCTCCTTGCCAGAAACCCGGGATTCTTACCCATTTAAAGTTTGAGAATAGGTTGAGATTGTTTAGGCACCAAGGCCTGTTATCATTCGCTTTACCAGATAAAACTGAGTTTGGCGAGTGCCAGCTATCCTGAGGGAAACTTTGGACGGAACCAGCTACTAGATGGTTCGATTAGATTTTCGCCTCTATACCTAGATCAGGAACAAGGAACAAGAGACACTGAGGTGGGGTAGCACAGGGGCATGGGTGCCTGGAGTTGGCCTCCCCCTACAGTGGGCAGGGAGGGGAGGCGCACCGGGTCATTGAACTGTGTCACCGAAGCAGATAGGTAGGTGCCCGGTTTAACCCTGTTGGATGACAGGGGTGATTAAGGCAACTTTGTGACTATCCCAGCTCACATGGGAAGAGAGGTCCTGGCGGGTTCCTGGGAGAGTTGGGCCTGCCACCTGGGCCTTTCCAAGGCCACAAGTCCGGCATGCCTCAGGGAGAACCCCCCCCCCATCTCTCACCAGAGGGATGGGGGGTCAGGTTGGGCACAGACAGTCGATGGGGAAGGGCACTCTTGGCAGACGCCCTGTTCTCTCCAGCCCTCCGCCTCTCCAATGATAGGAAAGAGCAGGCACAAAAGGTTGGGGTCCCATCACGGGAGGTATTGTTTATGAGCCTTCTGCAGGTTCACCTACGGAAACCTTGCTACGATTTTTATTTCCTCTAGATAGTTAAGTTCGATTGTCTTCTTGGCCCTCCACCAGATGCCACGAGCGACCACGGCAGGGTCAATCCGAAGACCTCACCAAACCATCCATTTCTGGTAGCAATGGGCGGTGTGTACAAAGGGCAGGGACTTAATCAGTGCGAGCTCATGACCCACACTTACTGGAAATTCCTCATTTGTGGGGAACAATTGCAAACCCCAGTCCCCATCACAAATGGTGTTCAATGGCTTACCCACAGCTCTCGGCTCTGGGTAAACACATGTTGATCCATTCAGTGTAGTGCGCATGCAGCTTCAGATATCTAAGGGTATCACAAACCTGTTATTGCTCAATCTCACATAGCTGAAACCCACTTGCCCCTCTAAGAAGTTGGATGCCAACCGCTCGGGGGTTGCATAACTATTTAGCAGGAGGGAGCCTCGTTCGTTATTGGAATTAACCAGACAAATCGCTCCACCAACTAAGAACGGCCATCTACCACCACCAACAGAATCGAGAAAGAGCTATCAATCTGTCAATTCTCTCCATGTCGGGGCTGGTGAGGTTTCCCGTGTTGAGTCAAATTAAGCCATAGGCTCCACTACTGGTGGTGTCCTTGTGTCAATTCCTTTAAGTTTCAGCTTTGCAACCATACTCACCCCGGAACCCAAAAACTTTGGTTTCCTGGTTGGTTGCCCGGCAGTATCTGGGAAGAACACCACCGGATCGCCAGTTGACATCGTTTATGGTCGGAACTACGACAGTATCTGGTCGCCTTTGAACCTCCGACTTTAATTCTTGATTAATGATAACATTTTTGGCAAATGCCTTCACTCTCGCTTGTCTTGCTCCAGTCCAAGAATCTCACCTCTCTTGGCGCAGTATGAATGTCCCTGGCAGTCCCTCTTAATCATGGCCCCGGTTCAGGAAACCCACAAAATAGAACCGGAGTCCTATTCCATTATTCCTAGCAGTGATTGTAAAACTCTAATTTTTTCAAAGTAAACGCTTCAGACCCTTGCGGGACACTCAGTCAAAAGCATTGAGGGGGTGCCAAGAGGCGAGGGGCTGGGACAGGTGGTAGCTCACCACAAGGTTGACCGCCAGCTCAATCCCAAGATCTAACTACGAGCTTTTTAACTGCAGCAACTTTAATATACGCTATTGGAACTGGAACTACAGCAGCTGCTGGCACCAGGCTTGCCCTTCAATGGATCCTCATGCAAGGATTTAAAGTACACTCATTCCAGTTACAGGACTCAAAGAGGCCTGCATTATTTTTTGTCACGCCTGCTGCCTTCCTTGGATGTGGTAGCCATTTCTCAGGCTTCTTTTCTGAAATTGAACCCTGATTCCCTGTTACCCCTGGTGACCATGGTGGCAGTGCTGGATTAACCATATAAGCAAAGTAAGCACATGCTTAGGTCATCAAGGATAAAGGGGGCACCACAAAAATTTTTCATGGCCGAATTTATCACATAAATTATTAAATTAATTAAATTTATAGCCATTTTCAAAATTTAGTGAAAAATGAATAATACCTTCCTGTACCTCCCTATGCCGTCACAGTCAAATAACATATTCTTTTCATTTCTGTATTTAACAGATCCCAAGAACTAAGATGAAACGGGTTCAGTGAAGTGGAGCACAAAAACGAAAACTATCAAACAAGAAACGAGAGAAGACTTTAGAATTAGAGATCAAGACTGCAAAACTAACTCATTTCTTCACACAAGTTCCACAACATGATATACATGTTCCGGGTCAAAATCAATCTCCGTCATCAGAAGTGGATGAAAATACGGCAAATACCGCTTTGATCACTTCAGAATCAAAATGTGATAACGTTAGAATCACCGAGGTGATACAAGCAAGTTCATCTAGTACATGTCTCATAGACGATCCCACTTTGCCTGTAAATTCTCTTGATACGGATACCTCTACAGCAAATGTTGATGACTTTACATTACATTTTGGGGCTCAATTAATTGCTGAAAATGAAAGTTTAGTGGATGATGGCAATAGCAGTGAAATAATTCTGTCTGTAAAAGATGAAGAAAATCACAATTTAGCTAAAGATCCAGGAATGTGGCTTGATTTATCTGCTGATGATGTGGCTTAT
The DNA here is from genome assembly GCF_900747795.2 of Erpetoichthys calabaricus. NCBI lineage: Eukaryota > Metazoa > Chordata > Cladistia > Polypteriformes > Polypteridae > Erpetoichthys > Erpetoichthys calabaricus. The sequence goes on from NC_041398.2 coordinate 6,815,662, forward strand.
TGGATCACTTGTGGTCCCAGTACCTGTCAACACCACAATGGGCCATTTGACAAGTCTTGTCGGCATTTTAGTAGTGGCAAATAAGTAAAGTATTGTTCACAGAAACTTTTTATTGGGACAAAAGCCAATGGTGAGAAATACAAGAGAGAGTGGTTATTCTATTCGCCATCAACAGGATCAGTTTATTGTTTTGTTTGTAAACTGTTTGCTCCTAAAATTTCTCGAATTTTGTTATAAGAGAAGGCATCAGAAAAGCACTACTCACAGAGACTTTTTGCTAACATATTTAACTCGCAGACAAGGTGCGGGATTGAAGTCACAGTTGGAGAAACAAATTCAGGAAGAGTGTGATTACTGGGAACATGTCTTGAAGCGTGTCATAGCTGTTATTTGAACATTGCCTGAACGTGGCCTGGCTTTTAGTGGAACAGAAGAAAGGTTTGGATCATTGAAAAATAGAAATTTTTTATGGCTACTTGAACTCATAAGCCAGTTTGATCCATTTTTAGCAGGTCACATTTTGAAGTATGGAAATTCTGGCAAAGGAAATCCTTCTTACCTGTCAAAAACCACCTGCGAGGAACTTATTCAAATAATGGGACTAAAGGTCCATGCGTTCATTGTTGAAGAAGTTAAATCTTCTGGTTATTTTAGTTTGTCCGTTGATTCAACACCAGATGTATCACATATCGATCAGCTAAGTGTTGTACTTAGGTACTTTAAAGATGGGCAGCCTATTGAACGCTTTTTAACCTTTCTGGAAATAGAAAGCCACACCGGCAAGAAAATGGCAAACCAAGTGTTGCAGCACTTACGTGAAGCTTGCAGACTTGATTTTTCAAAATGTACGGGTCAGTCTTATGACAATGCTGCTAACATGTCTGGGTGTTATAAGGGGATGCAGCAAAACATTTTGGAAATAAACAAGTTTGCTATATACAGTATGTGCCATGTGCAGCTCATTCTCTAAATCTGGTTGGCCGAAGCACTGTTGACTGCTGTCAAGAGGCTGTTAATTTCTTCTCTACAATACAGTTACTCTATACCTTCTTTTCCGCCTCAACCAGCCGGTGGAAAATTCTTAAAGATCGTATTAAAAATGAAAATGTCTTAAAATCCCTCTCTGATATAAGATAGGAGGCACATGCTATGGCAATAACAGCAATTTTGAAATATTTCTTTGAAATTTTAGAAGCATCTATATCTATAAAGGAGAGTTGGTATCCATGTGGCTGTGTTTGTGTGTTTGTGGAGGGACGGAGAGTTAAGGCGGGTGTTGGAGTCACGTGATCATCTCCCCTCCCATTCACTTCATTTCGCTCCGAGCTGAGCTCCACAGCTGACGCGGTTAGTCCTTTCTCCTTTACTGATTTACTGTTTAGTAGACGCGCTACTTACTGAATAGTATTTTTTCCTTTAGTGTTTCAACTTAGTGTTTCTTAGTGTTTAGTAGATGCGGTGTGCGAAAGGAGAGTTGGGATCCGAGAGACTATGTTGATGGAGGGATGGAGAGTTAAGGCAGGTGGGGAAGTCACGTGATCATCTCCCCTCCCATTCACCTCATTTCATTCACTTCATTTCAATCCGAGCTGAGCTCCACAACTGACGCGGTTAGTCCTTTCTCCTTTACTGTTTAGTAGACGCGCTACTTACTGAATAGTATTTTTTCCTTTAGTGTTTCTTAGTGTTTAGTAGACGCGGCGTGTCGGTGTTCCCCGCGGTGTTGAGGTTTAGTGTTACTTTCTACTTCGTTTTTGTACTTTAGTGTTTAATAATAAATAATAATAATTCATTACATTTATAGAGCGCTTTTCTCAGTACTCAAAGCGCTAAAATAGTGAGTGATACTTATCTGATAGCAGTGTAGAAGCAGCACAGCACAACGGAGCCGGTAGGACAGGCGGGTGTGGTAGCGTAGGTGAGCGGCGATAGCAAGCAGCAGGAGGAAGAAGCAGGATTTGGATGTTCCAATACACAGCTATAAACTATGAGGGGCCAAACAGGCCAAAAATCATATATTTTTGTACGTAAAGTATTGGTTTACGCATGAACATTATTGGTTTATGGATGATTACTATCGGTTTGCGTGCATACTTAATTGGTTTGCGTGCGAAAAATACTGGTTTCATTCATATGAACCATATTGGTTCGTGTCCGTATATTATCGGTTTGTGCGTGAACTATATCCGTTTGTATATGCATAGCACTGGTTTGCATATGAACTATATTGAATTGAACTTTATTACTGGTTCACGTGCGTTTGCTATCGGTTTGTGAGGGAATTGCATTGGTTTGCGTGCGTATGCAATCGGTTTGCGTATCAACTATATTGGTTTGTGTTCGTATACTACTGGTTTGCTTACGTATAGCACTGGTTTTTCATATGCACTATACTGGTTTCACGTGGGTAATATATCGGTTTCGCGTATGAACGCTATTGGTTTTGTGTATGCACTACATTGAGTCCTTGTCAGTCTTAAATTTACATTATTTAGCAGACGCTCTTATCCAGAGCGACTTACAACAGTGTTTGTTAGTTTTTTTTTCGCATACCCCTTGGGGTCAGAGCACAGGGTCAGTCATTGTACAGCGCCCCCTGGAGCAATTACAGGTTAAGGGCCTTGCTCAAGGGCCCAGCAGAGTAGGATCTCTTTTGGCACTGACGGGGATTCGAACCGGCAACCTTCAGGATACCAGCGCAGATCCTTAGCCTCAGAGCCACCACTCCGCCCGGTCTTCTACCGGTTTTATGTGTGCGTACTATGCCGGCTTTGTGAAAGTAACATGCTGGATTTATGTGTGCACTATATCGGTTTTGCGTATGAAACATACTGGTTTGCGAACGCACACTATCGGAATGTTGTGTATGAACTATATCGGTTCTGCGTGCGAACTATATTGGTTGTTCACGTGATCTTCAGTGGAAATGGGCGGGGCAATAAACAGGAACTCAGGGGCCGGTAGTGTCATGGAGCGTGTAGAGAAGCTGACAGGAGACAGATCTGGGTTTACTTTAAACAGCGCCGTATTTTTTTCCACACGATAGGTTTGGGAAAGGACTTGGTGGTAATTATTACTATTTAATAGAATCAGCCATTGAGTGTGTAATGAACACAAAGCTGAAGTTAAGTACGTATTTGGTCGTCTTTTTATTCACTTCCAGCTACATGCTTGCTTGCAACCCGCGACTGTACTTTTTCACACAGCTTTTGCAAACTAGTTACTTATTCTAAAGGCAAAATATTCTACATTTACGACTGACGCCTTTATCCAGTATAACATTTAGTTACTACTGGTTACATTTCTTATGCCCAGCGATCCCGCACCGTGCCGCCTAGACAGGTGAAGTGACATGCTCATGGTCACACAGTGTCACTATCAGGACTTGAACCGACAAATGTAGGGTTTAGAGGACAAAGCCCTAACCACAATGCCCCACTGCTTGCACATCTGCAACGTGCATATTATTTGACATGATATGATCGTGTCCATTCTTTGAAAAGCTAGATGTTCCATATTTAGGACCAGTATATGTGAGTTACATCATATTGGGCCACCTTACCTTTCACAGTTTTGTGACAAGGCATATGCTTTTTTTAAGATGCAGCCGATTTTTGCCCTGCCAGGTACGAGTACCTGCGTATTTCCACTCCAATATCTGATAAATAGGATTTACTGTGCTATCATGGGCACTGTAAAGTGTTAAATCACGTTCAGCCACTTTAATTTTCACAGTTTTGTGACAAGACAGATTCCTTTGTTAAATTAAAGTTGTGTTTAACATTTTTGACCTGTGCAGAACCAAAATGTGGAATATTTATTTTTTTAAATAATTGATCAGTTTGTAATGATTCTGATTAATGTACATGCTGTAGAATATTTTGCCATGCCGTTAGAATAAGAAGCTGGTGTGCAAAAGCTGCATGAATAAGTAGCTGACTGCAAGCATATACTGGATGTAGCTAGGATTGAATAAAAAGCCAGCAGAATGTGCACCTCACGTCAGCCCCGTGAATATTTCAGAAATACGGGAAAATACTGTTAAAAATAATAACCACCAAGCCCTTTCAGAAACAAACAGTGACATGCAAAAGTATTCAATCACTTTAAAAGTCATCCTAATTTTCTGTATGACAAAAGATTTTTCCACGTTTATTTATTCATTCTTTTTAATGTGAACTCTTGTGCTGTAACAATACATTTCTAAATAAACCATTTTCTGTAGATATTTAACTGAAGAAGAAAAACTCCAAAGTTGGTGTTTGCATTAAGTATTCAAGCCCAACACATTCATACTTGGTCAAGAACCCTTTTGCTGCTGTAACAGCCTTCGTTCTTTTGTAAGTAGGCCCCAGTTCTGCACATTGCTCAGGAGTGATTCTGCCCCTTTCTTCTTGGCAGGATTTCTAGAGACCCTCTATGTTGGTGAGATGGCACCTCTGAACAGCAGTTTTCAAACAGTGCCACAGATTCTCAACAGGGTTAAGCTTAGGGCTTTGACTTGGCCACTTCAAAACATTCACCTTTCTGTTTTTGAGCTATCCCAGTGTCACATTGTCCTAATGCTTAGGGTCATTATCATGTTGAAAGATGAATCTTCTCCTGAGCTTTCATAGCAGACTGGAACAAGTTCTCTTGCAAAATTGTGCAGTATATGTGTCCATCCATTGTCCCTTCAACTCTGACAAGATTCTCAGACCCAGCACATGAAAAACATCCCCATAGCATGAGACTGCCACCACCATATTCCACTGTAGGAATGTTGTTTCTTGAGGCCTGGGCAATGTTAGTGTTACACTTCACATACCTCTTACGTCTGTCCAAAAACTTCTATTTTGGTCTCATATGACCATAAAACCTTCTCCCACATTTTAACTGGGTCTTTCTCATGCTTTGTGGCAAACGCCATACGTTGTTTTATGTGGACCTTCTTAAGGAACTAGGGGGCTTTGCCCCCTGCTCGCTTCACTCGCCAACCCCTGGCGTTGGGGCATGACAAAGAGTGAAATGTATGATTTAGATATAGTACAGTGTGCAGGTTTGGATGATGCGTATAGAAATAAAAAATAGAGTGTTTGGCATAGAGTGATGTTTTATTGGAATATTTCTTTGTATACAACATTAGTAGTAAAGATGGTGTCTTGTCCTTGAATGAGTCTTCCTTGGCATGGATCATTTATAATTTTAACTTTAACGTCAGATGAACGTCGAACACGTGAGAAGGCAACATAAAGTTGTCCATGTCCAAAAACGGGTTCAGAGAGGTAGATGCCAACCTTGTCCATGGTTTGTCCTTGTGATTTGTTGATGGTCATTGCAAATGCAGGTTTAATGGGGAACTGTTGGTGTTTTAATGTAAAAGGTAATTCTAGGTCATAACTCGCAAGGTCAATTCTAGGAATGAGAACAGTATTGTTAGCATGTGATCCTCTAAGAACTGTTGCTTGAATAACATTGTGTGTCATGGTGTTGACGACTAACCGTGTGCCATTGCATAAACCCTGTTTAGTGTTAAGGTTTCTTAATAGCATGATTATTGTTCCGTTTTTAAGGGTAAGGTTGTGTTGTGGTAATCCGGCCGGGTTAGTCTTGGATCTTGTTTTTTGTCCTTTATCAAGACCAAAGCAATTGTAGTTGCCGCTATACCTTCTGCATTTGCTTTTGTATTGGCCTCCTTTTCAACTTCATGTAGCATTTTTATAGACTTAGCTAATGGGTGATTGTTTATGACATGAAAGACGTTTCTCATTATAAGCTCTGTGCATTGTTTGTTTTCAGGAAGGTTCATTCGTTGATAGATTTCCTCATCTGGATCTAGGATGTAGATTTGTGCATATTTGCGTTGTTGATTTGTTTCAGGACAACGTGTAAATTCATTATTTGTATTGCCAGTTGTTTCTTCTGGGAAGTTAAGTGAATGACAATGACTGCAAATGACATTCATTAATCCCAATGAATTTTCCTCAATAGTGGATTCATTATTGAAGGCGTTTTCAGCCATTTGGCTTAAGCGTTTAATATGTGTCTGGCGTTGATGTCCGCTACGTGCATGTTTTGCTTTTGGCGTTTGAGTGCCGCGTTGTTGCATGTCCAGTATTTGGGACGCGCTATTTTTTTCTTTTAATTTATTCGCCTCCGCTTTGCGCAAAGTCCATTTCAGTCTATGTCTTGCATTGTTTGTATCGACCCTTGTCCGTTTTTGTATGTCGGTCATTTGAGCTTTCTCCTTTTGGAGTCTTGCTTTCTTTTTTTCTGGCAGTTCATTTGCGCTTTGTACACGTCCGCGTTCATTTATTTTTTCTCTTCGCTCCCTTTTTTGTATGTCTGAGTCGCGAGCTCTTTCATTTTGAAATCGTGCTTGTTTCGATGCAGCACTTTGAGACGCGCGCTGTATGCCCCTACGTTCATTGTGTCTGTCCATTTGGGCACGTCTATTTAACGGTGTTACTTGTGCTTTGCGTTTTTTGATCCGCGACATTTTTTCTCTGTGAGTTTCAGAAGCGCGTTTTATGCTCCGCCGTCTATTTTGTTGTTTCTTTCGTGTTCGTGTGTTTGTTCCTGTTATCCTTTCCGAATCGTTTTGTACCCGTGATCGTGTATTCATGACTTGTTTCTTTCTCAGCATGCGAAATATGGATAAGTAATAAGGAGGATCGCACTCACTGTTAATATGTTTCCTTTTCTGCAGTTGAACTGTTAATAGTGCTTTATTGTAAGGAGATCCACTTATGCTGACACCTATGCTGCCTAGTGTGAAGGTGTTGACGTTCACTTTAGAATATGTGGCTTTGGGTGTCACTTCTTATGGATGTGTGGGGGTGGGGGGGTGAGGATTGTTGTTGCGCGAGCGTCTTCTTTCTTTTTGTGTTCCTGTGTCTTGTTGAATCCCCCTCTTTGTGTGTGTCCCGTCCCTTGCTTGTAGGGTCTGTGGGGTGGTTTTGTGTTCTTTTTTTTTGTGTTCCATGGGCTTGTTGAATGCCCCTCTTGGTGTGTGTCCCGTCCGGTGCCTGTGGGGGGGGGGGGGGGGGGGGTGCCTTGCTGTTGTGCGCGAGCCTCTTTTTTTTTTTTTTTTTGGGTCTAGTTTCGTGTGCAATGTGTTTTGTGCTTTGCCTGCGTTTGACTACTTTTTTATGTGCCTTTTCCTTTTTTCGGTGCTCGTTGCGCCTCATTTCTTTTACTACTTTTTTCTCTTTTTTCTGTGCTCACTCCTTTTTTCTGTGGTCTTGTCCGCCTCTCTCGGCCCCTCAGCTGCCTCTCGCGGACTCTTTTTGCGCCTGCGCAGTACGTCTTTTTGCGGCTACGGCCCATGGCCGGATGTCCCTGCGTCCATCTGGTTTAGCATTCTCGGTTAGTAATATGGATGGCTTCTTTCATGCTACCCTCCCATAGAAGCCTTTTTTATGGAGAACTCTTGAAATTGTGGACCCCTGCACCTTTACTCCAGCTAAAGATCATCGCAGATGTCTGAGAGTGACAGTTGGATTTCTAGTCGCCTCTCCCACCAGTTGATGTCTCACTCTGATGTTGAGTTTTGAGGGACAGCCTGTTCTAGTCAGAGTCTGTGTACTTTGATGAACCTTCCACTTTCTGGTGATGAATGCAACAGTGCGCAATGGGACATTCAAACTCTTTTGATATTTTTATAGTCATTCCCAGTCTTGTGCATTTCAATAACTTTGTTTCTCACATCAGTTGAATGCTCCTTTGTTTTCATTTTTGCAGTGACTGTCCACCAAAGATTACGGCCCTTACAAAGGGGGCTGTTTATATCCAGAGAGACAGAAAGGACTCACAAGTAGCACCTCATCATGTTTAATTATGACTGTTAAACGACTGTCACCTTTGTAATTAATTTGTCATTGGTGTAATGATGGAGCTTCCAAAGCACAGAGGTTTAAATACCTATGCAAACATTAACTTTGGAGTTTTTCTTCTTCAGTTAAACGTCTACAGAAAATGGTTTATTTTGTCTTTGGAAATGTTTTGTCACAGCATAAGAAAAATACTGAATGAATAAATGTATATAAATCTTTTGTCTTGCAGAAAATTATGACTTTCAAGAGGGTTGAATACTTTTGTATGCCACTTAATATTTGTGAAAGGGCTTGGTGATGATTAACATTTAACATCTGAAATGATCACGGGACTTAAGTTAGGTACACATTCAGGTGGCTTTTTATTCACTCCTAGCTACACATATGCTTGTAGTCAGCTACTTATTCACAAACCAGCTTCTTCTTCAATGTTAAGTGCATGGTAAAATATTATACAGCGTGTACATTAATCTGCAAACTGATACATTATTTGAAAGAATAAATATCCCAGATTTAGCTCTTGAACGGGTTGAAAATGTTACACTCAACTTTAACAAAGGAATCTGTCCTGGACAAGATTATATTATGTCAAATAATATACACATTGCAGATGTGCAAACATTGGGGCATTGTGGTAAGGGCTTTGCCCTCTAAATCCTACATTTCTCGGTTAAAGTCCTCATAGTGACACTGTGTGACCATGAGCATGTCACTTCACCTGAATAGGCGGCACGGTGCGGGATCGCTGGGCATAAGAAATGTAACCTGTAGTAACTACATGTTATACTGGATAAAGGCGTCAGTAGTAAATGTAGAATATTTTGCCTTTAGAATAAGTAACTAGCTTGCAAAAGCTGTGTGAAAAAGTACAGTCGCGGGTTGCAAGCGAGCATGTAGCTGGAAGCGAATAAAAAGACGACCAAATACGTACTTAACTTCAGCTTTGTGTTCATTACACACTCAATGGTAGATTCTATTAAATAGTAATAATTACCACCAAGTCCTTTCCCAAACCTACTGTGTGGAAAAAAATACTGCACTGTTTAACGTATACCCAGACCTGTCTCCTGTCAGCTTCTCTACACGCTCCGTGACACTACCGGCCCCTGAGTTCCTGTTTCTTGCCCCGCCCATTTTCACTGAAGATCACGTGAACAACCAATATAGTTCGTATGCAGAACCGATATAGTTCATACACAACATTCCAATAGTGTGCGTTCGCAAACCAGTATGTTTCGTACGAGAAACCGACATGGAACACACATACAACCAATAGAGTTCAAGCGCAAAACCGATATGTTACCCACATGAAACCAGTATAAGACGTGCATGAAACCAATATAGTGCATACACAAATCCATCGTTAGACCGGCACAGAATGCAAGCCAATATAGTTCATACGCAAACCGATAACACACAACCGAAAACCAATGCAGTTCACTCACAAACCAATAACAAACGTACTGGAACCACTGATATACACACGCGAATCAATATAGTTCATATGCAAACCAGTGCTATGCATATACAAACGGATATAGTTCACGCACAAACCGATAATATACGGACACGAACCAATATAGTTCATATGAATGAAACCAGTATTATACGCACGCAAACCAATTAAGTATGCACGCAAACCGATAGTAAATATTCATAAACCAATAGTGTTGCTACGTAAACTAATAGATTACACACAGAAATATATGATTTATGGCCTGTTTGGCCCCTCATAATAAACAGTAACGCTTGGTAATTTCAGGCGTGATCGCCCCGGAGCCAAAAGCCATAAGCCAGGTTAGTATGAACATCAGATCAGTTCCGGGTAGTAGAGTACTGTAAGATGAAATGGGAGCAGATCAGCATGCTTTGTTTCCTTACAAACCTCCCATAGTTTATGAAGACGCACATCAACAATTAAATCATACAGATTCTGGTGAATTCGCAATTGCGTTTGCTATGTGTATTTCTTTAGGTATTGACCCAAGTGATCAAGTTTTTACTATTTCTTCAATGCAAAATAACTTACAAATAATTTTTGTTACTCGACAATTGCTTCCATTCCCTGTCGAAAGTAGCCGACGGGCGACACCAGTTACAAGTATTCAGTGCGTTCAAAGACCTGTACGAAGTACGGCAACTAACACAGTCACTCATAAAAGGGGAGATGACTCGGTGTGGGAAATGAGGATTGAAACTACCTTGGAAGACATGCAATCAACGAGGCAATTAAACGGATCTCAAGAGACGTCTTCTAGGTTGGAAAAAAAAGCGCTTGGCTGCCAAAACCATGTATATATATATATATATATATATATATATATATATATATATATATATATATATATATATATATATATATATATACATCTATATAAATAAAAATGTAAATGTTCGTTTGTTCAAAACCTTAAATCTCCGAAAGTTCTTCACCGATTGCTTTGAAATTTTGACACAACGTTGCATTCGAATACGCGCGTATTTTTATATACATATTATATAGATGGCACACCTGTGACAGGTAAAAACATGCTTTTTTTGAAAACACATCGCAATCTGTTGGACGTAAAAGCAACACACGCTATACTAAATATTTTACGATTCTGTTTCAATGTTTCGATCAAATACATTTGTAAGTACGTGAATAAAGGCAGCGACATGGCAGTTTTTGGCGTGCAACCAGAAAGAAGTGATAAGAATGTGGTCAAACATATGGATGAAATCGCACAGTATTAGGCTAGAAGATACATAAGCAGCAATGAAGCTGTATGGTGAATTCTTTCATTTCCCATACATGAACGAAGTCCAGATGTTGTTCACTTAGCAGTACATCTAGAAAATGGACAACGCGTTTATTTCACAGCTGCAAATGTGCAACAAATAGCCCTGAATCCACCGGCTACAACGTTAACTGCTTTCTTTACGTTATGTCAAAATGACGCGTTTGTGAAAACACTGCTGTATTCGGAAGTGCCTACGTATTACACATGGAATGTGAGTAGAAAATCATTTGAACAACGCAAACGAGGAGAGCGAGTCAACGGACAACCTGGCATATACAAAGAAACTACGATAGGCAGACTGTACACCGTGCATCCCAATCAAGATGAATGCTTCTTTGTTCACATGCTGTTGGTAAATGTGCCCGGTCCAACGTCTTTCCAGCAATTGAGAATTGTCAACGGCGTTACACATGACACTTTCCAAAGTACATGTCAAGCTCTGAATTTATTGGCGAACGACCGACACTGGGATGTATACATTAATGACGCGTGCAACACGTCACATCCAAATCAAATTCGTGCATTGTTTGCAATCATATTGACCGCCTGCTCTCCTTCATCTCCAACACAGTTATGGGAGAAATATAAATCGTACATGGCTGAAGATATTTTCCGTCGAATATGCAAGTACAATTCAAATATAAACATGGATTTCACAGCAGAAATCTACAACTAAGCATTGATAATGATTGAAGATTTGTGCTTAGAAATCGCAAACAAAGTTCTCAATCAATTGGGAATGCCATCACCGAATCGATCTGCTGCTGCTTCGTTCGATGTAGAATTGCGTCGTGATCAAAATTACAACACGGGTGATCTTTTGTCGTATGTGCAATCAAATATTCCTAAGCTAACACTTCAGCAAAAAGGCATTTACGATCAAATAATGCAAACTGTCAATAACGGGGTTGGAGAAATCTGGAAATTGGGAATGGAAAGGTGGCGGCTGATCTGACCTCAGGACGAATTTCATTGCCTCATAACTTCTGCAATTTAGTGACGTCAAAAGAAGAATTGGTTGAAAAAGTATTTCCCAATATTCAAACCAATTATAAGAATCACGATTGGCTGAGTGAACGAGCTATTCTTGCTGCCAAAAACAAAGACGTCTATGAACTTAACAATATTATTCAGTCTAACATTCTGCACAGACAATGGAACAACAAAAAATATTTTATACCCACAAACATTGTGAAATTAAACATATTAGGAACGTGCGCTTTCTCTTTTCTTTCTTTTCCATTTAACCAGACTGAGCCACAGCAATGCGTGGCCGGGTACAGCTATATATATATATATATATATATATATATATATATATATATATATATCCATCCATCCATCCATTTTCCAACCCGCTGAATCCAAACACAGGGTCACGGGGGTCTGCTCGAGACAATCCTAGCCAACACAGGGCACAAGGCAGGAACCAATCCCGGGCAGGGTGCCAACGCACCGCAGGACACACACAAACACACACGCACACACATATATACATATACATATACATCTATACTAATAAAAGGCAAAGCCCTCACTGACTCACTCATCACGAACTCTCCAACTTCCCGTGTAGGTAGAAGGCTTAAATTTTGCAGGCTCATTGCTTACAGCTTACTTACAAAAGTTAAGCAGGTTTCATTTCGAAATTCTAGCCATGTTAAACTTTATTATTTATGGCTCCATCTTCATGAAATTTGGTAAGCGGCTTCCAGCGCTAACCGAAACCGATGTACCTACTTATTTCGGTGGTATGACACCACTGTCAGTTGCCATATTGAACTTTCCAAAGGTCTTTGTTACTTAATGGGCCCATCTTCAAGAAATTTGGTAGGCGTGTTGCCAACGCTAACTGAATCCTACTTACGTACATATATACGTCCATAGCCTGCAGCTCGGTCCACACTCTGAATCCTCCAGGCACTCCCGAGTATAATCTAATTTTGAAAGTTGGGGCACCAATAATGTTACTGAGAAACTTACAGCCAACGAAACTTTGTAATGACACGAGACTTCAGGTCACATGCCTGCAAAAGAACCTAATTGAGGCAACTATTTTTACTGGCGGTGGCTCAGGGGAGAGAGTTTTTATTCCTTGCATCCCCGTTATACCCTCTGATCTCCCATTTCAATTCAAACGCCCCCAATTTCCAGTAAGGCTCTGCTTCACAATGACAATTAATAAGTCTCAGGGACAGACCCTGCAAAAGTTTGGCATTGATTTGAGGCAAGATTGCTTTTCACGTGGCCAACTATACGTTACATGCTCAAGAGTAAGCTTAGCACACAGCTTGGTCATATTACAACCGGAGGGGCGAACTGACAACGTGGTATACAAAGAGATCCTTAACAAATAATTATTGGTACATTTTCCCTCAGTTTATTATTTAAAATATTAAAGCAGTACTTCGCCGCTGTGAAGCGCAGGTATTTTGCTAGTTAGAATATATAGCCGAAGACCAGTTAGAAAAGGGAGACGCTAGAAGAGAAGCAAATAATATTGCAGATAAGATGCAAGAGCTTGAATTAATTTGTATGTGGAATTTTTGGAAGAATTTTCACAGAGTAAGCAAAGTTCTACAAAATGAGGATGTGAACTTAAAAACATGTGCAGATCTGTATGTATCATTAGCTGATCAAGTGTGTACTTTACAAAATGAATTTGAAAAATATGAAAAGAAGCAAAGGAAATGTTACCAGACGTCGATTACAAGGCAGCTACAACTCACAAACGTATCAGAAAGAAGCTACCCAATGATGGAGGTACACCAGAAGTATATCTGAATGCCAGAGATAAATTTCATATCAGCAGCTTTTGTATAATTGTTGACAAACTTGAAACTGAGATGAAAAGGAGAGGAGAGATATACACAGAAATAGCTGAGAGATTTTCTTTTCTAAGTGATCTGCCATATGTCACTTCATCATCTACTAACATTGAAAGGCATTCTAAGTACTGTGAAAAACTGATTGATGCTTAGCCAGAGGACTTCAATAGTAATTTCTCAGCTGAACTTCAGCAGTTTCATTTATATGTGCGCCATAAGTTCAGTGCAACAGAAAATGTAAAAACAAGATTCAGTCATGCAGAACTTTGTAAAATAATTTTAGAAGACAATATTGAGTGTGCTTTTCCAAATGTAGACATTACTTTTCGTATATTTTTAACATTAATGGTCACAAACTGCTCAGCTGAGCGCTTATTTTCTCGGTTGAAATATTTTAAAAATCCCCTCAGAACAACTAAGCATCAAGGCAGGCTGGATGTCTTATCTCAGTTATGTATAGAAGCAGATGCGTTATGTAAGATTGATTATAAAGATCTAATCAGAGAGTTTGTAAGGAAAAAAAGTAGGCGAAAATTATTAAGATAAAAATAAAATGAAGCATACAAAAATAAATATTATTTTCCTTCTTACTATAAGTATGTTTTGTTTAATTCCGTATTTTCGATAATAACATAAAATTTTATTTTCTAGTTTGTTATTGTTTTAATATTTTGAATTACTAGTGTAAGGGGGCACCAAAATTACTTAGTGCTTAGGGCATCTAAGGGTCTTAATCCGGCCCTGCATGGTGGGCACAGACAGTACCATCGACAGTTGACAGGGCAGACATTCGAATGAGTCATCGCTGCCACCGGGTGTGCGTGATCTGTCCAAGGTTATGTACAGTCACCAAAGCTGGCCGGGCACGAGTACTCGGGTGGGTTTTTGGTCTTATAAATGCACACATCTTCCCCAGGGCAGGAGCCAGCACTTGTTTGCATGTATTAGCTCTAGAATTACCACAGTTATCCAAGTAACATGGAGCGATCAAAGAGACCATAACTGATGTAATGAGCCATTTGCAGTTTCACTGTCATTTCCATTTGCACTTAGACATGCATGGCTTAATCTCTGAGACAAGCATGTGTCACTGGCAGGACCAACCAGGTAAGGCTGTCGAAGCGGTCCGAACGCACCTCCAACAGACGGCAGCAGGAACGTTGCGTGTCCGGCCAGCTTCCCTCCAGGCTGCTGTCATGCATCGTCTAGGAAAGGCAGCACCCAGGCTCCCCGGAGGGAGGGTGCGGGATCTGCGCTCTCTTCTCTGAGTGACAGAGTAGGCAGAAGGGGTACAGCCGACCCCCTACCCATGGCCCAAGGCCACCATGGCGTAGGACCACTAGGAGTGGGAGGAATACACACCGATCAGAGGGATCATTGGTCTGCCAAGATAAATTTGTGTATCACTTAACTCCTTTTCTTTATTAAGCTTCCATTAAACACTAAACTCCACTCACCTTTTTTCCTTCTCTTTCCGTCTCCAGCGCGGACTTTTCATGACTGTTGTGTTCATTCACCGCACACATCAAGCAGATAAATGTCTTGTCGGTTCTGCAAAACATCTCCAGACTTTTCTGATATTTTCCACAGAATTTCTCCTTCAGATTTCTGTCAGGATCAACCAGCTTGTGGTGCTTCAGGGCTGCTACTTCATAGTGAGGCTGCAGGTGAGTCTGACAGTAGGAGGCCATGCAGGTGAGACAGGACTTCACCGCTCTGAACTTCTTACCTGTACAGAAGTCACACTCCACGTCTCCAGGGCCAGCATAATTCTGAGACAGAGGAGGACTGAGTCTTGGTCTTTTATATCTCTTGATGACTTCATTCAGCTGAGTGTTTCTGTTTAGCTCAGGCCTTGTGGTGAAGGTGTGTCTGCACTGAGGACAGCTACACTCTTGGCTCTGATCCCAGCAGTCAGTAAGGCACTTCAGACAGAAATTATGACCACAGGGGATGGTGACGGGGTCATTCAGGGTGTACAGACACACCAAGCAGGTGAACTCATCCTGTAATCCACCCAGCTGGGCTTCAGCCATCGTCATTCACAGGAGAGGCATGCAGAGAGAATCAGTCAGACAAACAAGGAAGTAACTTGTGAAGAAACGAAAGTGAAAGTTTGTCTGTGCTCAGTGAGGAGGAGGAGGAGGAGGAGATTTAAAGAGAAAGCTGAGAGCTCACAAAGAGAACATCTGAGGAGACACTGAGGGTGAACAGTTAATGTGAGGCAGGAGCTCAGAGAGTGAAGTCCTTACATTGATGGATTAAAGGCCAAAGGTCCACATGACCATCATCATCAAATTCTTCCATGAGAACCCTGAATACAATGAGGACTGATTGAGGTAATTTATGTTAGGTAGAATGCCTAGAAATAAGTTATTGATTTGAGCTTGGAAGAATTAGATCAAGTACTTAGTGTAGGACAGGAAGAATACAGAAACAGATTAAGAAACAGAAAAATACTAAAACCACCTGCTAGACTGGAAGGAGGGCAATACCCTATGTTAGTTAAGGGGGACAGGGAGCAATATACACCATGGATGACACAGGACTTGGAGGGCCTGGTGGTGGCACTCCCCAGCATATATGGGGGGATGCAAGTGGATTAGAACATTTGAGGAAAGAACAACAGGGAAATTGCTGGCTATAGGAGATATAAAAGAATTACTAGTACGAATAGCAGGCAGTAGTACTATGTCAAATTTACTGGAACAAGCTAATCTATCAGATGCGCTGGGCACTGCTGTATATGATGCAAACCTTTTTGACCCTCACAGGGCAGCCTTGTGGAGGGTCTTGCAGGAAGAGTACCCAACAAAAATAGACCCAAAAATTTTAAAAGGGGGACCCCATTGGTGACTCGAAAATCCTGTTGCTTTTGTGGACAGATAGTTGAGAAAGTGGAGGTTGGAGACAGAAAAAGATCCTGAAAAGGATTCATTAACGATTGTACTGTTCCGAAGGGCAGTGCTCAAGGTCTTGCCTAGACCGGTAAGAGAGAAGCTGGAGGACACAATAGGCCTGGAAGCGAAGTCGTATAGAGAGTTCTGTGATCATGTGTCTCATGCGGTGGAAACACACCGTGTGGAAGAAAAGAGGCTGACTGAGCAGGAAAGGGATACATTGAGAAAGCTAACTCAGCTTCAGTTTGGGGAACTGACACAGAAAAATAAAAAGAAGGTCCAGGCAGTGATCCACACCCCGGAAACGGGTCCAGCTGAGGACGGTAAGTTAATGGCGCCAGTGGTTTCCCAACAGATTGCCCTTGTTCAGCCACAGGTAGGACAACCTGTAGTAATGCCAGCTCCCATTCAAGTATCCCAACAACCTGCTTATGTCCAATCACATGTGGGACAACCTGTAATAGTACCAACTGCAGGCGTCCTTAATAAGATGCTGCAGATGTTCTACCAGACAGTTGTGGTGAGCACCCTCTTATACGCGGTGGAGGCAGCATTAAGAAGAAGGACGCCTCACGCCTTGACAAACTGGTGAGGAAGGCAGGCTCTATTGTTGGCATGGAGCTGGACAGTCTGACATCTGTGGCAGAGCGACGGGCGCTCAGCAGGCTCCTGTCAATTATGGAGAATCCACTGCATCCACTGAGCAGGATCATCTCCAGACAGAAGAGCAGCTTCAGCGACAGACTGCTGTCACTGTCCTGCTCCACTGACAGACTGAGGAGATTGTTCCTCCATCACACTATGTGACTCTTCAATTCCACCCGGTGGGGTAAACGTTAACATTTAACATTATACATAGTTATTGTCTGTTTCTACCTACATTTTTATTACTCTTTAATATTGTTTTTTTGTATCAGTATGCTGCTGCTGGAGTATGTGAATTTCCCCTTGGAGATTAATAAAGTATCTATCTATCTATCTATCTATCTATCTATCTATCTATCTATCTATCTATCTATCTATCTATCTATCTATCTATCTATCTATCTATCTATCTATCTATCTATCTATCTATCTATCTATCTATCTATCTATCTATCTATCTATCTATCTATCTATCTATCTATCTATCTATCTATCTATCTAACTCATGTACAGGTGGCCCAGCAGCCCATCTATATCTAGCTACAGGCAGGGTAACCACCAGGGATGCCAGTTCCCATGTTTACATATCCTGTGCCATACCAGCAGACAGGTGGTGGACGGGGACAACAAAGATATCCCAGAGGTGGAAATTCCAGGTCACAAATGGGACCCCCTGGGGTGTGCTGGGCGTGCGGCCAACCAAGTCACTTTAGCAAAAATTGCAGAGTCAGACCATGGCAACAAGGCAACGATCAGCTAACCCAAAATAATCCAAACTTCCAGCCTAGTATGCCACAAGCTCAAAATCAATCAAACTGTAATGCCCCCCAGCTCCAGAACCAGATGAATTGTAACAGCCCCCAAGCTCAGAATCAGCATAATGGAGCATACGTCGGGACCCACTAATCCTTGGATGGGGTTCGTTTAAGACTTATATGGAGGCCCAGGGAATCCTACTTGGGAAGGACAGTACCCAGTGCTATCTGGGGGTGCTGATGGTGAACCACTTGCTAGTGTAGAATTACAAGGGAGACTTATTTCAGCTATGATAGACACTGGAGCCACTTACACCTGTGTCCAAAAGAGAGATGCGACATACCTTCCCTTGTCAGGTAAACATGTTAAGATGGTAGGATTCTCGGGACAAGCTCAGTTTATTCCACTAACGGCTCCAGTACAGTTGTGTTTACAGGGTAAAGTAATAAAAATTCCAGTACTTGTCTCAGACCAGTCACCGGTGAATCTTTTGGGAAGAGATGCACTGTGTAAAATGAATCTTACGATTTCATGCACCCCGACTGGGGTGCATTTAGATGCGGGCTGCATCCCGACCCAGATGGCTATTCAGGTGCCTGAAGCAACTGTTTATTTGCTCGGAGATATGCCTTCAGACTCATTCACTCAATTAGTAACCCAGATATGGGAAAAGTGGGGACAATTTGTGTCATCCTGACTGCCACAGGCTAGAAGACCTAAGTTAGAATACCACTGCACTATGATTTATGACACTAAAAATGATGAAGAATTAGAGAAAAAATAGCTTTCCGAGACCAGCTCCAAGCCTGTCACCCTGCACTCTCAGTATTTCATAATTGGCAAACAAGGAGCAGCCATTCGCATAGAAAATAATCAATTCACAGGTAAATGGTTTCAGATTCCAAACACCTTGCCACATGTAACGATGTTAGTAGCAGAAGGATATGACAGTAAAGATTTGGGGCCCATGCTTAAGAGAGCACAGACAATAATATGGGAAGAAACAGCTAATCCCTCACTCTAACAGTCAGCTGACAATGATTATTTAAAAATATTTCACCCAGCTTGTGTAAAAGGGATTCCTAAAGTTGTAATGTTAACTGCCTGCAGACAGGCAGTGAAACGTGAAACCTCACAAGCTGCGCTTAGACAGGAAATGGAACAAGCAGTCCCAGCTGAGCTTTGGTCAGCCCATGATACTGACGTAGGATTAATGAAATCAGCAAACCCGGTAGAGATGAAAATTAAACTTGGACATCATCCACCATGGAAACCCCAGTACCCCCTCAAGCAAAGTGCTGAGGAGGGCATTCAGGGCACTATAACTGGATTGTTGGCAGCAGGTGTGTTAAAAGAGACAAAGAGTGCTTGTAACACCCCACTCTTGCCAGTTTTAAAAGCAGACAAATCGAAATGGAGGCTTGTTCATGACTTAAGAGAAGTAAATGCAATTATTGAGGACTGGCCAGCAGAGGTTCCCAATCCACATACACTCTTGACTAATGTACCTGATGAAGCTGGATATTTTACTGTCATTGATTTATGTTCAGCCTTTTTCAGTATTCCATTAGCAGAAGCTTGTCAGTTTTTATTTGCTTTTACATATAGAGGAACACAGTAGACCTATACCAGAATGCCACAGGGATTCAAACATTCACCTCATGTGTTTAATCAGGCTTTGAGGGTGGATTTAGAAGACTTAATGTTACAAAGTGTGGTGATTCAGTACGTAGATGACATTCTGCTTTGTTCTGTTACATAAGAACACTGTCATGAAGATTCAATAACATTATTGCAGGCTCTAGCAAAGGTAGGACATAAAGTCTCAAAAACTAAATTACAATATTGTCAACCATCCATCCATCCATTTTCCAACCCGCTGAATCTGAACACAGGGTCGCAGGGGTCTGCTGGAGCCAATCCCAGCCAACACAGGGCAGGAACCAATCCCGGGCAGGACACACACAAACACACCAAGCACACACTAGGACCAATTTAGAATCGCCAATCCACCTAACCTTTGGACTGTGGGAGGAAACCAGAGCGCTCAGAGGAAACCCACGCAGACACAGGGAGAACATGCAAACTCCACGCATTGAGAACTCGGGTCTCCTAACTGCGAGGCAGCAGCGCTACCACTGCACCACCGTATTGTCAAGCAAGTGTGGAATATTTAGGTCACATTATTTCTCAGGGCCAACGAGCTATCGCCCCCTCACATTTAGAAGGGATTAGTAAAGACCCTAAACCAATCACTGTTGGACAGATGATGACTTTTCTAGGAATGATTGGATTCAGTGCTGAGTGGATTCCTGACTATATGTTAAAAACAGCCCCTCTGAGGGAGCTCATGAAAACTGCAGGACTGCAGGACCTCAGAAACCCACTGGACTGGACAATAGATGCAAATGCAGCTTTTAATGCTATCAAACAAGAGCTTCAGTCAGCACCAGCACTTACCTTACCAAATTATGACAAACCATTCTTGCTCTATGTGGGAAATCCATGTTCTGGCTTTGCTACTGCTGTTTTTCATATGCAAAATACTTGCACTGGAAGAAAAAGACAGCCTGCTGCTTATTATAGTGCCAAGTTAGACAGTGTAGCTCAAGGTTATCCGCCCTGCTTTGAAGGGTTGGCAGCAGTTCAATTTGCTTATGACAAAGCATCTGCTATTACAATTGGTTACCCAGTGCACATTCTGGCACCTCACAAAACAGTTGAATTGATCAACCAAGGGAGGTTTGCCATGACTCCAGCACACTTGATTGCAGCATCTTTGCTATTGACATTTCCAGATATCAATATTAAATGGTGTAACACATTAAACATAGCCATGTTTGTTCCAGTACAAGGAGAACCACATGGCTGCATTGCAGATTCACCAACTTTCGCAAAGCTTCGACCTGATTTGGAGTCCGATCCACAACAGACTCCAGACCATGTGTTCTTAGTTGACGGCTCTTGTTTCAGAGACCATTTAGGTCTTCATGCAGGATTTGGAGTTGTGGAATATGTCGGAGGACAGTTCCAAACACTACTTTCACAAAAAAGCAATCAGCCTTGTTCAGCACAATTGGCTGAACTCCAAGCCCTTACTGAGGCATGCAAATTAGGTGAAAAGAAAAGCGTTACTGTTTTTACTGACTCCGCTTATGCACATGGTGTCTGCCATTTCTTTGGAGCTATATGGAAACAGAGAGGGTTCAAAAAGAGTGATGGCTCACCCATCCAACACTATGATCAAATTGTACAGCTAATACTGGCAATGTTGTTACCTAAAAGTCTTGCAATAGTTAAATGCTAAGCCCACAAAAAAGGCAATGACTATGTGACCAAAGGAAATAACTTTGAAGACACTGTGGCTCGTCAAGCTGCCGGCTCTACTGTTGCAGTGTTAGCACCATTAGTCATTATTGAGACAAACACCACCAAAAAAGACATAATTGCAATGCAGGACAGGGACGGGGTAACAGAAAAAATGTTCTGGGAGCAAAGAAGGGCACAAAAGTCGCCTCAAGGATTATGGCGTAACCCAAACGGAGTATATGTGGCCCCTGCCTCACTTTTACAAATGCTCATCAGAGATGCGCATGGTTCTGACCATTGCGCAAGGGGGGAAGTACTGAATAAGATTTCAAGTTATGGATTTTGGTCTCCTTATTTACAACCAGCAGTGGATAAATACCTATCAGACTGTGAGGTTTGTGCAAAAAACAATATCAGGAAAGGACTCAATACCCCGGTAGGGCACATTTCAGTACCTGAAGGACCTTGTAAACATCTATTGATGGACTATGCAGACATGAATGTTACAATTTCTGGAAAGAGGTATTTACTGGTGATAATTGACAGATTCAGCAGATGGATAGAAGCAATTCCCTCACCTAATCAAAATGTTCAAACAGTAATCAAATTCCTGACAAGAGAAGTCATACCGAGGTTTGGTATTCCGTCAGTTCAGATAATGGGTCAGCTTTTATTGAAAAAACAATTAAGAAGGTATTGCAAACGCTGGGAATAAAACAAAGACTTGGCTGTGTGTACCACCCCCAATCACAGGGAATGGTGGAAAGAGCAAATGGGATCCTGAAAAATAAAATAGCTAAGGTCTGCGCAGACACTGGTCTTAATTGGGTAAATACTTTGCCAATTGCTTTAATGTTGTATCGTTCACAGACTAACAGAGTGACGCATCTAACACCTCATGAAATGCTTACTGGTCGACAAATGCCTACACCTATTTGGAGGGAACCCCATGAGGGTCCCCCTTTAGAGCAACTTGAGCTTGAAATGCAGCGCTATATGAGGCAGCTAACTGCTATCCATAAAAATATGAGTGCTAGTCAAGAAAAGGGACAGTGGCAGTTGGGAAGTTCGAAGATGACTGTTTTAAAACATGGAATCTAGAGCACTCTTCTATAGTATTGCAAGCAGTACATTTACAAGATAGACCCTTAGCAGATAGATGGTGGATGTGTGACCCAAAACTCGGACTTCTTGACACTCTACCAGCAAACTGGTCAGGAAAATGTGCAATAGTAATGGCAGTACAGGAAGTTGATATAGGGTACCTGCCAGAAGAGGGAAGAGTTAAAAGAGCCTATACACCTGATCCAAGAGTACATCAGGATGCAATTGGGCAGCCTAGGGGGATTCCTGAAGAAAACAAGGCAAGAAATGAAATTAAAGCAGGGTTTGAGTCAATTTTCATTTGGATAACACAAAATATGAATCTAGAGTGGATTAACTATTTGTACTATAATCAGCAGAGGTTCATTAATTACATTGACAATGCATTAACTGCCCTTGGTGAACAGGTAGATGCCACTAGTCGGATGACTTGGCAGAATAGACAAGTCTTAGATTGGCAGAAAGAGGAGGAGTATGTCAGATGTTTGGAGACGAGTGCTTCAAGTACATTCCAAACAACACAGCCCCTGAGGGTTCATTTACACAAACCATGATTAAACTTAAAACACTAAGACAGGAGATTTATGAAAATGCTGGTAAAGATAAAGATTTTTGGGATATTTTCAACCTAGGGTTTTGGAAATCTTTACTTATTAAGGCAGGAATTATTTTACTGGCTGTTTTGATACTGCTCTGCTGTGTCCTGCCCATTGCCAGATCCTACATCAACAAGCTTGCTGTAAACCAGATGAATGTACAAATCTATGACCCACAGCCCTTACCAGGGCTGGACATTGCTTTTGTTTTGGATGATATACAGTGGTGTAAAAACCTATTTGCCCCCTTCCTGATTTCTTATTCTTTTGCATGTTTGTCACACAAAATGTTTCTGATCATCAAACACATTTAACCATTAGTCAAATATAACACAAGTAAACACAAAATGCAGTTATTAACTGATGGTTTTTATTATTTAGGGAGAAAAAAAATCCAAACCTACATGGCCCTGTGTGAAAAAGTAATTGCCCCCTTGTTAAAATAGAACCTAACTGTGGTGTATCACACCTGAGTTCAATTTCCATAGCCACCCCCAGGCCTGATTACTGCCACACCTGTTTCAATCAAGAAATCACTTAAATAGGAGCTGCCTGACACAGAGAAGTAGACCAAAAGCACCTCAAAAGATAGACATCATGCCAAGATCCAAAGAAATTCAGGAACAAATGAGAACAGAAGTAATTGAGATCTATCAGTCTGGTAAAGGTTATAAAGCCATTTCTAAAGCTTTGGGACTCCAGCGAACCACAGTGAGAGCCATTATCCACAAATGGCAAAAACATGGAACAGTGGTGAACCTTCCCAGGAGTGGCTGGCTGACCAAAATTACCCCAAGAGCGCAGAGACGACTCATCCGAGAGGTCACAAAAGACCCCAGGACAACGTCTAAAGAACTGCAGGCCTCACTTGCCTCAATTAAGGTCAGTGTTCACGACTCCACCATAAGAAAGAGACTGGGCAAAAACGGCCTGCATGGCAGATTTCCAAGACGCAAACCACTGTTAAGCAAAAAGAACATTAGGGCTCGTCTCAATTTTGCTAAGAAACATCTCAATGATTGCCAAGACTTTTGGGAAAATACCTTGTGGACTGATGAGTCAAACGTTGAACTGTTTGGAAGGCAAATGTCCCGTTACATCTGGCGTAAAAGGAACACAGCATTTCAGAAAAAGAACATCATACCAACAGTAAAATATGGTGGTGGTAGTGTGATGGTCTGGGGTTGTTTTGCTGCTTCAGGACCTGGAAGGCTTGCTGTGATAGATGGAACCATGAATTCTACTGTCTACCAAAAAATCCTGAAGGAGAATGTCCGGCCATCTGTTCGTCAACTCAAGCTGAAGCGATCTTGGGTGCTGCAACAGGACAATGACCCAAAACACACCAGCAAATCCACCTCTGAATGGCTGCAGAAAAACAAAATGAAGACTTTGGAGTGGCCTAGTCAAAGTCCTGACCTGAATCCAATTGAGATGCTATGGCATGACCTTAAAAAGGCGGTTCATGCTAGAAAACCCTCAAATAAAGCTGAATTACAACAATTTTGCAAAGATGAGTGGGCCAAAATTCCTCCAGAGCGCTGTAAAAGACTCATTGCAAGTTATCGCAAACGCTTGATTGCAGTTATTGCTGCTAAGGGTGGCCCAACCAGTTATTAGGTTCGGGGGCAATTACTTTTTCACACAGGGCCATGTAGGTTTGGATTTTTTTTTCTCCCTAAATAATAAAAACCACCATTTACAAACTGCATTTTGTGTTTACTTGTGTTATATTTGACTAATGGTTAAATGTGTCTGATGATCAGAAACATTTTGTGTGACAAACATGCAAAAGAATAAGAAATCAGGAAGGGGGCAAATAGTTTTTCACACCACTGTATTACATAATGAAATCCAAGAAAGTAAAATCCTTGGGTGAAGTGCTGGTAACTGCTCCCCATGGAGAAGACCCTCTACGTTGCGTAAAGTACCTGGGTTGAAGAAAAAATTGTTATTTCACTGGAAATATATTCCTCCAAGCGAAGGAAAAGCACTTATTATGGACGATTGTTTTATTATTGTAAGCCTTCTGTATTATTTTCTTGTAACCATCATGTATTATGTTTTATTTATATGTTATTCAATTTTTCTGCACCAATGATTGATTAGACACATATTGAATGTAAGGATAGGGACGTCTTTTACTCCTCTTAGTTGATTGAAGGGGGAGATGTTTGGCTCCTGTGCCACCAGAGGAGGGGTATGGGTGTTGAAGATTGAGAACAACTGCAAGGGGTCCGTATTGGACTCCGAAAAAAAATTGAACCGACATCCCCTACCTTTCTTTTAAAATCAGGTTAGGTGGTGAGGCTTAAAAAAGCCTCAAAGGGAGGAAGGTAGAAGGAAATTTTTTTATATTAGCATAGAAAAAGCAAATTAACATAAAGAGCCATAAAAAGTAAAAAGTGTTTCAGTAATCTAAAACATTAGATTAAGCATAAATTAGAACGTTGAGAAAATAAGATAGGTCAAGTAAATAGTTAAACTAAAAAATCAGTCATTTTGCATTATTTTTTAAGCTTACAGCAGAATTGCTAATGTGGGAAAGAACAGATAAAGAAAAGAAGATTGAGAACACCTGTGGCCAGAGATAGGAAGCTAAAAGAATGATACTACAGAGAAAAGATAGCTCTGAAAGGCACGTACGAGGCCACCTGAAATATTGAATCAGCAAAGATGGCAAAAAGGCATTGCTGCCAAGGTCAGGTGAAGTAATGCAAGGAAAATGACAAAATATGTACTATATATATATTTAGAAAATTAGAAATACTAGCATTTAACCTAAGTACTGAAATTAAATATAAATCAAGCATGCCAAGCAAATGATTAAATAAAGGCACGTGCCATAGTTCAATTTTAATTAAAGCTTAAGCTTCAGGCCACTATTATAAAAAAAATTCTGGAAAGCTTAAAGGAAACCCATATATGGAATTGAGGCCTTGGCCAGTTAGAGAAAATAAGAACAACATAGAAATGTAAAAATACCAGGAGGGGGCCAGCGATAGGAAAGTAAGGAGATAATAAGGGTTCCCATGGGAACTCAAGGGGAGGCTGCACAGGAATAGAGGGGAGTCATAGGGGATGAGCAAGAGAGCTCATTTGAGCGAGGTCGGAGATGATAGGAAATGACATAAGAAAAGCCCAAAGATGGTAAGAGGAAGCCATCTGCCCAGCCTTAGACCAATCAAGATAAGCAGAACAGAAACCTAGAGAAAACAGTGGACAGTAAAGCCAGGTGCAGAATGAGCTAATTGAGCAAGGACAAAGTGATAAGAAAATGCTATATAAGTTTTGGATTTTGAACTGATCAAGGCTCTATTCAATTTGGTTGTATTGGGTTGAGTCTGATAAAATAACAATAATTATTGTTATTTTATTGCAATAAAACTATAAACTCTGTGTACCTATCCTGAGACTCCTAATAGCATTTATTTCAGGTAAAAAGCCTTCTGGTGTAGATTTTTTACCATGACACTTGTCTGTAAGTTAACAAATGTATTTTGGAGACATTATGAACGATTTACATGGGGCACCTTTTTCCTTGGTGTGGAATCGTGTCCACCTAGAATCTGTAACAATTTAATGAGCATATTTTACGTAAGGTAGCACGTATTATAACAATCCAGAATCTACTCTACCCCATGTCGATCATATCAGAGAGGCTAAGAAACGCTTCACTAAAGCCGACGTGGTCATTACACCAGTATATGCACAAGACACTCTCATTAAACGTTTTTACTATTCAGTGATTCCCAGATCTGTAGCTGATTTGTATTATTGATTTCCAAAAAACAATGTGAGTAAAAGCGAGCTCTGTATAACTAATCACAACTGTCTTTAAAACAGAATCAGCGCCATCAACAGTGTCTTCTGCAATTTTAGGAAAGCCTCGGGATTTCTGCGTTAAAGAGACAAAAAAGTTGTAAAGAAACTTTGCGAATTCATCCAGAGGTGAACATAAAGATCACTCAAGTACTGACAAGAATGAGAAGCTGGATAAGCACATCTGGAGCCAAACTTTCAAAAAAGCACCTGACTTTGTCAGCAACATCCTTTCCTTCTGAATGCATCTTATCAAAGGCTGCGCTGGCGTGGTAAATAATCTTCCGAACTGCAACACAACAGAGTAAATCCGTTAATGTAAATAGAATTATTGAAAGACTAAGCTTTTGTCGTTTCTGTATTCTTAAACCATCTTCAGTCCCACAATCCCACGCAGTCACTGTCACATTTAAAGTTCTCTGCTCCTCACCTGTCGTGTTACCCAAAGCATCAACACTCAGTTTCATTTAAGGCTTTACCGTCCTTCCTTTCATAGACATAAAATAAGACACACATTCCCTCTACATATGTGTTCAATAATAATAGTAAACTGGCAAGAATGAGAAAAAGCACAAGATGGGAATATTCATGACAAGAGCCTCGACATCAGGGTGAGGATGTGCCTTGTCACCCATTACGTGAGCTCATCTGCCAACCCTCAGTTGCACTGGCACATGTTACACTGGGGGGCAAATGCAATGGAGAAAACCGACAATGTACACCTTCAGAAATGGAATAAATCGACTGTATAAGTAGAACATTTCAGATAAACTATGAATTTTGTTAATCATAAACAATGCAACATAACTATTATATGTGTTGTTACTTTTTATTTATTCTCACCAAACTTTACATATCTACATGGGAAATGAACATGAGTAATATGTTTATAATCATTCTCACTAAAATACACTGTCAAAATATATTAATGAGCAAACCGAGACACTTTGGCCTTTTATCACAAAGCGTGTGCGCTGTCATTAGGACACAATGAATTGTTAACATCACGCACTCTCTACTGATGCGATGTCACGAAAACAAAGAAATAGCACAGTCCAAGTAACTCACAGCCTCCTTGGTTTCTGACCTTATGATTAGTTGTCAATATCAAATCAATAAAGTAACTTTAAGAAGATGACAAGTCTGCTATAGTCAGTTCAATAAACGCTCCTTTTAAAACGTTTGCTTATACAGAATATAAAACAGAATCTCAACGATGCGGGACTTGCGAGAAGTAACGAATAATATGTGACACTGAAGAATTATAATTCCTAATAACAGGAACAATAAAAACTACGATTTCCTAAAACGGACACTGTAAATGTAGGCATTTCAATAAATAATTTAGGAGACTTATGTGTGCATTTCAATATCGATTTAAGAACTACGTAGGCTACCTGTTGTACTATAAACGCTACCTCAAGCAGCACTTAACAGTAAATAGTCTAACAGGACAATGACTGACTGAAACGAAGATGCTGCGCCGCTACAATAAAGGTTCACACTGTCATTCTGCATGTTTAGAAGGCGCTGATTGGCTGAAACTGTTTATAGCGAATTGTCCCAAGTTGGTAGTGCCGTATAGCGATCAGAAACGAAAAGACACATTTGGTGGAAGACCAAAGAAGTCTTCTCTCAGTCAGAAATTAAAACACCCCATCATTCTTCCAAAGGACAGTCACATCACCAAGTTGATCCTGTTCTTTTATCACAATAAGATCTGCATCAAGGCCGAAGTCAAACTTTAATGGAACTTAGAGTCAATGGATTTTGGGTCATAGGTGGGAGCATATCTGTTGCCAAATTGATACATAGCTGTGTTTCATGCAGGAAACTTCGATGAGTAGGAGAGGAGTAAAGAACAGCTGATCTCCCGAAAGAGCATGTGGAAGTTTCAGCTCCATTCACATTTTGTGGAATGGACTGCTTTGGACCTTTCCTCTTCAAGAGGGCCCGCAAGGAGTACAAAAGATATGGCCTGATCTTCACATGCTTCTCATCTCGAGCTATACACATTGAAATGTTTGAAGATCTCTCAACAGATGCATTTATCAATGCTCTGAGGTGTTTCATTAGTCTTCGAGGAGCTGTTTGCCAACTCCATTGTGACCAGGGGTCAAACTTTGTAGGTACCAAGAATGAATTCAGAGAAGCACTCAAGCAATGCTGTTCGAAGTGTGCTGAATGCCACATTTGCTCAGTGTCCAGGAAGACTTGATGATGCCTCCCTTAGAATATTGTTCTATGAAGTAATGGCTATTGTCAACTGCCATCCATTAACTGTAGATGGAATCAATGATCCCAAGTCACTGGAACCATTGACCCCAAACCATCTGATTTTGATGAAGTCTAAGGTTGCTTTTCCACCTCCTGGGAAATTTGTAAAGGAAGATGTGTATGCTACGAAAAGGTGGAGCAGAGTCCAATTTCTGATTGAACATTTCTGGAGTTGCTGGAAGAAAGAATACCTCTTGAACCTTTCCGCACGCCAGAAGTGGCATGTTCCCAAGCGCAACCTCAAGGTGAATGACATAGTCATTATTAAGGAAGACACCCTGCCCAGAAATCAATGGCATCTAGGATGTGTGGTTGAAACACGTGATGAGACATGAGACAGTGATGGCTTAGTTTGTCGAGTCAAAGTGCAAGTAGGTGAGCAAAACCCAACTAAAACACATGATTAACAATCCAAACTTTCAATCATTGAACGACCCATCCAGAAGTTAGTACTTCCTGTTGAAAGTGGGTGATTGGCTTAAGCACTGGGTCCCCCTTACATCAGACATGTGATTTATTGTTACTTTTATGCATCCAAAGGTTATTTTTTCCAACTTAAGAGGTCATTTAGGGTTATATAGAAATCATATTTTATTCAGTCAATGGTTCCTCATAACATGATTGCTGGGAGTGTAAATGACCGCAAAATCATTCTGCACGTAGGGAACGTAACAATGTAAAATACCGGAAGTGTAAGAAACAGTGAGGACTAACGCTATCTCTGAAACGGTGACCTTTAATAATAATAATAATAATAATACATTTTATTTATACAAGGCGCCTTTCAGGGAACTCAAGGACACCGAACAACAATAAATAAATAAATAAATAAATAGATAAATAAATAAATAAAAGACACAATTATAAAAAACTTAAAACATCAGAAAATCTAGAAATTAAAACCAAACAAAACCATTATAATCAGGAGGAAAAAGAAAAAGCCATTTTAAACAGATGCGTTTTAAGTTTACATTTGAAGGATGAATATGATTTGATATTTCGGAGATCCGCAGGCAATGAATTCCAGAGCTTGGGAGCAGAACGGCTGAAAGCTCTGCTCCCCATGGTGGTTAGACAGGTGGGAGGGACGGTCAGATGGGTGGAGGAAGAGGATCTAAGGTTACGGGATGGAATGGCAACATGAAGAAGGTCAGACAGATATGGAGGGGTGAGGTTATGGATGGCCTTAAATGTTAATAGTAGAATCTTAAAATCAATACGAAACTTAATCGGGAGCCAATGAAGCTGCTGTAAGACCGGAGTAATATGGTGAATAGATGGGATTTGAGTGATGATACGTGCTGCAGAATTCTGGACTAACTGAAGCTTATGAAGAGATTTATTCGGGAGACCAAAGAGGAGTGAATTGCAGTAGTCCAGCCGAGAAGTAAGAAGACTATGAACAAGAATGGCAGTGGCATGAGGAGTGAGGGAGGGGCGAATGCGATTAATATTACGTAGGTGGAAGTAAGCAGACCGGGTGATGTTATTAATGTGAGATTGGAAGGATAGAGTACTGTCGAGGATGACACCCAGACTCTTGACCTGAGATGATGGGGAAACAACAAAGTCATCAATAATAAGAGAAAGATTATTGGTTTTGGATAATGATGATTTTGAACCAATGAGGAGAACCTCAGTTTTGTCACTGTTTAATTTAAGAAAATTCGAAGAAAACCAGGATTTAATTTCAGCAATGCAGTCAATAAGCGAGGGTGGTGGAAAAGAGGAGGTGGGCTTAGCAGCAAGGTAGAGCTGGGTGTCATCAGCATAACAGTGAAAATTAATGTTATATTTGTGAAAAATATTGCCAAGGGGAAGAAGGTAAATAATAAAAAGAAGAGGCCCCAGGACAGAGCCCTGGGGCACACCAGAAGTAACAGCGGTGGGTTGGGATGTGAAGGTTTTAAGTTGTATGAACTGAGTGCGGCCTAAGAGGTAGGATCTAAACCAATCAAGTGGAGTGTGAGTAATGCCAATCAGAGATAATCTATTAAGGAGAGTGGTATGAAAACTAGTATCAAAGGCCGCACTCAGATCAAGGAGGATTTAGATTTGTTGTACCCCTTGGTAAGCGGAGCAAGGTACGCAATTAATTGTATGTTGTTTCATTTGTTCTGTTACTTTGTAGAATGTTAAAAAATGTACGTTTATATTTTTGTTTATAGTTTTCACGGTGCTCGTAACGATATAACGACTACAATAAAGAGCCACAGTTTGAGACATAAATAAAGAGAAACGCACCAGTCTGAGACTGTGCGTATCGATTCCTTAAAAACCAAGGGCTGCTACAGGGGTGTAGAATCTCAACACAGAGAAACAAACTAACAAGTACTGCACTGCATTGCATTTGTTTTAGTGGTGAGCACCCTAGTTTACTTTGGGGTCAGGGTTATGTATGTATGTATGTATGTATGTATGTATGTATGTATGTATGTATGTATGTATGTATTTATTTATTAGCTCATGCATTGGACAAAAAGGGAATGGTTGGCCGCCTGTTTATGTACAACACACTTATGCACATACACTGCGAAGTGTGAACAATTTAATTTAAAGAGAATGCCATATTAACTTTCCCTCACTCAGCACGCCTCTTAACCGGAAACTTCCCTTGTGGACTGACAGACAAACGTTTCCACCAATCAGCGTTTTCCTTTGCTCTGCCAAGGTTCTCACCCTTTCCTTACACTTTGACTTGTTGTCACCCTTCTGATCGTGAGCGCGTCACCTCGTTTGAATGTGCAAGTAATCTTTTTTAATTTTGCGGGTTACACCTTTAAATTTTTTGCCATTAATGAAGCAGCACCAAATTAAATGTATGTCTCTTAATAGAAATAGGTCACCTGCACTTGATCGTTATAATTATTATATTATTATGGCTTAGTATTTAATTGTTACGGCTTAGTGTTCATTACGTCTTAGCTCTTCACAATTATATGACTTCCTGCCTCATTATTATGCCTCAGTTTTTAATAAATATGACAGTTCACTCCCCTCTAGTGGGCATTTCTAGAACTGCAGGACTCTTTAGTGTTTAGTCACACCTGCCCTTCGAGAGGTGACTGAAGTAGCCTTCTCTTCTTATTGCTAATCCACATCTTAGCAGAATGACAGCAGCTTTGACTCCTTATATAATATCAGCAGTGCGTACAGAATGCAAGCAGCCATCACTTGAATATTATGGTGGGAAAAGCTAAAAGAGTTTAACATGCATACCTGATAAAATTAAATGTCAGGATTTATTAGCAGCTGATAGAGAATGTGTGGGGTCAGACTTTGGTCACAGGGACAACTCACCTCGTCACAGCGAACTATCATGTGTCACATGGACACACACGGGCACAAACACACACAGCAGAACACAAAACACTCAGACTGAGGAGCAACGCTCATCGGCTTCAATAATTAGCTTCATTGCTGTGAACTTAAGAATGAAATATTTATATGGCATCACCATAATTTTTGATGCAATCTCCGTTTTTTAAAATCATATATATTGTGGTGTGTGGCTAGGGGTAGTACCCAGCCGAGATGCCCAGGAGGACCGGAGGAGAGGTTACACCTCCTCCAGACCACGAGGGGGCGACTGCCCTGGTGGCTTTGGGGACCACGGGAACTGAGCTTGGAAGCTCAACCCTATAGGTGCCCGTGGTCACCGCCAGGGGGCGCCCTGATGCCTGAAGAGCCCTGGGCCTCAGTACTTCCGCCACACCGGGGGAAGATGACCAGGGACACCCAGAGTGCTTCCGGGTGCACAACCGGTACTTCTGCTACACTGGGGAGTGCCGGTGGAAGATTATCGGGAGGCACCTGAAGCAAGTCTGGGTGATTATAAAAGGGGCCGCCTCCCTCTGTTCGATGGCTTGAGCTGGGAGTGGAGAAGGACGGAGCTCGGGAGGAGTGGAAAGAAGGTGGCCTGAAGAGAAGAGAGAGGCATTGTGTGAGAGGCCTGAACTTTGGGGGAGTTTTGGGGTTGTGTGCTTCACTGTAAAAAGTATTTGTAAATAAAGTGTGTGTGGTGACTTACAATGATGTCTACCTGTCTGTGTCCGGGCCATGCTCCATTTTATATATTTACTGTATTATATCTATTCTATTTGCCACACTATTTGCAGAGCTGAAGCAGAACAAACTGCCGCAGGTCAGGACCAGCTGTTGTGTGCCAGCAGGGAGGTTTACAGGCCGGAGGGGTGCACACTAACCACATTCACCCTAACACACATGCTGTCATAAAACTGCTGGTCCATATCAGTGGTGATGTCTGGTGCTGCGACTCTGCAACCGGATATTGATTTGTATGGGAGTCATAAAAGCAGTGCTAATGTTTGTGAGGCGCCATCTGTTGGAAAGACAGAGACAAAGTGACTGGACAGATACACAGACACTTGTCCTTTTATTAAAGAGGATTAATCATAAACAAGAACTCCTAATACCATCAGAACATACAAAATCTGAGATATGTTCAAAGGAATTTACAAATCAAAAGTTATCAAATGAACAGATCTGACAAATAACAATTGTCCTAATGTTTGTTTTTTTTTTAATTTTGATCTTTTTAAATTAATAAGAAAATCAAATTTTACAAACTGTGAAGCATTAACAGGCCATTTATCTCTATGAATGTAACACCTAATCATAATGTGAATTTCCCATTGGGATTAATAAAGTATCTATCTATCTATCTATCTATCTATCTATCTATCTATCTATCTATCTATCTATCTATCTATCTATCTATCTATCTATCTATCTATCTATCTATCTATCTATCTATCTATCTATCTATCTAATTAACAAAAGATTAATTAAAAGTAAATATTCTTTTACAAATTGTCCTTCAAGGTGATGTCAATATTCTGAATATTTTTGAGATCTCACCAAACACTTCACATCCTAACTTCTCGTGTGTTTAATATGCAGAGAGGCCACAAGAGGGAGCAGTTTGGCTCCAGAAGAATCAGCTGATGTCACAGCCCTGAAAGTCACAGGAATGTCACTAAGGTGCAAGTCACATGACCAGCGTCTGAGTTTACAGCACATGATGAGGGCCACAGGAGCTGACGTGGAGTCGATTATCAGTGACTGACGATGTGTCCAGTGTGCTCATCGACTTTTAAATGGCATTATGCCCTGAATGTGCCCACCTGCCCACCTGCCCACACTGCTGACTGACATTTCCATTTCCCGTTGGTCTGTTCATTAATCCTGAGCTCTAAAAGCCCCCAAGGTCAGCAGGAGACAACCTCAACCAACACAAACATCAGACGACGGGACGACATGGCTGTCAGCCTGTAGAGTTTGAACGACTGCCAGTGTGCAGCTGTGATGAGGACCTGAGTGACCAGATAGACCAGTGGCTTTGCGAGGTCACACAGCGGGGACTGAAGCAATGGCCGAGGTGACAGGAGAGAGAAGAGGGCAGCAGGGCTTAGGTCAGCAGTGAAGAGCTCATCGGGTGATGACCTGTCTGATGAGTGAGTGCTTAAAGTCACACATCGAGATACAGATTTGATCAAAGAGGAATACAATCTGTGATCAGCGTGTGGCGAGTCAAAAAGGAGAAAATCGGGTGGGAGGATCAAAACTCAAAAACAAACAAGTGACACACTCGTCTGACTCACTCTGTCTCAGGTCATTCATCTCACCCTTTATCCCCCTGACAGTCTTCTCTATCATCCTCACCCCTCACTCTTTTTCAGCTTCTCCTCCTCCTTTTAACCCCTCAGGCTCCATGAAGATGACAGATTTAGAAGTCATACTCACCATCTGCTGGTGAGGCCTATAACACACAGTGGGTGGGCTGTCGGCCTGGACCTTCATTGGTTTTTTCACACAGACTGATGTCAAGTGACACACTGCTCCTTGAGGGGTCCTGAGGGAATTGTAAATTAATCCTGACAATGTTTGTGTCAGTGGAAAGATAAAAGTGTCACATCTGATTGTCACTTTGATCACCAACAGTGAAGGTGAAGTCAATCAGCTGACTCGTCTCCTTGAGGTTGGGTGACAGTGGGAACAACAAGGAGGAGGTGCAGTTTAATGTCTAACGTGACACCAAGTGACTCAGTAAAACACCAAACTCCATCAGTATGGCCGACATGTGACTGACCGGTGAGTCCTCATCTTTAGACATTCACAGTGAATTCATTCAGAGGTGACAGACCACCTGAGTAACTAATATGGGGGCAGACAATGTCTGTTGAGAGGCCAGCACTGGAATGAGGCTCTAGATACTGAGACAGGCATGTGGTCCTGCTAGCGCAGCACTACTGAAAGGTGCTATAGAGGCTGACTTAACAGGTGACATTCAGTGACACTTAGGGGCCTCAGTAGTTGTTGAAACCCAATAATAATGGAGACCCTGACAGCCGCACTCACCCTGAATTCTCATTTAGAAATTCAGGCACAGAGGTGCTTCCCACCCTCCTATCCTGTAAAATTAATTTAAATCCCAAACTACAAACACAAAGATACCTGTGCTTTTGGGGACATCAAGTGACTGGTGGAGGGTACTGGTCAGTGGTCACATGGTGTCAGATGGCTGATTGTTACATTGCAGTGATGATCAAGATAAAACCCTGGAGAGAGGGGCTCAGTGAAGGAGGTGTTGAACCTGTGCAGGAGGGTCATTGTGTGTGAGACGCTATAAAAGGACAGAGAGCCAGCAGGCCAGTCCAGATACACACCTATTCTGGGGCTGTAGGGGGCGCTAATTACAGTCCCCTTCTTATTGTGACACACAGAGTACTGGGAATGAGACCACTGCAAACACCAGGACTTGTCGTTGTATCCAAGGAGGCACTCCACACCCTCTCCTTTCCTGCTCAGTCCTTTATATGCAACTCCAATCTCCAGTTCATCTCCATTGCACTCCACCTCCCAGTAACAGCAAGTCCCAGTCAGAGCCTCTCTGCACAGAACTTGAGTCCACTAGTCAAATTTGTCAGGATGATCAGGATATTTGACTTTTGTCCTCTCACGTGTCACCTTCTTGTTCCCTTCAGACAGCTGGAGGTATCTTTGTGCCGTGTTGATGTCCAGTGTGAGGGGACAGAAGTCTGAAAGGAGAGAAAAGAAAACGAGTGTGGAAATCTGGGAGTGTGTAACGGGGCTGGGGGCGGAGCACAACACAGACAATTAACAACAGCCAATCAGGAGCTGCACTGACGAGACACTAATAATAAAGAGCTCATCTGATTGGACAGAATCTGTGGAGATTAAAATCAAATCATAAAAAGACAACAACAGACAACAAAGTCAAAAGCAGGCAAGTCAGACATTTGGAAGGTGTCTCAATAGTCAGAAATTATGATAAACGCCATAATGTCACAGTCAAGGTCAGAGTTCTAAAGGACCGTCCACACTGACTGCTGGCTTTATTAAATGACACTTTTATTGTCACAGTCCACCTCTTGTAGCCCAGGCAGGTGAAGTGACTTGCTAGGGAGACACAATGGTGTCAGTAGGATTTGAACCCACAAACTCAGGGTTTGAAGTCCAAAGTCTTCACCACCACACCACACTCCTCCTTTATCTATTATATAGCGCCTTTCATGTATATCTCTCTATTTCAGTGCCTTTCACATCTGTCTATTGTATTTGTCTTTAACTCCGTTTCCTATTTGGCATTTTCCCTCTCAGTGTTATAATGTCTTTCTTATTTTTTATTATTTTAGTGCACTCCTCATCTTTTTATTATATAGTGCCTTTCTTATTTATATATCATATTCTGTCTTTCTCTTTGCTCTATCCATCTATCACTTCATTTCTCTTCCATCTCTTACAGTATATAGTAACTTTAATATCTCTATATTATATAGCGCCTTTCACGTCTATCTCTCTGCTGTTTGTATCACTGACCTGCCCCCAGTAGTTTTGGTCCCCTTCCACTTTTTAAACATGAATCCCACTTTTCAGTCAGAAAACTGACCCCAGTGACTGTCACCCAACACACAGCAGACTCTTTCTTTGTATTTCGACTTCACAGATTATTTGAAACAATAAATCAAATTCCGATGGCTCACACAAAGTGATTCAGACCCTCACCTCATGTTTTGTCACTCATTATCTGGAGGTAATAACTGCCATCAAGCCCTTCCTGTGGCTCTGAATGAGACTTCTACTCCTCTCACTGCCCACCCTGCCCACTCGTCTTGACGTCTGATGGCCTTTTTCTCCCAGCTGTGATGTTCAGCTCTTTCCATGGATGTTGACTTGGATTCAGTTCAGGGCTCATAGCAGACACTTCACAACATTCCAATGTCTTCTTTTCCCCCATTCTTGGTGGTCTCACCTTGGTGACATTCGCTCCCAAACACCTGATGATCTCTTGATTTCATTGTGACCTTCACGGATTCAGCACTTCAACCTCAGACCATTAATGGCGTCGCTTTGTCTTCTGAGGACACAGAGCTACTGCTGATTAGCACACAGTTTAGAAAACTCCAGTGTGTGTGTGTGTCCTTCAGATGTGGGGTCTTCTACCATGGAGCCCACTGTCATTGACACAGTAACAGATGGTGTGACTTGGCGCTGTTGTCCTTTGATCTCAGTGGTCCGCCTGAGTCTCTCTTGATGTTTTCTTGTTTTTTCTCCACCATGTAAAGTCTCCTTCTGTTCAATCAGAGGTTAGCTTTACTCTGGTGGTCTCATCAGGGAGGTGGGTTATAGTCCTGCGAACCCTCAAACATCTTCAGAATATTAGCTGCTGTGCTCATTGGAACATGAAGCTCTGTGGAGGTGGTCTTGTAGTCTTCACCTTGACCACCCTTGGCTGTGACCTTCTTCATCTCCTCCTCTTCTCTTGTCCTCAGTGTGAGGCACACAATGACAACACAGCAGAGTGAGGACTTGACTGAAGACCCCTGTGACACTCATTATAGGAATCAGTCAGCTTAATATGTCACGACAGTCCAGTGGGGTCTTTGTACTTCTAAGGACCCCCAAAAATTTTCTCTGCCATTTTCATTTATTTTAATGTTTCAAATTTGTGAAGTCGAGAACTCAAAGCAAAGTGTTTGCTCTGTGGAGTAAAGAATGGAGGATGACGAGGACTTTTGTCATCTTTAACTTATTTCACATACAGTTGTGCTTCATTTTTAAGCTAATACTGTGTCTGTATATACACTCTTGTGAAAACGTAAGTGCACCCCATGACGTGTATTTTCTTTTCTTTTCCTTTTTTAACATTTTTGGACACATCAAGACTCGGGTTCAACAGACGGCTTTGGTGATTCACTGCCTGAGTCTCTCTATCCCATAATGCACTTGTCACAGGACCACCATCACTCTCAGCCCCTCAGTCACACAACACTCAGACTTTCATATCCTAAGCCTGTCCTGCTCTATTAAAACTTCAATGATTTTTATTGCGATGATCCATTCAGTCAAAGCACAAACTCACATTTTAAAAAGTCGTCTCTGCTCTGAGGTTCAGGAGGCTGGAGGGCGAAAACTGAAACTTCATAAACTGAAAATAAAAGAAAAGAGAAGAAGAATGGAAACTGTGAAGGTGGCATTGTGGGATCTTAGTTTAGTTCTTAAACACGTTTTACAAATGCGGAGGAGTTAAAATAAAACATTTATAAAATATACAAGGGCTGGCAAATTTGGCCAAATGTCGATTTGAATATTGATATTAATAATAAATATACAGGGAGTCAGAGAGTATTGAGACCCCCTCACTTTCTGCACACTTTTACTGTGTTGTTGATTTAATTTTAAACGGACTAATGTGCCTTTGTGCTCATCAGTCTACACTTAGTAACCATAATGACAAAGTGAGCACAGGTCCTCAGAAAGGTCAGCAAATTTATTACAAATCAAAACTGAAACGTCTCCTTCCTAGAAGTATTCAGACACTGAATTCAGGTCTTCTCTGTATTTGACTGCACTTCGCGGGTGCTGAGCAGTGCCTGGTCCTCTCCACACATCCTGCTTGGTCTTCTGTCTAAAGAGTTCAATGTTTGTCTCATCAGATCATTGACTCGCTCCCTTGATGCTCTCAGGCTGTCATTTGTCTTTTACTCGAGAGTATCTTCTGTCTGGTGTGGTAATGTCTGACCCCGCACATTACAAAATTTAAGTCAAAGAAGCCTTAAACCGATCAGCGTTATTTATAAGGTTAAATGTTTGCCATCGTAAAGGATGTGCGCGATTGTGCGTTGAAGGCGCTGCCACAGGATCGCCGGGTTGCCTAGCGGGTGAGCGTTGTGAGGTGTGGTGACTCTGGGCACAGATGGTTGCCTGCCCAGCACAGATGGCTAAAGGCGCGGAGCTCCTGAAAGAAAAAGTCGGCATTTTCAGAGTCAGAGATGGGGATCCTGTATTGTAAGTAACTGAATTTACTTACCCGTGAGTCGGCAACTGGTGTACGTGAGCTCAGCATAGCCATTGGGAGTCCATTGGAGGTTTTACACGCGCGCGACCGCCAGGGGTTCGAGTTTAAATAGAAAGTTGTTCAGGTCATGTCGTGGCACGTAGCGTGAGGATCTTGCCGGTTATATTTAAGGAGTTGCTGGCCATCAGGGGTTGTCTATAGTCATAAAGGTGAGGTAGGATTAAGAACTGCTGAGCTATTGGAGGAGCAGATGTGATTTTGGTGGCCTTGTAGATATTCTTTTGTACATATAGTTATATATGTCTTGGTGATACTTTTTGGTGGAGGGATATACAGGTATACTTATTTGGTGCCGGGATAGTTTTTGATTTTGGGATTGCTGCAATTGTTTTTTATTTTTTACACACACTTTTTTTTTTCTTATTCATTTTTTTTCTCTTTATTTTTTTTTTCCCCGTTTGATGAACTTCTTGATCTACAGATAAAGAAAGAGCACCTTCATTGTTGGAGACTGTGTGTGGTTTTTGTAGAAGTGCACTGTTTTTGTAAATACACCATATTTTCCCCTTTTTTATATTTGTTTCTTAATAAGTGTCAGTGCTGAAGGACAATACATCAAAGCCCGCCTGACATGACTGCATTTTTGTTGTTCAGCATTCTTGTAAATAAACTTGCACCTTTCACCCTTCAGTTTTAGTCTGTGTCTCATCTCTCCGCTGATCCTGTTCAGTTCATAAACTATCAGATGTCCAGAGTGTAGGCTGGGGCCGCTTTCTTACTACACGGGATATGACATTAATCACTCTACCATAAATGCTTGATTTGTGGAGCGCTGCTGAGATGGCCGTCCTTCCCACAGTTTCAATCATCTCAGCAGAGGACGTCTGAAGTTCTGTTATAGTGACCGTTAGGTTTTTGGTCCCCTCCCTTGCCAAGGCCTTTCCTTCAAAGTTACTCAGACTGGCCATCTGTAGAAAGTGTCCCGATGGCTCCAATCTTCTTCCATTTCACAATTCTTGAGGCTGCAGTACTGCTTTACAAATGGCTTGATCCCCTTACCCTGATCTTTGCCTCACCACAATTTAATCACAAGGGTCTACTGAAGGTCCCTTGAACTCCATGACTTGGTTTTTGTCCTGACATACAATGTCATAAATATACTGTATTTTATACATATTGACAAGCAGGTACAGTTGTGGACATCTTCAGGGCTCCATCTAGTTACTCAGAAGTGACTTTAACTT
This sequence comes from Erpetoichthys calabaricus, assembly GCF_900747795.2. NCBI lineage: Eukaryota > Metazoa > Chordata > Cladistia > Polypteriformes > Polypteridae > Erpetoichthys > Erpetoichthys calabaricus. The sequence continues at coordinate 6,856,082 of NC_041398.2, forward strand.
GACAGCCTTTGATTGCAGCAGATGTCATCATTGTGCTCCATCTTTGTGCTTTTTATTTCATATTTATCATTAAATGGGGTATTTCAGGGTGGTACCCCAACTCTTTGTCCCCCCTCTCTCTGCTTATTTTCACACTATACATATACAGTAGGGTAGCACGGTGGCACAGTGGTAGTGCTGCTACCTGACAGTAAGGAGACCAGGGTTCATATTCGGGGTACACCCTGAGTGGAGTTTACATGTTCTCCCTGTCTGTGTGGGTTTCCTCCAGCTGTCCAGTTTCCTCCCACAATCCACAGACATGCAAGTTAGGTGAACTGGTGACACTAAATTGTCCCTAATGTGTGTGGCAGCGGTGTGTGTGTATGTGTGTGCATGTATGTGAGTGTGTGTATGTGGGTGTGTGTGTGGGTGTGTGTGTTTGCCATGTGATGGGCTGGCACCCTGTCCAGGGTTTGTTCCTGTCTTGCGCTGTATGCTAGGTGGGATAGACGCCAGCAGACCACCAACACCCTGCCCAGGACTAAGCAAGTTTGAAAATGACAGACCGACATATGCAGTATACGTCTGTTGTGGTGGACGGCCAGGATGGACTCTGTGCCCTGGCCTGCTTGAATTGACCTTGTGTTTAAACAAATCGCTATCTTTATGTGTAAACATAAGTAACTCTTAATTTGTGAAGTGTGCTTTACCTTTGAACTTGTCACTGTGCTCTAAGGCTGCACTCACTGAAATGTTCAGGTGGTCCACAAGCCATCAGAGTTCTGACACAGTCCTGCAATTTGCTTATCTTCACCACCAAAATATATCAAATAAAATACTTTTAGTCTGTAAAATCCTTTTTAATGTCAGTGGGAGACATGACTTCTGAGCTTATAACAGCGGACAATTAAAACACGAGAGCCCAGGGGGAGCACAGCTGAAAATGGATGAACTTGAATTTTTAACGTGGACTCCATCCAGCAGAATGTAATGGACACAGAAGACAGCAGGAGCAGATTCAGATGTTCTGATATTATAAAGCACTGACGCTGAGCTCAATTTGATTCCATTAACGTCTTCTCTGTTCTCAAATAAAGAATTCATTTGTGCACTGAGCCGGCTTAGCCATTTAAAACACATTTCTGTTCATTAATCTTAAGTTGAGGAAAGCAAAGGAAATAAAAAGAATCTCAAAGTTAAGTGAAAAATGACATTTTAAGAGAGTTTATGGTAAAAGTATAAGAAATATAACATTTCAAGTTAAAATTCCAAAATATCTGATTAAGAGCAGTTGATTATTTAGAGAGTTTGTTATCACTCGGCTAATCACTGTGAAAGGCACTATATAATGAAAAATATTTAACAGCAAAGGATGACAGATAAATGCTAAAGAGAAGGCCTTCTTCAGTGTCCTCTGATTGACACTCTGGTCCTCCTCATGGACTTCACTAACAAACTCAGTGTCATCAGATGCTCTACCTGATGGAGTCCTTGTCATGATGTCTGCCTAGCTGATCTTCTCCAGACTCTTTGTCAGAACTGACAGCACCTTTCTCAGACCCTCAAATGAGAAATTAGCGGTGACAGTGAAGCTCAGCGAATCTCCATCAGCAGGAAGGACACAGCGAGATGAGAAAGTCTGTATTAGGAGAGAAGAGGGTACGAGATTTCAGAAAGGAGACATTAAAAAGTAAGTAATACTGATAAGAGGGGGCTCTTCTGAATTAAGGATCAGTGTGGTGGGCAGTCAGCATGGGTTTAGATGGTGAGAACGCCTTTCATTGACTTGTTGGTTATTTATGAGAGAATATTTGGTGGAGTGTAGTGGAGCATCAGAGATTATTGACCTTAACCTTCAATGAGCTTTTCATGCAGGACTCCTTGAGAGGCGAGTCAAGAAAAAAGGGGTTTAGGGGGCAGGTGGGTCCAGAATTGACTTGGCACACAAAACAAGGCGTTTGGCTTTTTATGATTATGTGACAAACTTAATTAAATGAAAAGAATAACACATGTAGGGAGAAAGCGCGTCAATATGATTATGTACTTTTAATCTTTTTCTGTCAAATAGAAAAAGGCACATAACTTGTGACTTGTATTTCTGTAATTTTCATCTAAAGAATTTCCAGTGAAACTTTATTCGTTCAGTACTGGCTGTTAAATGTTCTCATCACACTTCGAGATTTTCAGAGCATTAGATGGTCAGTTCTTAGCTACTTATCAAGTTTTCAGGGCCTGCACTGTCATGTCAGAGTGGATTTGTTTAGATTGTTTGAGTGTTTTTATAGCTCCTCTGCATGTGTCTGTCTGTGGGCGTGTGTGTGTATTAGAGGCACTGCTCTCAACTGATACAAGTCCTCTTTAGTTTTTTTTTTTATTATTTATTTATTAATTTTTATTGTAATCATTCCATACAAATAGATCAATTTATAGCCTAACAAAATTGAAGACATATCAAACCCACCCCTGAGAAGGAGAGCTAAGCCAAAGGAGAATTGCTTATGGCTTTTTAATAAGGCAACAATAAATAAAAGAAAGGGAGAAATAAATATATAGGTAAATAAAAAAATGGAGAAGGGAAATGCGGTAATAGTTATTTCTCTTATTCTCTGCTTTGCTACCTTCCACTCCTTTTCTGATATATTGATTAAGAGATCTTCTTCCCAATGTCCTCTTGGATCTTTGAAAGGTAGGGACTCTAATAGGATTTAATATAATGCGGAAATGGTGTTTAATTCCTTGAAATTGAGCAGTATTTTTTCCAGCATTGTGGAGGGTACGAGGTGGGGGAAATCAGGCAATTTCTGTTTAACAACATTTCTAATTTGAAGATCGTGAAAGAAATATGTCGCTGGGAGGTTGAATTTTGAACCTAATTGTTCAAAAGTTGCAAATATGTTGTCTATATAAAGATCTCTGAGCATTTTAATCCCAAAACTTTTCCAGGAATTAAAAACGTAATATGTTTGCGAGGGTTGAAAGAGGTGGTTCTCTTGCACAGGTGCCATGGATAAAAGATTTTCCATCTGTGGAAGAAAGAATTGTTGACCCGTAAAATGGAAGGAGTCAGAGTCTCACACCAGAAGAAATGTTCATAAGCTTTCTTTTATTCTTGCATACCTAGACTGGAGTGTCAGTAGCATGCGCGCTGACAGGAAAGAGTTCAGCTCTTTTATATCAGCTGATTGTGTGCAAACTTTACAAGTTCGTATAAAGGCAGATTAATGCATGAGCCTTTTAGGGCTTAAAATAGACGGCAGTTACAGATGAGTTCATAGCTTAGCTTATTCGTAAAACAGGAAGAACAGTTTATAAAAATACATTTCTGATAAAGGCAGCTTTCTGGTGAGGTCAGATTCTTTTGAACTGCTCACACAGGTCAGCATCAGTAATATATGTTAAAGGTCACATATACAGTTTATGCAAACTGTCAAGTACACATTTTCTTAAATATAAAAAGGACGGTTATCTGTAAACTGAAAATTTCCATTCCACACATCTTAAAATGCTTTCTAATTTGGTTCCATATTCTGAGTGAGTAAAGCACAATTGGGTTATTAGTATATTTGCGATAACTTTCATTTATTGGAGAGCAGAGCAGGGAATATAAAGAAGTACTACAGGATTTTACTTCTATTGCGGACCAGGCCTGTGTATGTTCATTTATTTGTGTCCAGGTTTTTATGGCTTGTATGTTTGCTGCCCAGTAATAAAACTGAAAATTAGGTAAAGCCATGCCACCTTCTGCCTGAGGTCTTTGTAGGGTCGCTCTTCGGATACGTGGGTGTTTTGAGTTCCAAGTGAATGAGGTTATTGTTGAATCTAATTGCTTAAAAAATGATTTATTGATATATATTGGAATGTTTTGAAATAAAAAAAGAAGTTTAGGAAGGATATTCATCTTAACAATGTTAATTCTTCAAGCTAGTGTGAGATGAAGGGTTGACCATTTATGCAAGTCTTGCTTAATTTTTTCCATACAGATGGCAAAATTTTGTGATAAAGAGCTTTATGTTTACTTGTGATATTTACCCCTAGGTATTTAAACTGATCTGCTATGGTAAAAGGTAGGGTGTCTAATCTAATTTTATATGCTTGTGAATTCACTGGATAGAGTATACTTTTATTCAGATTAATTTTAAGACCAGATATCTTTTGAAACTGTTAGTGCTGTTAAAACTGCAGGGACAGTGTTTTCTGGGTCTGATATATATATAAAACCATATCATCTGCATATAGAGGAATTTTCTGTTCAAGTCCTTCTCTGACAATCCCCTTTATCTGATAAGAATTTCGGCACTGAACTGCCAGTGGTTCAATGGGGATTGCAAACAGCAGTGGCGAAAAGGGACATCCTTGTCTGGTGCCATGTTCTAACTTAAAGTAATCTGAGCAAATGTTATTAACACAAATTGAGGCTTCTGGATTGGTATACAGTAGTTTGATCCATGCACAAATATTCGGGCCAAACCCAAATTTCTCCAATGCAGTGAAAAGGTAGTTCCATTCAATCATATCAAATGCTTTTTCTGCGTCTAATGATAGTAATATCTCTGATTTTGCTGGTGAATATATAACATTAAACAAGCGTCGGAGATTGGAAGATAGGTGTCGGCCTTTAATAAATCCAGTTTGATCCTGTGATATTGCTGAGGGTAGCAATTTCTCCATCCTTCTAGCTAGAATTTTTGAGAGTATCTTAACATCATTATTCAGGAGTGAAATTGGTCTGTATGATGCACATTGTAACAAGTCCTTATTTTGTTTAGGAAAGATGGTGATTAATGCTTGACGAGGTAGTATTTGGTTTTCTCTAGCTTCTGTAAATGTTGCCAATAAGAGGGGAGCTAGCTGAGTGGAGAATTTATTATAAAATTCTACGGGGTAACAATCAGGGCCTGCTGATTTCCCGCTTTGAAGTGACTTTATAGCATCTAGTAATTCTGTTAGCGTTAGAGGTTTATCCAGTTCCTCAGCACTTAAAGCATCTATTTGTGGTGTCTGTAATGTATCCAGAAATGCATTAGATTGTGTGTTGTCTTCTTTGAGCTCAGTAGAATATAAGGATTTATAATAATCTTTAAATGCGTGCATTATATTTTTTTGGTCAATAATTTCTTCTCCATTCGTGTTGGTGATTACTGGTATTGCATTGCAAACTTCTTGTTTGTGAATTTGTTGAGCTAAAAGCTTATTAGCTTTTTATCTGTGTTCATAGTAATGATGTCTAGACTTATAAATAAGTTGTTCAGTTTCCTTAGTTGTTAAGATGTTAAGTTCTGTATGCAGGGCCTGCCTTTTCCTGTGGAGAGCTTCACTTGGATGCCTGGCTTGTTCTTCATCTATTCTAGTAATTTCGCTTCTTAGCTCTGACACTTTCTTGGTTTCAAACTTATTTCTGTTGGAAAGAAATTAAATAATCTGTCCTCTTAAGAAGGCCTTTAGAGTTTCCCAGAGTGTTCCAGCAGAAACCTCTGTGGGCGTGTTTGTCTCTAGGAAGAAGCTGATTTGTTTGGGTATAAATTCTGTGCAGTTCTCGTCTGCCAATAGAAGAGGGTTAAGGCGCCATCTGCGAGGTGAGTGTGAGGGGCTTAATGATTTTAGCTCCAAGACTAGAGGGGCATGGTCGGAGATAACAATTGTGTCGTATTTGCATGGTTTAATTGTAGGCAGGAAATTATTATCTATAAAAAAATAATCAATTCTTGAGTAGCTATAATGCACTGGTGAGTAGAACGAATATGTTCTTGAGTTTGGAAACCTCCAGGAGTCTGATAAGTTGTGATCATTTAAAAACTGTGTAATTGTCTTTGCAGTATTAGATGTCGTCCCCCCTGTCACAGGAGTCCTTTCTAAGAGTGGATTTAAAACACAATTAAAGTCCCCAGCCATTATAATTTTATGAGTGTTCACATTGGGAATAGATGCAAATAGATTTTGCATGAATTCCTTATCATCGACATTGGGTAGGTGGTGCAAAGTTTTGTCCAAAAAGGTCGCTGGGGGTGAGCTTTGGCTCTTTGTTCACTCACTAAGTAATAAAAGAGTGTCATACTGAGACATCTCTGGGTGTCATTTGTGTGATTGACCAGTCTGATCAGATGAGACCAAAAAGTACACACGTCAAGGAGAGTCCCAGTGAAGAAAGCTGACACTGAGCTGAAGTTAAGAGCCAGTCAAAGAAGGCCTGGCATCAGCAGCTTAAACAAACAACCAAGAAATGTCAGTCTGTACTACAAGTCTCCCGTCAGGACATCTCAGGAATTGATTTATGTAACAAAATCAAAATCAAGTGATAGCTAAAAAATAGACAACATAAATAAAACAAGAATTTCAATTGGACTTTCCATCGGTGACCATGTTTATGTAAACTGATTCGTATAAAATTGAAAAATATAAGAGCAGTCCATACACTTTCAATGATGTTTAAGGTGTTATTTTCTAAACGTTTGCTCACCTTTAAGTAAAGTTGTTTTAATTATCAACATTCTACTGAGGACACAGTTACCTTCATATCTACTTACTGAGACCTGGCTTAGCCAATCTGCCAGGGGCTGTTCTGGTCTGCATGCTGTAGTTTGCCCACCAGCGCCTCAGATACTCAAAAGAAAAACTGATTAGAGTTCAAAGAAGCTCAGCTCAGTGTGAGGAGCTCACTTGGCTCACTCAGTTGTCCGTGGATAAACAGGAGAGGCTCCTGCTCAGTACTGGCCTTGGAAAATCAGGTTTAAAAGATGGCTGAGTAGATTCTTCTGCCACACTGCATTTACAAAACCCTTAACTCCTGTTATTTAGTTTATATCTAATGAAAACTAAACTCCACTCACCTCTTTTTCTTCTTTTTCAGTCTCCAGCTTGACCATTTTATGACCGTTATGTTCAGTCACTCCACACATTGTGCAGATACATGTGTCATCAGTTTTACAAAATATTTCCAGACTTTTCTGATGTTTCACACAGAGTTTCTCCTTTAGATTTCCATCAGGATCAACCAGCTTGTGGTCCTTCCAGGCTGCTATTTCAAAGTGAGGCTGCAGGTGAGTCTGACAGTAGGAGGCCGGGCAGGTCAGACACGACTTCATTGCTCTCAACTTCATTCCAGTACAGGCGTCACACTCCACATCTCCAGGGCCAGCATAATTCTTAGATGGAGGACTGAGTGCCATCTTCTTTAATTTCTTGATGACTTCATTCAGCAGAGTGTTTCTGTTCAGCTCAGGCCTTGTGGTGAAGGTGTGTCTGCACTGAGGACAGCTGCACTCTTGGCTCTGATCCCAGCAGTCCGTGAGGCACTTCAGACAGAAACTGTGACCACAATATAGTGATACGGGGTCAGTCAGGGTGTCCAGACACACCGAGCAGGTGAACTTGTTCTGTAATACAAACAGGAGGGCTTCAGCCATCGTCAGTCTGAGGAGAGGCAGGCAGAGAGAATCAGTGATACAAACAAGGATGGTGGGTTTTTAGCAGTTTTTTGAAGTGCTCCGCTGTATTAGCCTGTCGAATTCCTATTGGCAGACTATTCCAGATTTTAGGTTAATAACAGCAGAAGGCCGCATCAGCACTTCTTTAAAGTTTAGCTCTTGGAATTGTAAGCAGACACTCATTTGAAGATCTAAGGTTACGATTTGGAGTGTAAGGTGAAAGCCATTCTGAAATATAGAATGGGGTGAGATGAGATGATTTAAAGCTTTGTAAAGAGATAGATAGATAGATAGATAGATAGATAGATAGATAGATAGATAGATAGATAGATAGATAGATAGATAGATAGATAGATAGATAGATACTTTATTAATCCCAAGGGGAAATTCACATTACCAGAATTTTAAAGTCAATTCTAAATGACACAGCTAACCAGTGTAGTGACGTGCTTGAATTTTCTTTCACTAGTTAAGATTATGGCGGCTCCATTATGCACTCGTAACGCACCCCTCTCAGGACTACCCAAAAAAGACATAAATCGATTACACTGAGTGCAGAATGGAGCTGCCATAATCTTAACTAGTGAAAGAAAATCCGAGCATGTCACTACACTGGTTACTTGTGTCATTCAGAATTGACTTTAAAATACTGGTAATGGTTTACAAAGCCTTAAATAATCTGCTCCATCTTATATTTCAGAATGCCTCTCACCTTACACTCCAAACCGTAACATTAGATCCTCAAATGAGTGTCTGCTTAGAATTTCAAGAGCTAAACTTAAAAGAAGTGGTGAGGTGGCCTTCTGCTGTTATGGACCTAAAATCTGGAATAGCCTGCCAATAGGAATTCGGCAGGCTAATACAGCGGAGCACTTTAAAAAACTGCTGAAAACACATTACCTTAACATGGCCTTCTCATAACTTCATTTTATTTTAATCCTGATGCTCTGTAGATTCAATTAATTATCATAACTATTCATGGTAGCTTCTAAATCCGTACTAACACCTACTCTCTATTCTTTTTTTTTTTCCCAGTTTTCTGTGGTGGCGACCTGCGCCATCACCACCTAATTAAAGCACCGTGATGTCCCTACTTTGATGGATTAAAGGCCAGAAGTCTACATGAACATCATCATCAAGTCCTTCCATGAGAACAATAAAATACAAAGAGGACTGTTCATTTATGTTAGGTAGAATGCCCAGAGGAGGCTGGTCAGGTGGTCTCATGGTCTGGAACCCCTGCAGATTTTATTTTTTTTCTCCAGCCGTCTGAAGTATTTTTGTTTTTTCTGTCCTCCCTGGCCATCAGACCTTACTCTTATTTTATGTTAATTAGTGTTGTCTTATGTTAATTCTTACTTTGTCCCTTTTTCTCTTTTCTTCATCATGTAAAGCACTTTGAGCTACATTATTTGTATGAAAATGTGCTATATAAATAAATGTTGTTGTTGTTGTTTCTTGGGTGTTCCTGACAGGAGCATTACAGTAATCTAGTCGACTGAAAACAAAGCATGAATTCATTATCAGCATCGTGCAAAATTATATGGGGGGTCTAACTTTTACTATATTCCTTAAGGGGAAAAATGCTGTCCTATTGATCTGATTAAGATGTGATTTAAAATTTAGGTCAGAGTCAATAATTACTCCTAAATTGTTTATCTCTGTCTTGACTTGTAAGCCTAATGGATCAAGTTTATTTCTAATACCCTCATTATTTCCATTTTTGCCAATCAATAAGATTTCTATTTTCTCCATATTTAGATTTGAGTAAATTCCTACTCATCCACTCAGAAACACAAATAGGACATTGGGGTCAGTGAATCAAGAGAGTTGAGGTCCTCAGGTGCTATTGATAAATAGTGTGTCGTCAGCATAGCTGTGGTAGCTCACGTTATGCCTTGAGATAATCTGACCTCATGGAAGCCTGGAGATCAAAAAGAGCAGCGGACCAGGAGAGATCATTCTGGATCACAATATATAATATCAGGGGTCTCTGAAGTATAATTACCACAATTAACAAAGAATTTTCTACCTGTCAAGCAAGACTCATATTAATTTTAGACCCTGCCAGAGAAGCCCACCCACTGACTAAGGTGATTTCTAATAATATTGTGAACAATGGTATCAAATGCAGCAGTCAGATCTCAGAGGATGAGAACAGATAAACGGCCTCTGTCCACTTTAACCCATAAGTCATTTACTAGTTTAACAAGTGCAGTTTCTGTACTGTGATTTGTTCTAAAACTCGACTGAACCTTGTTAAGAACAGCAGGTTTATTCAAGCGATCATTGAGCTGCGTAATGACGGACTTCTCTAGGATTTTACTTAAGAAAGGTAGGATAGAAATGGGTCTAAAATTGTCAAAAACAGAAGAGTCGAGATTATTTATCGTGATCAGGGGTTTAACAACAGCAGTCTTAAGACAGTCTGGGAAGACCCCCATATCTAATGATGAGTTCACTATGTCAAGCACACCATCAATTAGCACGTCAGATCCTTCTTTGAAAAAGCTTGTTGGTGTTGAGTTAAGGAGACAAGAGGAGGGCCTCAGTTGGGAGATTCTTCTACATAGATCAGTAAGTCTATCCTGGTGAAATAATTTAAATTGCTTAAAATGGAATACTGAGATTTAATAGGATCGGTTTTGGGGGGATGTACTATATTATTTCTATCATTAATTTTGTGTTTAAAAAATATAGCAAAATTCTCACAAGTTTCCTTTGTAGTTTGTTGGAGACATTCCATTGAGTGGGTTTAGCAAACAATCAACAGTAGAGAATAAAACTCTTGGATTACCAGCATTATTATTTATAATTTTAGAGGAGTAGCACCACCTCTCCAGACGGACTATGTTGTTGTATTCTGTTATTTTAGCCTCCAATATTTCATATTGGACAATCAATTTAGTTTTTCTCCATTTACACTCAGATCTCCACCATGTTTTCTTTAATTCAGATACTTTTTGGGTCTTCCATGGTGTAACAGTGCTGGAGGATTTCTTAACTTGTCTTTTCAGGAGCGACGATGTCAGCAGCAGCTCTCACTTTAACTTTAAAATGTCCCACCTTACTATTTACATTATTATCACTACTGTAGTAAGCACTGCAAACAGACTGGTTGCTTAAAATGTTAGTAAACTTTGAAGCTGCAGATGAATAAAAGAAGCCTTTTTTAACAACATGCTTCTCATTAATTGTATCTATCAGTATTTGTATATTAAACAATTACAGAAAATGGTCTGATAAACCAATAACCACAATCTGCCTCACATCAACGTTTAACCCTTTAGTAATCTCTAAATCCAATGTGTGCCCCCCTTTTGTGTGTTAGCTGGCTATCATGCTGGCTCAGATCAAAGGAGTGCAGGAGGTTCATGAATTGAAGCTATAGACCACCAACAATAACATCACATATGTGTAAAATAATGGAGTGTACAGTTACTTGAGGAGGAGAAGAAGAAGACGAGTGATGGATCTGATTATCAAAGTAGTTTGGAGAGGAAGAAGGACTAGAGACAATGTATTAACAGGACATTATGAGAGCCTAGGGGAATAAAGAACTTCTTAAGTGCTGTGTTGTTTGATATTGAAAAGCCGATGATGGGTTGTGAAAGGAAGGACTTCAATCATTCAGGTTACAGAACATTGGATCATTTCATTCTGAGCCTCTCACCTGCAGGGGGTCTACACTATTCAGAGTGGGGTTGATTTATTGACAAAGGAATCTATACTAATTAATAAAAGGCAAAGCCCTCACTGACTCACTGACTGACTGACTGACTGACTGACTGACTCATTACTAATTCTGCAACTTCCCATGTAGGTGGAAGGCTGAAATTTGGCAGGCTGATTCCTTACAGCTTACTTACAAAAGTTAGGCAGGTTTCATTTCGAAATTCAACGCGTAATGGTCATAACTGGAACCTCTTTTTTCACAATATACTGTAATGGACGGCAGCTCGATGGCCGTGGGAGGAGGAGTTGAGTGTCACGTCATCATGCCTCCCACGTAATCACGTAAAAAGACTGTGAACGCAGTAGGGACAAATGAAGGTGGAGCCGCAAACAGCGAAAAACAAAAAATTCATTAAACAATTGAGAAGGGAGCGAAACAATAAGAAGCGAGCAAGTGAAGCATACAAGCATCTTCATAAGGGAAAAAAGCACGGTGTAAAACGTAAGTTTAAATTAAGTTTATAGAAACGCTCCCGCTGCGGATTGCAATAACATATTCGCGAGATAAAAGTTTAATGAGAAGACACGAGGTATAAACGAACCACACGCCGTAGCGCAACGTTAGGGGCAACAGTTTCAACCATTCTATGATCTGCTTCTCGCAACTGAAAGACGGCACATGGCGGATGTTAGCCGACTTGCTGACCACAACATTAGGGGCTTCAACTCTGGCGCTGATGATAGAGATTCGATTCCCGAGAGAGGATGCAGTGAGTGTGTATGCCTGATGAGCCCAGAATTAGGGAGAAACACGTGTCGCATACTTTTTGCATTATTTGAAAGTAAACTATTAAAACCATTCTATGATCAGCTTCTGGGAACAGAAAGAGGGCACGTGGCGAATGTAAGGCAACTTCCTGACCAACCACAAGCGTAACCTGGCAGGTAACCATCCATACAGTCAGATTGTGATTCAGAAAATGAATGCCATGAATGTAATTACCACGATCTACATACTGTCAAATAAACGAAACACACGCCGTAGCGCGACAGCTGTGAAAAGTGAGGTTCACAAAAAAACAGATCCTTAACAAATTGTTATTGGTATATTTTCGATCCATTTAAAAAGGTTTTATTTTCTTCTTAATAAAATTAAAAGCAGTACTTCGCCGCAACGAAGCGCGAGAATTTGGCTATATATATCTGCTTCTCACAATTAAAAGAGGGCACGTGGCGGATTTTAGACGACTTCATGACCAAACATAAGTGTTACCTGCCAGGTAGGGTTACCACTTTTAATACAAAAAAATAAGGGACGCATACTGCAGCGGGTGCCACATCCCAGTGCCAACACTTTGCAGACTCTACTTAAAAGACCCGCCCTCCTCTCTGGACAGTTAAAAAGACCAATCAAACTAACGATGACATCAGGTATTACCCAATCAAAAGTAGGAAAGGAGGCATCTTCATAAAATGTGTGTGGGATGATTTGCATGAGACACTGTTTTAAAAAAAATGATAAAAAAAATACGGGACAAATCCCGTCCCGTATTGATTCAAAACGGGACGCGCAATTTCATACTCAAATACGGGACGATTCCGTATTTTAAAGGATGGGTGGCAACCCTACAGTGCCAGGTAACCACCCATACAATCAGATTGTGATTCAGACTAGGAATGCAATGAATGTAATTACCCCGATCTACATACAAGGCGAAAGTCTTGCAACATTCAAAGATGATGGTTTGGGATAAGTACACCATAGAACATAAAAGAGCTTATGAAGCCTTGAACCGAAAAAAGCAAGATCTCAGAGATCGTAAAAAAAAAAAAAATAGGAGGTAATGTCGTTTTACTCGCTGTACATTTTAGTCAAACATTACCAGTTATTTCACGAGGGAGACCAGCAGATGAACTCAACACGTGTTTAAAATCCATGCTTCTCCCACGCTCGGTTATATGTCGCGTGTTCTCGGGTAGGTGCACCAAAAAATGTATACATTTAAGCATGTAATGGGCAAACAAAAAATGAGGTATACCCGAAGGCACTGCAGTAGTACTTAATGTAACTTTACTTCTTAAATGTTAATGTTTTACTGTTTAATAATTTATACGCTTCTTATATGTTGTTCAAATTCTTTTATCAAAATACCAGTGACATGCTCATTCCTTACAGCTTACTTACAAAAGTTAAGCAGGTTTCATTTCGAAATTCTACACATAACGGTCATAACGGTCGACATCGTCCGCCATGTTAAACTTTGTAATTTATGGCCCCATCTATACGAAATTTGGTAGGCGGCTTCCCTGCACTCACCGAAACCGATGTACGTACTTATTTCGGTGGTATGACAACACTGTCGGCCGCCATATTGAACTTTCCAACGGTCTTTGTTACTTAATGGACCCATCTTCAAGAAATTTGGTACGCGGGTTCCCAACGCTAACTGAATCCTACTTACGTACATATATACATCCATAGCCTGCAGCTCGGTCCACACTCTGAATCCCCCAGGCATTCCTGGGGATGATTTGAGGCAAGATTGCTTTTCACATGGCCAACTATACATTGCATGCTGAAGAGTAAGCTCAGCGCACAGCTTGGTCATATTACAACCGGAGGGGCGAACTGACAACGTGGTATACAAAGAGATCCTTAACAAATAATTATTGGTACATTTTCAGTTTATTATTTAAAATTTTAAAGCAGTACTTCACCGCTGCGAAGCGCAGGTATTTTGCTAGTAATGTATAAAAATAGCACCTTTTTTATCCATTAAAAAAATAACTTTTGACGTCATTCAAATTGTTACTTATACTTTTACAGTTAAAATCTAACCAATCAACAATACTAATGGGCAGCGTTACTTACACTGCAACAACATTAAAAAGCAGGAGACTACTGGGGTAGTGATGACATCGGCCAGCGTTACCAAACCATCACCAGGCCAAGGAGGGATTTACTGACCTTGGATTGCTGGCCATTAACCCAATTTAGGCCTCTTTGTTAAGGGGTCACTTGTAGCAGCCCCCACACGGGGCCAGTGCTCATGTCATTGGGTTTGCCAAAACCTACACTGCCATAGCTTGGACCACTGTGTGCTGGGTAATCTTTGTCATATTCTACCAAAGAGTATTCTAAAACAGAAAAATGTGCAAATACAGGTCAGGTCAGGTTGGGGACCATGCACTGGTACCCACCACACGATGAAACACCTCAGGATCCTGGTTGGCAACCCCCCAGGCAAACACGTGAACCTGTCTCACCCTGTGGAAATGACCATCTATCTGCCACAGCCAGGTGTTAGGTGGGCATCCCCTTGGCCTGGTCCTTCAATGAGAATCATGCCACATGGCCATAGTGCTGTAACTGACGCTCCCTCACAATGCAGGTAATGTGTCTTATTTGGGACAATGTCAGCAACCAGTCGTTGAGCACAAAGTCAAACCAGCTTAGCAAAGGAGTGCTATCTCTGGGTAGTTTTCATGTCACGCAAACATATAGCAAAACAGGAAGCAATGGGACCGTGAAAACTTGGGGCCTCATGTATAACGGCGTATGTAGAATTCACACTAAAACATGGTGTACGGACAAAACTGCAAATGTGCATGTGCTCAAAAAAGTCAGATTTATAAAACTGTGCATAAGTAAAGTTCCACACACTTAGAAATATTTTGCATGTGCAGGCACCTAGAGCCTCCCAGAATTTAACATATTTGAATATGCAAATCAATATAAATAGCCTCTTCTGCTCAGTGTTTTGTTAAAAAGACAATGGCAAAAGCACATGAAAAAAAGAATTTCAGTGAATGTGAAATTGGCAAGTAAAAACATACTACAGTAAAACCTACTAATGTGACCACCCGTGTAAGGTGACCACTTTTCCTTGGTCCCTTCAGAAACAGGGTGTTTTAAACTGTAAAATGCTTATATAAAGTGACCTCCTGCCTGATGTGACCATTGACCACTTCTCCTTGATCCCTAGGAAGAAAATCATCTTGGCTATAGTGAACAGATAAAAAAAAAAATAACTGAGGAAAACAACAATTTGGTCCCTTTATTCTCTGTAGGTGTAATAAATCATGTTAGAGCTTCTCGAATGGATAGGTGTCCAGGATACTACTGGAATAGCCCTAACTCCCCATCCCTCTCCTTACCTTTGTCAACACATGACTCTATGTTGCTTCTCTGGATTACTCATTTCTGTTGAATTTTTTTGAATCTCCCTCTTTCAACTGAATTTTGTAACCATCTCCTCGGTTCTAACTGTGATTTAAAATGAGACTGTTCTGTGCTTCACCTAAAAATGTCTAAGAAGGGGTATTAAGAGCGTAGTCCGCGTCAGAAGTGCGACTTGTTACTTTTTTTGTAGTGCCACAGTGAAAGAAAAACTGCGGAGGAGTTCAGCGTCAATAAAACTACTGTCAACGATATAAAGAAGCGAACGTCCAAGTGAAATGAGCCGAAAGAAGAGAGCGAGTCCCTATGATACGATTAATGAACTAACTCTTAATTGGTTCTCAAAGATAAGAGGAATAAACATGAGAGTGTCTGGACCTGTGCTGCAGGAAGTAGCCTTGAAATGCACTGCAGAATTGAGCTTACCCGATTTTAAGGAGTCATCAGGCTTTAAGGTATGAAATAAGATTTCATCCAAAATCCTGACAGGTGATTCTAATGAAGTGAACAGAGAAAGTGTACAGAAATGTAAGTGTAACTTGTCTGAATTCATTGGTAATTACGAGCCACAGAATATCTTCAATGCTGATGAACATGGTTTGTTTTTAAAGCGATGTCAGATCAGTCGCTGGTGATAAAAGGTGACACATGTAAGGCAGGAAAATCTTCAAAGGAACGGCTTACGGTCCTTTTGTGTGCTAGCGCAGCGAGCAAGAAATGAAGTCCACTTATAATTGGTAAATCAAAAAAAACCTAAGTGTTTCAAAAACATTAAGCCACTCAACTTCCAGATACATGGGGATCACATAGGAAATCTTGGATGAATTCAGAGCTCTTCATTGACTGGTTGAAAAGTGTCAACACCATAATGAAAAAGCAGAAATGAAACATTTTAATGATTGTAGACAATTGCCCAAGTCATTGCCCAGTAGTAAACCTATCTAACGTACCTTTAAAATCCCTTCCTCATAACTCCACATCCATTCTACAAGCACTGGACCAAGGAGTGATCAAGGCTTTCAAAGCTCACTATTGCAGTAGAGTGTTGTACCGTGTTAGCCATCGATTGATACAGGAGAAAGTGGGTGAAATGACAGCTTTTATTGGATAACTAAATAGATTACAAACGCAAGCTTTCAAGGCAGCTAAGGACCCTTCATCAGGCCTTACACCTTCAAGGTTACACCTTCCTGATTACCATTCAACACTGTAGCGGGTTGGAAAATGGATGGATGGGTGAAAAATCTTAGTTATACATGTTTCATAATTCTATCCATTCATCCATCCATCTCAAATCCACTTACTTCATTTCAGGATTTTAGATAACAACAACACGTCTTGATGGACCTCAATGTGGTATTGGCTCATCATCAGGAAAACACCATCACCTCATGTATGTCAGCAATCAAAGTGACCAGAACAGAAGAGCCAGTTAGCATAAAATTAATCTCTTAGATGGAAGAGAAGGAAACAAGTCTTCAGATGGTCAACCACAGGCACAGGGAGAACATAAAAACTCCACATGAACAACAATGGGACATGGGATTTGAACTCACGTGACTGAATCTGAGGCAGAAGGTGTGGTGACCACTGCACCACAATGCTGGACTAATAAATAGATGTAGAGTTTAATTTTAATGTTATTAAGTCATCAACTATATTTATGTTTTAATTGGTTTTAAGTCCTTTTGTTGGTAAAAGTGGTTGGCCGTGTGAACGTTACCAGCCAGGAAAATAACATGTCAGTGAGTCAGACATTTATGTAAAAATAAAAAAATAAAACAAAGAGCTTCTTCTGAGTTAGATATTTGTATCGGCCAAGATTGATTCATGGGTTATTAGAGGATGATCATGATTGCTGTTTACAATTCTGCAAAATGGTTATGAATGAAGAAAGACAAGGCAATGGCATCACTGATAAAATTACGAGTACCGACGAAGATCAATTTAAAGTTTCAGGTGCTGTAAATCCGCACAACTGTGTCTATTATTGCACAGAAAATCCTCACGTAACGATGGAAGAACAGCTGAATGAACAGGGGGTCACAGTTTGGGGGTCTTTCATGTAAAGGATGTAAGTGCCGTATAGGAGGAATAGCCTGGCCGGGATGGGGCTGAATCGATATCCTGCTCAAAAGAAAAGATTAATGGATGGAATGGAGGAGGTGGAGTATCAAGAGCAGTTCCTCCCCCAGTATAATAGATGGCAGTGCTCCACTGGTGTGAACCCAGTAAGGACGCCCTGCAGGGATATATGGGAGTCGTAGTCCTGAGAGACAATCCTGTCAGGGTCCTTGAGTGCCATCTGGGGGTGCTGCAGTGAGAGGGACTCCCGCTTCAGAAGACTTCCATCTGACCCAGAGGGGCTTCTGTCAGCTCTGCGCAGGGCCAGAAAGTTAGTGATTGAACAGAGTGAAGCCTTACAAAACATCGAAACATTTGAAGGAATTCTGTCAGAAATCGTGTCGAAGGTTCAAAGCATTTCACACTCACCTCTCCAGTGACATCTGCTGGCCATTTTCATTAACGTTACACAAACTCACGATCAACTTCAATGATGTTCATATAACTTTTATTACTTTTATCTTTCACTGCTACGGACTGGCAATGAAGA
Organism: Erpetoichthys calabaricus; assembly: GCF_900747795.2. Classification (NCBI taxonomy): domain Eukaryota; kingdom Metazoa; phylum Chordata; class Cladistia; order Polypteriformes; family Polypteridae; genus Erpetoichthys; species Erpetoichthys calabaricus. Next base: position 6,873,954 of record NC_041398.2, read on the forward strand.
GAAGGGTTCATCATCGACTTCCAGTGCCTGTTGTCAGAAAAAAAAAAATAATGCCGACAGGCAGAATGTCCATCCATCCATCCATTGTCCAACCCGCTGAATCCACACACAGGGTCACGGGGGTCTGCTGGAGCCAATCCCAGCCAACACAGGCACAAGGCAGGGAACCAATCCTGGGCAGGGTGCCAACCCACCGCAAGACACACACAAACACCAAGCACACACTAGGGCCAATTTAGAATTGCCAATCCACCTAACCTGCATGTCTTTGGACTGTGGGAGGAAACCAGAGTGCCCGGAGGAAACCCACGCAGACAGGGGGAGAACATGCAAACTCCACACAGGGAGGACCTGGGAAGCGAACCCCGGTCTCTTAACTGTGAGGCAGCAGCGCTACCACTGCGCCACCGTGCCGCCCCAGGCGGAATGTACAATACGATAAGTTTTACTAACACAGAACAAGACCCAACCCCCCCTCAATAGCTCCCCTTGCTCACCGTTGGTCCATATTTTGTTGAATGAAAAACCAAAATAAACTCTTATAATATTCCACACAGGGAGGACCCCCAGACACGAAACCTGTGATCTGCTTATTGTGAGACCCCAACACTACCATTGTGTTCTCATCCATCCATCCATCCATCCATCCATCCATCCATCCTCTTCCACTTATCCGAGGTCGGGTCGCGGGGGCAGCAGCTTGAGCAGAGATGCCCAGACTTCCCTCCTCCCCGGCCACTTCTTCTAGCTCTTCTGGAGAATCCCAGAGGCGTTCCCAGGCCAGCCAGGGAGACATAGTCCCTCCAGCGTGTCCTGGGTCTTCCCTCGGGCCTCCTCCCAGTTGGACGTGCCCGGAACACCTCACCAGGGAGGCATCCAGAAGGCATTCTGATCAGATGCCCGAGCCACCTCATCTGACTCCTCTCGATGCGGAGGAGCAGCGGCTCTACTCTGAGCCCCTCCTGGATGACCGAGGTTCTCACCCTATCTTTAAGGGAGAGCCCAGACACCCTGCGGAGGAAACTCATTTCAGCCGCTTGTATTCGCAATCTCGTTCTTTCGGTCACTACCCACATCTCACGACCATAGGTGAGGGTAGGAACATAGATCGACTGGTAAATTGAGAGCTTTGCCTTACGGCTCAGCTCCTTTTTCACCACGACAGACCGATTTAGAGCCCACATCACTGCGGACGCCGCACCGATCCACCTGTCAATCTCATGCTCCATTTTCCCCTCACTCGTGAAAAAGATCCTGAGATACCTGAACTCCTCCACTTGGGGAAGGATCTCACTCCCCATCCCTAAGAGGGCACTCCACCCTTTTCCAGCTGAGGTCCATGGTCTCGGATTTAGAGTTGCTGATTCCCATCCCAGCCACTTCACACTCAGCTGCAAACCGATCCAGAGAGAGCTGAAGATCACAGCCTTACGAAACAAACAGGATAACATCTGCAAAAAGTAATGACCCAGTCCTGAGTCCACCAAACTGGACCCCCTCAACACCCTGGCTGCGCCTAGAAATTCTGTCCATAAAAGTTAGGAACAGAATCGATGACAAAGGGCAGCCCTGGCTCTTGGACGTGGAATACCATTGTGTTCTAAAAAGCAAATAAAGTGAAAAGAAGTCAATGAGCAGCAGACATTGGTGAGTGATATAGATTATGGTTAGAATGAAAACCTGCAGCCAACAGTAGCCCCCCCAGGAACAGAGTTGGACACCCCTGATGTACACACATGTAAAGTGACCATCAGGGCACCTCACCAAACAGCTGATGGCTTCTTATAAGTCATCCCCTGTGAAAAGATCCCAATGTTGGTCACTGTGACCCTGCAGCTCTTCTCTTCATGTAGGACTGAAGCCTCTGGAGAGTCAGACTCTGTGAACAGTTGTGCTTGGACACAAAGTGACAGAGAGATAGAAATATGAAGACCCCTAGCACAGGATGACTAAAGCCTTTAAAGACACTCTGCACATTGTGTTCTGCTCATTCTTGGTGGGCTCTGCAGCTGAGCTCTTCATGGCTGACTTCTCTGTCTGAGAGGACCTGAAGACTGTCTGTGGTAAAGAGGAACAGCCAAGACATAAAGTGAGAGCTGGTGAGTCTACCAAAAGTCTTTAAACACCAGTGAGCCCAGTGTGCCAACATGATGTGCCAGTGGGTAGGTGGGCACTGAGTGGTGCTTTAGTGGGCTTCAGCAGGTTGATACTCGTTACTTTGTGTCACATTTGAACCATCCTGTTTTAGTAATTACTGCCCAGTGAATGGATTGATGTCACCCAGCACCGTCTTCATGTCCCCATTGTGCTCTTTTCATGTGCAGGTTCTGAAGCTCCAAATGTCCTCCTGCAGTCGTCTGAACCTCTGAGCGCTGAGGAGGTTTTTACAGGTGAGTTTGTGTTCTTATTGATTTTGTGGTCCTGACGAGTATCTGTGACAACCTCATGTCCTCTCCTGGTGTGACTGTGTGGTGTGTAACTGTGTCACACAAGTGCCGGTCCACTTTCATTCAGCTCACTTGATGTTATTTTCTCTTTTCTCTGTCCTCTTGCCTTTTTCCACTCTTTTTTTTCTCTATTTCTATCACTCTCTTATCTCTCTCTGTTTCTAATTCACGTTCCTCTGGCACCACATTTTGAGAATGAAAGATGAGAATGCGAGATCTGCAGTGTCCAGTGGTGCAGAGGGAATCGGGACAATTGTGACTTGAAGTCTGTAACAGTGACGGGCTGATTATGGGGTGTGGCGATGGCCGCTCTGAGTCATTGGCTGCTGCCTCTCACCTGACTGAGCTGTGCAGTCTTTACAAACAGATTTGGGCTCAGGGCTCCAGTCACATAATGAAGAATGAATTAGCATGTGGCGTGGAGATATCTGCCCTGATGAGGCCTGAGAGGATTTGACTGTCAGGGTTGCATCTTGACATGGCAGCAGACAAAGATTCAGCTCCCTCTATTCCTATGTGAGGAAAGACCTCATCACTTACCATGACATTACACCGTAATGGGCTAAGGACCCTGCCTGGCCGAAGTCCATTTTATGCTTCATATTTCTTTTATAATAAATATTAATAATATTTTTTCTAATTTTTAATGCAAATAATGATAGATAAAATTAAATGACAAATGTATTGTTAAAAAGGCTTCATTGATTCATGTGAAGCTTCAAAGTTTACTAACATTTTAACCAACCAGTCCATTTTTAGTGTTTACCTACAATAGTGATAATAATGTAAATAGTAAGGTGGGACATTTTAATGGTGAAGTGAGAGCTGCTGCTGACATAGTCGCTTCAGAAAAGACAGTAAAGAAATCCTCCAGCACTGTTGCACCAAGGAAGGACCAAAGAGTGTCTGATTTAAAGAAAACATGGAGGAGAGCTGAGCGTAAATGGAGAAAAAATAATTGGTTCTCCACTATGAAATATTGAAGGCTAAAAATAACAGAATACAACAACATAGTCCCTCTGGAGAGGTGGTGCTACTCCTCTAAAATTATATATAATAATGCTGATAGGGTGGCGCAGAGGGTAGAACATGCAAACTCCACGCAGGGAGGACCCGGGAAGTGAACCCAGGTCCCCAAACTGCAAGGCAGCAGCGCTACCCACTGTGCCACCATCCTAATCTTAAATTTGTAAATTTGTAAATTTTAGGTCCCTGAGGTTAAAGGTCTCTCCTCAGGGCCCTAATGTTAGCCTATGTATTTGCTTGATTTTATCCTTTAACTTTTATATCTTATTTAAAGTGGTTTTAAAACCTTTGGTTAACTTGTTTAGAGTAATTCAAATTTGTTTCTGGTTGTTAAAGTTATAAAGAAAGGATGGTGTTTTCTGCAGTTCTAACATTGAACATCAAGGGGCAGTCTAGTTCTGAACACTTGTCGTTTTATCTGTTTTTTAGCAGATTTTTAAAATCCATTTTTAAAATAGGATTTGATAATTAATTTAGACAGAGATCACTTTTCAACAGGATAATTATTAGATTTGGAGAAAAAAGGGTAGGATGGATTGGAAACATAAATAAGTATTTAATTCATTGGATCAGTGTGCCCGTGCATTGCCTTTTTACATTAATAGCCCCTAATCTAAACATTCCATTGACATTCTATATGGTGTTCCACAAGGGTCTCCTCCGGGTCTGCTGCTCTTTTTTGATCTCCATGCATCCATAAGGTCGGATTATCTCAAGGCACAATGTGAGCCACCCACAGCTATGCTGACAACACACAGCTGTATTTATCAATAGCGCCTGAGGACCCCGACTCTCTTAGTTCACAGACCCCAATGTCTTAACTTGTGTTTCTGAGTGGATGAGTAGGAATTTTCTCAAACTAAATAAAGAGAAAACAGAAATCATAGTTATTGGAAAAAATGGATATAGTGAGAGTATTAGAAATAAACTTAATTCGTTAGGCTTAGCACTAGAATTACCAAAGCCTACAAAGAAACTCGATGTAGAACCGTCGTCATCATCTGAGTTCACATCTGTTATAGCGCGCCTTTATGTGAAAACAGCAGTGTCAGATCTCTCGTGAACGTGACAGAGAATAAACTGAATAAAAAAAACAGTTAACCTTTACAAGTATCATAAATTTTACACTGGCTGTTACAGACTGAAATCAAATGTATGTTTTTATTCTAAAATAGTAAGAATAAGAGCAGCTCACTTCCCAAAACAGACTCGACCCGTGAAGTTTTGATTACCAGTCAGCAGTTGATACCATTGCACCACCGAAGCAGTCGTATCAAAGGAGGGTTCTTTATCTGTAGTTATATTATTGAATAGAAGCGTACTTGTTCTTTTATATTTGTACCTTTTGTGAAACTGTTTAATCTTGATATTTGCACTTCAGGCTTTAGCACATTATACCACTCATGTCTAAATTTTGTCAATTATTACTAAAACATAAAAAATTTTTCTGTTTTAACGATGTGTATACATAGATTGTTGTAGACATGAAACACACATGAAATGTATGTGTTCCAAATAAAGGATATAGTATTTATGAAAGGTTAAATTTTGCTTGACTTCTCACTCTATACAACTCTAAGTAAAGACATGCAGGGTAAACAGACTTGAGCTGAGATAACTGTGCGCCGGGTGGTGGGATGTTGATAGTAGGCTGCTTGACTGCTTCTAATCGACACCATTTACAAGACAAAAGACGCTAACTGAGGGTTTGAAGGGATTTAAGGTGGGCCGGATCTACAAGTTTTTTCGCAGGCTTTGGTAATTCTAGTGTTAAATGTCAAGACAGTGGTAAAGAATTTAAAGGAAATTTATTGAATCAATTATTGACCTAAATTTTAAATCACAAATTAATCAGATTATCAGGACAGCATTTTTTCAGTAAGGAATATGGCGTAAGTTATACCCCTTATAGCCTTACAAGACACTGAAAAATGAGTTCAAGGTCTTATATTTAGTTGACTAGATTACTGCAATACACTCCTCTCAGGACCACCCAAAAAAGACATCAATTGGTTACAACAAGTGTAGCATGGAGCTGCCAGAATCTTAACTAGAAAAACAAAATCCTCCAGGTTTGATGTCAGTACATTAGTTACATGGGCCATTCAGAATTGACTTTAAAATACTTCTTCTGGTTTTACAAAGCCTTAAATCATCTCACCCCATCTTATAATTCAGAAGACCTCTCACCTTACACTCCAAATAGTAACCTTAGATCCTCAAATGAGTGTCTGTTTGTAATTCCAAGAGCTAAACTTAAAAGAAATGTGAGACAGCCATCTGCTGTTATGCACCTAAATCTGAAATAGCTGACTGATAGACTAATATGATGGAGCACTTTAAAAAACCTGATAGAAAACCCACCATCCTTGTTTTTCTGACTGATTCTCTCTGCCTGCCTCTCCTCAGAGTGACGATGGCTGAAGCCCAGCTGTTTGAGTCACAGGACGATTTCACCTGCTCGATGTGTCTGGACACCCTTGACTGACCCTGTCACCATCCCCTGTGGTCACAGTTTCTGTCTGAAGTGCCTCACCGGGACTGCTGGGATCAGAGCCAAGAGTGCAGCTGTCCTCAGTGCAGACTAACACCTTCACCACAAGGCCTACATTGCGAAGAAACACTCTGCTGAATGAAATTCTCAAGAAATTCACGAAGACAAGACTCTGTTCTCCTCCATCTCAGATTATGCTGGTCCTGGATATGTGGAGTGTGACTTCTGTACTGGGAAGAAGTTGAGAGCAATGAAGTCCTGTCTAACCTGCCCCGGCCTCCTACTGTCAGACTCACCTGCAGCCTCACTATGAAAGTAGCAGCCTGGAAGGACCACAAGCTGTTGATCCTGATAGAAATCTGAAGGAGAAACTCTGTGAGAAACATCAGAAAAGTCTGGAAATATTTTGTGAAACTGATGACACGTGTATCTGCATGATGTGTGGAGTGACTGAACATAACGGTCATAAAATGGTCAGCTAGAGACGGAAAGAGAAGAAAGCAGGTGAGTGGAGTTTTAGTTTTCAGTAGATGTAAACTGAATAAGAGGAGTTAAGGGTTTTGTAAATTCAGTGTAGCAGGAAGAATCTATTCAGCCATCTTATAAACTAAGGGCAAACTACAGCCTGCAGAGCAGAATGGCCCCTGGCAGAGGTATGAATTGGCACGTGGGCTACTCATAGAAATATCTGACTTTCCAGCCCTCATGAGGTGTCCTTAAGAAGATGATGCAGAAATTGGTTGGCTGTAAGTGTAGTTAGTCACCATGCAGTGTCCTCAAAACGTAATTCAGTACCCCGAGCTTTCACCACAGGAATGGAGAGAGTCTGTAGTGCGGTAGACATGGAGGGTAAGTGTGTTTAGCTGCACATTTGACTTTGTGTGTTTTTATATAATTTAAGTTTGCTGATCTCAGCCTTTTTAAGAGACACTTTCCTAGTCACATGTCACCCAATTCAATACTGCAACTACAGAACCATGTCTAAGATTCTTACAATTAACTTCAGCTCGGAGAATTTTCAATATTGTATTACTGTATTTATATTCTCCCTTTGAATTAAATGAACTGACTGATTATTCTCCCTAATGTATGATCGTGAGGTGAAACTCTGACCTTTAACAATGTGATTAAACCCCACCAAGTCCAGCAGGTGTGTCAGTAACTTGTGAAGGAGCTCATTTGAACATCTGTGCTGGGATGGCCAGCTCCAGTCCTGGAGGGCTACGGTGGCCTGCAGGGTTTTCATTCTCACTCTTTTCTAGAATTAGTGACCAGTTGTTGCTACTAATTAACTTGTACTTTCTTTCATTTTAAATGACTTGCCTATTTAAGACTCGGACCCCTCAATTGTTTTATTCTTTCCTTGATTAGCAACAAATTAATAATGGGATAAAAAATGAGTCAACACATGACCAGCAACCTGAGTCCCCATCATTATAATATCTGACATAAGAAAGGTGAAGGTCTCAGTGATGTTGATCTGCTCAGGTCCACAAAAACATTTGGGCTTTTAGAAGAAAGAAATCAACAGTTTTGGAAACGTCTGCTGTGGCAGAATTAGAGCAGCAACAAGCCACAGAATGAAATAACAAGTTTAATTAACTAGAAGAATTGGCTTCTAATTAAGAAACTGGTTGGAGTTTGAGGCTCTTACCTTAGCCTCACATCTCACTTTTATTGGCTGATATTTAAGAAAAAAATAAGTCAATTTAGAGGATTGAGTCTTAAAAAATAACTCAATTAAAATGAGTGGAAAAGAAGTCAAGAAACAGCAGAAATTGGTCACTGAGTAAGAAAGTGTCAGAAAGGAAAAGCAGCCAGCCACTGCAGATGTCCAGGACCAGAGCTGAACACTCGTAATCTTCTGCCAACATTAAACTGACCCATCATAAGCACACAATGAGATGTTTAGTGTGGTCAGATAAAAATCAGGTAAGTTCAGTCAGGTGTAATGACCTTGTGGCTCAGGAGGATTATAAATTAGTGATACAAAGGTAACTGATTGTGTTTTAATATCTAATACGAGCGCCCTCAAGTGATGTGAATTCACTGACAGTCTGAGAAGAATATTCACTTCACTACTGGGCCCACATTCTTTACTGACATTTTCTGATTTATAAAGCAAAATGAAGCCTTTGGTGCTACTCTTCAAATAAAGGAATAGTGTCAGATTGGCTAAGCCAGGTCTCAGCAAGTAGGTATGAAGGTAAACTGTGTCCTCATTGAATGTCGATAATAAAAACAAACTTTACTTAAAGGTGAGCCAAAAGTTTAGAAACACACTTTAAGCAGCACTGAAGTTTATGAACTGGTCTTATATTACAGCTAGTAGGAAAAAGATTGGACTTGTGTGCACCCAAGAAACCTACAGGGTCAAGATATCCACTCCTTCCTACTAATTAGTTTTTGGAGGTCAGAGACCTGTCTGCTTTCTGTCCTAAAATTAACTTCTTGACCTTTAAAGGACACTTATTGCTGTTGGTGTGGCCATAACAAAGGCTGCAGTGAACCCTCCAAAGGGTGATGTAGGGTCAGACTGTAATAGCTGAAGACCACCTGTAAATGGAGTTGGATGTGGGTGCAACGTTCAGGTCCACAAGGTGCACAAGCAAGATAGGCCAGATGTAAAGCATGTGTGTAGTCCTTGATGAAGAAGGGAATCAACTGATCAAAGAATACCAGCAGTCATAATTTTTATGGTAAGACATGAGGGCCAGTGTGTGTGAAACCTTAAAGACTGTAAGTTGCAGTATTACCCCAGGGTGGCCACTGAAACAAGGCCAAGAAGTCAAGAGAAAGTGAAAAGGATCAGGACAAAGAAAACATAAATGAGCACTAAATGTCATTCATGTGTTGGCCAGAGAAACTCTCATGGACCCTGAAACAATCAGGACAAGGCATCACTTCCACGTGGAGTCAACAGGAACCAAACCATAAATACACGACTTTAATTCTGAGAACTACTGACTGTAACTTGGAATTCAGAATAAAGTCAACCAATGATTCTGTGTACTGGCGTTACCATAAATGAAAGTAATAATCTGAGTAAAGGAGAAGACTTTAGCTGTTGTAAGGGTCTCTTAAATTAGTAGTATAGAAACCCTAAAGTGGACCTGAATCAGTTTAGAGCCAGTACACATACACACACCCACACACACACACACACACACACTTGCAGAGGGGATATAAAAACACAAGCAATCCTGAACAAATCCACACCGCCCTTGACAGTAGTGCAGGCTCTGAAAACTTGATAAGTAGCTAAAAACTGATCATCTAGCGTTCTGAAAATCCAGAAGTGACGAGAATATTTAAAAGCCCTTCCTGAACGAATGAGCTTTCACTGGAAGTTTTTTAGATGAAAATTAGAGGAAATAGAAGTCTACAAGTTATGTGACAGAAAAAGAATAAAAGTACGTCTTCTGTTATCCTTTCTGTATGAACATATTATATTTTGACTGGGCATTGTTACCCCAGGTGGTCCCTGAAGGAAGTTTACATGTTCTCCTCGTGTTCAACTTGGGTTTTATTTCGATGTTCCAGTTTCCTACCATAAACCAAAGGACATGCAGAGCAGATGGGGTGGTGATGACTTAAATTAGCCTTTGTGTGTGTGTGTGAGTGTGTGTGTGTGTGTGTGTGTGTGTGTGTGTGTGTTGTGTGTATTCACCTCCTGATGGACTGGTGCCTTATCCTGGTGTTTTTCCAGTGTTTACTGGTTTAGTCCCCAACTGCCCTGTGACTTTACTCCTGATTAAAGGGTTAACACAATGGACAGATGGATTGATGTTTGGATGAATTGATGGATTCTTTATTGCAGCAGGGTGGTGTGTGGATGAGATGTTGATTAATAATTCATCACCATGTCAGGGCCTCAGACAGAGAAAGTGAAAGCTGATTTGTGTTGACTTTTGACAATTTATGAACTTCAGCCATAAACTGAGTAAACAGTTCTGAAATTCTAGCATGAATGTGAAACAGAGACCCCCACACCTTGATTTACTGTTTGGTAGTTTTATATTTAATTTTTCCCTCTACAGTATCTGAGTCTCCAGACATTTTGATATTCTTTGGATGCTCAATAAGCTCTTGACAGAGTTGAGTGAGGACATCTGTGCACTTTGTGGTGTAAATCTGAGTTTGGTCTCAATCTGTTTCCATGGATTATGCTATTTACTGTAGTTGAGATGTCTTAGTTTGTATTAATAACATTCATTGGAGTATTTCAGTTTTCAATATTTCCTTATCAGTGAAGTTCTTATGAGGTATGAAAGACAACATTGAAGGATCACAGCCACCTGAGGAAAAAGCGTCTGCTCTTCCCTTTCTTCTCAAGTTCCTTTGTGTTCTGAGTCCAATTCATTCTGTCATTGATGTGGACCCCCAAGTATGTGTAGGTGGACCACCTCTTCATCCACTCCCTGCATAGTGACCGGACATAGAGGCTCTTTGATGTGTGAAAGTCATTGAGCAGTTTGTTGGTTTTGCTGATGATAAATTCGAGACAATTCCTAAAGTTCTCCCCCTGACTCCTCTCCCCTGTCTCATCCCCCTTATCAACACACCCCATAAGTGCAGAATCATCTGTGAATGTCTACAAGTGACCTGACCTGCTGTTATACAGTGACCTCCATAATGTTTAACACAAGGACACATTTCTCCTTGATTCACCCCTCTGCTCCACAGTTTCAAATTACAAATCCAACAATTCAGACATCGTGACTAAAGTGCGCACGGCAGACTTTCATTTAAGTTTATTTACAGACATTTCAGTCACACAGCACTTTTTCTGCACAGTCCCCTCATTTCAGGACACTATGATGTTGGAGACACTTAGCTTCACAGGTGTTTGTGATTCCTCAGGTGGGCTTCATGGCTTCATAAGACACATCGGCTTTCTTCTACCCTTTGGGGTCTGTAGCTGCCTTTATTCAACACGATGACAAGATCTGTGACAGTGACAGTCACAGAAGCCATTATGAGGCTGGCTTGTCTGACTCCTGTTCTACAATCTGGCTGTGGTTCTACAATGAGCTGATGGTGAGATGTTGTTATTTCTCATTTTTCTTCATCAGTTTCTGTTTGTTTTGATGTATTTACACAAATCTGTGTCCTCGTATGTGATAGTTCTGTATTTACTGAGTGGTCTCATCTATTGTTGCATTTTGCCTTGTAGTTTGTACTGTTGTGTTGTGTTTCTGAGGAGGCCATGATGGATTGGCCATCTAGCTCTGATGAAGATTACTTGTGTTTGACACTCACTGCACACCCAGCCCACCTACAGGGGTCTCTCTCTGAATTGCCCTTCTAAGATTTTGTGCATTTTATTTCCCTACAAGGTATATTTTGGAGTTTTTCTTGTCTTCTTAGGGCATCTGGAGTAGGGGGCTCTCAAAAACAGGGCCTGTAAAAGCCCACTGAGACACTCCTTGGGTGATTTTTGGATATACAAGAAAAGTAAAATTGTTCTTTGTAGAGTGAGGTGTGCAGAGTGAAGAGTAAAGCAGACAGGCCTGTTCCTTGTGCTGCTCCAGTGTTGCTCACACAGTCCTTGAGTCTCCCAAACTGCGCTCTGCCTGACAGATAGTCCATCATCAGGACACCACAGGCTCAGCCATCTGCTGATCTCTGAGCTGACCCCTTAACAGGGATGGCTGGGTGGTCTTGAAGTTCTGGAGAAACCAAAAAACATAAACATAGTACACATTTTGATTAAAAAAAATATCAGTCCTGTAAATAAAACACCTGAGGTGAGTAACATATAAAAATATCATTTTGAATTTTAGAACTTCTTCAAGTTGTCTTGTAGCAGTGCTACTAAATAAAAACTGGGGCTGCTGGGTCAAAGGTGGTCAAAGGAGGTTAAAAGGAGGCAGAGGGCAAAAGGTAGAACAAAAAGTTATTTCGTCTGTCTACCTGTGTTCTGAGGACTGCGTTTGGATTTCATTGGTTTTCCCGGAAGAAAAGGAGCGCTCCTGAACAATCCATCCGACTTCACCCTTTCAGCATCTACCGCTAGGACTGTGTTTTCCTTCAACCTTTCAACTTATAGATCGCTGGACTTAATTTCATCACCTCTCATTTTCATCCGGTTTGGTTTTCATGGACTTTGCGGTGTGGTGTTCGTGTATATATGTTAAATGTAATATCGCCGAAAGGGTCATGGGTGGTATTACTGTTTTTCATTCAGTTAATTTTATTTCATTATATTCTTAATTGTTTGCCTTTCCCAGTGTGCTTTATTGGTCTCTGTGGTGAGTGTGTGTGGGTCGATCCAAGGCTGGACGTTCCTTGGATCACCTCTATTAAAATAAATAAATCACCGTCACCTTTGATGGTGTGAATCTTAGCGGCCCCTGACCGCTACAGTCTGAATTCCTGAATTCAACAGAATCGTTGTGTATTTCGTGTATCTTACTTGACTCCAGAAAATGACAACGGCAGACAACATCCTCACATTTCTGACTCAGGACATCAAATGTCCTTGAACCTATAATTACTGACATGACATAAGTCCTCCTGGCCTTTCACCAGTTTCTTTACTTATACACTCCATCCAGTTTGTTTTTATTATTTTTGGTGTTGTGAGAACTTCACATTTCCTAGTTTGTCGATGTGAAGTCTTCTAAACGTCAAGAACTAACACACACCAGTGTGCCTTCAAACTGTCTTCTTTATTTGACACACTCTTCAAGCCCAAATTCAATCTTGCATCAATTAAATTAAACCTTTCTTTTAATCTTTATTGTCATTCCTGTTTGTTAATCAAATCTAAGTTGTGTCAGGAAATGTCAAACAAATGTGTTGTGAAAATATCAGGAGTCAGAAAGAGGAGAAGAAATCACAAAGTGAATGTGAATTCTGATCTGACCACGCGTGTCCTCTTGTGTGTCCAAACAGAAGCAGCTGGGGGTGACACTAAGTGACATCAAGAGGAGACTTGAGGAGAGAGAGAAGACACTGAAGGAGACGAGGAGGGCGATGGACGAGGTGAAGGTGAGTGGAATATCAAGACAACACTTCATATCAAAGAGGGGAGAAATAAATGAGATCTTGAAGAGCAGCACAGCTTCACTGGTGATGATGAGTAGGGACACAAGAAGGCAGAGTTAGAGAAGACATTGTGTGGTGTCCTTCATGGCCTTTCACTGTTGACAGAATCCCAGGTGTCATTCACTGGAGATTCAGACAGCATCACCCTAAAGTCCTCTGATATTCCATCAGCTGCTTAAAGTGGACATAACTCTACTAACAGAAACTCACACTGAAGGTCGACGCTGATGTTCTGAATTAGATCAGCGGGCACAATGTCCATTACTGGTCTTTTTTTTTTTTTATTTTATTTGAAGAAAATAACAAGTTGAACTAATACAACAAGCGATTTTATTAGTCAAATTAAAAGTAAGATAAAAAACATAAAGTTAAATTAGAAAGCAGGAACAGAAAAAAAAAACTTAACAAAACAGATTTCAGCCTTTCACACCAGAGAACGAAAGGAGAGCCAAGAGCTCGGGCCAAAATAGTACAGGATGAAAAATAATAGAAATAAAAAGTGGGATAAGCCTGTTTCCCATTGTGCCATGTGGCCGGTACGCCTCACGGTGGAAGGACCGGGGGAGGGAGTGCATCTAGAACATTAGCTTACCAGGACAGATAAGTGGCAGCCCCCCGGGTTGCAGTGGTGCCTCAGACTCCCACAGGGCTCAGTAGGAGTTGGAGTTGGATACAGCCCTGTTGGGATCAGTGCGCGCTGCTGCTGAGCCCTTAGGGGCAGTTCTGCCGCCTCACCCTGAAGTGCTACTGGAAACAGAACAATGAGCACCTGGAGCACTTCTGGGTGCCTTATAAAAGGAGCCATCAACCAATACTGTGAGAGCCAGAGTCGGGAGGAGGGAGATAAAGCTTGACCAGAGGAGAAAAGAGCGAAGAAGAGGAGAAATTTTGGGTTTTGGGTTGGCGAATGCAGTCACAACTAGACTCCTCCAAAAGGACCTGCCAATAGCCCTTTGTGAGGTCTAGGGTGGAGATACATGAAGCCTGCCCGAGCTTTTCCAACAGCTGTGTCGATTAGCAGCTGCCGATGCCAATTAGGGAACCGCTTAATTGGTGTGAGATGTCATCATGTCAAACCTATGAGATGGAGGAGGGTTATCTCACCGGTGTGAAATCATGACGTCTCACATGCCAAAGTAGAACAAACCTATTACACGAAAGTTTTTACAACCCCCAACACACACCCACACACACACACACATACTTCTTCTTCTTTTTCTTTGTCTTCTTCACTACAGGTGTGTGTTGTCCTACTCCAATACCAACCCCAGGCTGAGGAGGAGATGCCTTTAATAAAGTCAGACCTTTGTGAAAGTAAAAATCAAATGGAGTCCTCACAAAACAGTAGAGCTGTCTATCAGCAACTCTTGTTAAAAGCTCTCAAGTTTCTTCAAAAGTACGTCTTTCATGACTGCATGTCCCATAAAGTCCTGCATCTCCTTAAGAGGAGCAGC